>NC_091792.1:318030-621060 GCF_041296235.1 Equus asinus
GCTAACGACTGTTGCCGATCTTTTAAATGTTTTTATTTCTTAAGGATTGGCACCTGGGCTAACAACTGTTGCCAATATATTTTTTTTTTCTGCTTTATCTCCCCAAACCGCCCCCACCCCCACTCCCCACCCCCCACCCCCCAGCCTGCACCCCCTGGGACACAGTTGTATATCTTAGTTGCAGGTCCTTCTAGTTGTGGGATGTGGGATGTGGGATGCCGCCTCAACATGGCCTGACAAGTGGTGCCATGTCCGTGCCCAGGATCCGAACCCTGGGCCGCCGCAGCAGAGCACTCGAACTTAACCACTGGGCCACGGAGCCAGCCCCCTCATTGTAGTTTTGATTTGCATTTCTCTGATAGTGATGTGGAGCATCTTTTCATGTGTCTCTTGGCCATCTGTATATCTTCTTAGGAAAAATATCTGGTCAGATCCTCTGCCCATTTTTTGATCAGGTTGTTCATTTTTTTGTTGTTGAGTTGTAAGGGTTCTTTATATATTTTAGAAATTAACCCCTTGTCAGATATACAAGATTTCCAAATATTTTCTCCCAGTTGGTGGGCTGTCTTTTCCTTTTATTGATGGTTTCCTTTGCTTTGCAGAAGGTTTTAATCTGATATAGTCCCTTTTGTTTAATTTTTCTTTTGTTTCCCTTGCCTAAGTAGAAATGGTATTTGAAAAGATGCTGCTAAGACCGACATCAAAAAGTGTACTGCCTATATTTTCTTCTAAGAGTTTTATGGTTTCAGGTCTTACATTCAAGGCTTTAATCCATTTTGAGTTAATTTTTGTGTATAGTGTAGAATAATGGTCTACATTCATTCTTTTGCATGTGGCTGTCCAGTTTTCCCAACACCATTTATTGAAGGGACATTCCTGTCTCCATTGTGTGTTCTTGGCTCTTTTTGTCAAAGATCAGCTGACCATAGATGTGTGGATTTATTTTTGGGCTCTCAGTTCTGATCCATTGATCTGTGTATCTGTTTTTGTGCCAGTACCATGCTGTTTTATTACTGTAGGTTTGCAGTATAATTTGAATTCAGGGAGTGTGATACCTCCAATTTTTTTTTTTTTTTTTTTTTTTTTACTTAGAATTATTTTGGTAGGGGCTTGCCCTGTGTCTGAGTGGTTAGGTTTGCATGTCCCACTTCAGCAGCCCTGGATTCCCTGCTTCAGAGCCTGGTTGTGTGCCTAACACCACTTATCAAGCCATGCTGTGGCAGCATCCCAAATAGAAGAATTAGAATGACCTACAACTAGGATGTACAACTACATACTGGGGCTTTGGGGAGAAAAAAAAAAGAGGAAGATTGGCAATAGGTGTTAGCTCAGGACCAAGCTTCCTCAAAAAGTTTTTTCTTAAAAAAAGAATTCTTTTGGCTACTCAGGGTCTTTTGTTGTTCCATATAAATTTTCGGATTTTTTATTCTATATCCATGAAGAACGTCATTGCGATTCTGATAAATTGCTTTAGGTAATATGGACGTTTTATCTATGTTTATTCCTCCAGTCCATCAGGATGGAATATCTTTCCATTTCTTTATATCTTCTTCAATTTCTTTTAATAATGTCTTACGGTTTACAGTGTATAGGTCTTTCACCTTCTTGCTTAAATTTATTCCTAGGTATTTTATTCTTCTTTGCAATTTTGAATGGGATTGTATTCTTGACTTCTCTTTCTGCTAGATCTTTAATAGAGTGTAGAAATGCAACTGATTTTTTATGTTGATTTTGTATCCTGCAACTTTACTGTATTTACTGATTATTTCTAATAGTTTTTTTGTGGATTCTTTAGAGTTTTCTATATATATAATCAAGTCTTCCACAAATAGTAAAAGTTTCACCTCTTCCTTCTTTGGCCACTCTGAATAAGAGTGGCAACAGTGTACATCCTTGTCTTTTCAGTTTTTCTTCATTGAGTATGATGTCATATATAGCCTTTATTATGTTGAGGTACATTCCTTCGATACACATTTTGTCTAGAGTTTTTATCATAAATGGATTTTGGATCTTGTCAAATGTGTTCTCTGCATCTATTGAGAATATTTTGTGATCTTTATTCTTTATTTTGTTAACATGGTGTACCACATTGATAGACTGGTGGATGTTGAACCATCCCTGCATTCCTGGAATAAATCCCACTTGATCATGGTGTATGATCCTTTTCACGTGTTGTTGTATTCAATTTCCTAAGATTTTGTTGAGGAGTTTTGCATTGACGTTCATCAGTTATATTGGCCTGTAATTTTCTTTTTTTATGTTGTTCCTGTCTGGTTTTGATATCAAGATAATGTTGGTTTTGTAGAATGAGTTAGAAAGCTTCCCCTTCTCTTCAGTTTTTTGGAAGAGTCTGAGAAGAATAGGTGTTAAGTCTTCTTTGAATGTTTGGTGGAATTCACCAGAGGAGCCCTCTGGTCCTGGACTTCGGTTTTTTGGGAGGTTTTGATTACTGTTTCAATGTCTTTACTTGTGATTGGTCTATTCAGAGTCTCTATTTCTTCTTGATTCAGTTTTTGGAGGTTATATGATTCTACGAATTTATTCGTTTCTTCTAGGCTATCCAGTTGGTTAGTGTATAGCTTTTCATAGTAGTCTCTTATAATCCTTTGTATTTCTTTGGTGTCCATTGTAATTTCTCCTCTTCATTTCTAATTTTATTTATTTGAGTCTTCTCTCTTTTTTCTTAGTGAGTCTGGCTAAGAGTTTATCAATTTTGTTTGTCTTCTCAAAGAATCAGCTCTTAGTTTCATTGATCCTTTCTATTGTTTCTTAGTCTCTATTTCATGTATTTCTGCTCTGATTTTTATTATTTCCTTCCTTCTGCTGACTTTAGGCTTTGTTTGTTCTTCTTTTTCTAGTTCGTTCAGGCATAGGGTAAGCTTGTTTATTTGAGATTTTCTTGTTTCTTAAGGTAGGGCTGTATTTCTGTAAACGTCCGTCTTGGTACTGCTTTTGCTACATCCCATAAGTTTTGGTATGTTGTGTTTTCATTTTCATTTGTCTCTAGGTATTTTTTAAATTTCTCCTTTGATTTCTTTATTGATCCAACAGTTGTTCAGTAGCATGTTGCATAGTCTCCACATATTTGTGACTTTCCCTGAATTTTTTGTAGTTGATTTCTTATTTGATAGCATTGCAGTCAGAAAAGATGCTTGATATGATTTCAATCTTCTTAAATGTATTTATGCTTACCTTGTTTCCCAAGATATGGTCTGTCTTTGAGACTGTTCCACATGCACTTGAGAAGAATGTATATTCTACTGTTTTTGTATGGAATGCTCTATATACGTCTATTAAGTCCATCTGGTCTAGTGTTTAATTTAAGGCCCCTGTTTCCTTGTTGATTTTCTCTACGGATGATCTATCCATAGACATATGTGGGGTGTTAAGGTCTCCTACTTTTACTGTGTTGCTGTCAATTTCTCCCTTTAGGTCTGTTAATAGTTGCTTTATACACTTTGGTGCTCCTGTGTTAGGTGCACATATATTAATATATGTTCTGTCTTCTTGATGGAATGCCCTTTTTCTCATTATATAATGTCCATCTTTGTCTTGCATTGTATTTTTTATCTTGTAGTCTTCTTTGTCTGGTAAGAGTATGGCCATACCTTTCTTTTGTTTACCATTTGCCTAGAGTATCATCTTCCAACCCTTCACTCTGAGCCTATGTTTGTCTTTAGATCTGAGATTTGTTTCCTGGAGGCAGCATGGGGTTGGATCTTGTTTTTTAGTCCATCCAGCCGTTCTGTGTCTTTTGATTAGTGAATTCAATCCATTTACATTTAGAGTGATTATTGATATATGAGGGCTTCATACTGCCATTTTATCTTCTATTTCCTAGTTGTCCTATGTTTCTGTCATTTCTTTTCCTTTATATTTCTGTCTGCCATTTCATTTTGGCAGTTTTCTGTTATCTTTTTCTCAGTTTTCTCTTTATTTATAATTTTTGACTCTGCTCTGATTTTTTGTTTTGTGGTTACAATGAGGTTTGTATAAAAGAACACATAGATGAGATAGCCCACGTTCTATAGCCTCTTATCTCCATTAGCTTATGCAGGTTCCATCTCTTTCCTCTTTCCCATCTGTGTTTTTGTTGTTACAAATTATTCATTTTGTATTGTGAGTCTGTGACCAAATTGAAGTGGTTATAGTTCTTTTTGATGCTGTCTTTCCCTCTATCTTTTACTTTATAATAGTGTTTGATAACCTATTCTGATAGAGAGCAGCAATTTTCTGATTTTTGTCTGTCTATTTGTCTCCTTGTTCAGAGATTCCTAAACCTTTGCCCTTTTGATTCAGGAAGAATTCCCTACATTATTTCTTGTAAGGCAGGTCTAGTGGTGATGAATCCCTCAGCTTTAGATAAATAGGTTTTTATCTGTTTTTGAGTCATTGATACACTTTCTGTATCGTAGATGTCCTTCCTCCCGCCTTTGCTTCCTTTCTTCTTCCCTGAGTGGCAGTGAAAGTTGTGTAAACATGCAGGGTCTTGACCTTGATTGCCTGAGGTCTTTATTCTATGTCCAACACTTGTTAGTTTTGTGGCCACAGACAAGATATTCCACCTTGACATGCCTCAGTTTCGCATTGTAAAATATAGAAATTAATGCTGCTTCATAAAATTGTAAATTTTACTACCTGTAAAGTACTTAGACGAATAGTATTTAAAAAATATTTTTTAATGTTCCAGATTCATTGTTTTCACGATACCTAATAATCTCCATCATT
Source organism: Equus asinus (assembly GCF_041296235.1). Lineage (NCBI taxonomy): Eukaryota > Metazoa > Chordata > Mammalia > Perissodactyla > Equidae > Equus > Equus asinus. The sequence continues at coordinate 322,759 of NC_091792.1, forward strand.
GTAAAAACTGAGTTAAATTTATGAGGCCCATGCTCTTAAAATAATTTCTCAATTGAAGTAAAACACATTCAAAGAAGTGCCCAAAGTATGCACACTGAGTTCAGTGAGTCATCACAAAGCAAATACCCATATTCCCCAGGAGGACCGTCATGTCCATCCCCATCACTGTCTCACCCCTCTTTCCAAAATGTAACCTCTATCCTGACATGTAACACTACATATTTAAAGAGTTACTTGATCTCTGTAGATGAACTCTAACCATGAACTTGAATGCTAAATGGGAGTTTCAACTCCCACATAGCTTAAAATACTTGTTCCCACACATCTTGTGTATGGGTGTGTGTATTTAAATGTTTTATTCTGATAAATTTCAAACAAAAGGAGTGGAGAGAATACTGCAATGAATTTTTACATACCATTACCCAGCTACATAAATCGTTCACTCGTGGCCAATCTTGTTTTAATTATATCCCAAATTTACTGCTCTGTATAGATTATTTTGAATCAAATCCATCACATCACAACTCATCCTTAAATATTTACAATGAATCTTTAAAGGATAAGGAATCTTTTTTTAAAAAGCTCAACCAAATACTATATCGTATCTAAAATATTAACAGAATTTCCTTAACATCACAAACATCTGATGGTGCATCAAATTTCCCTGTGTGTGTGTGTGTGTGTGTGTGTGTGTGATGTTGGGTTTTTGGAATGAGTTTGGAAGCAAGGTTCACACACCACATTTGGTTGACAGGTTTCCTTGATCCTATTTAATCAGCAGATTCTTTCTATATCTTATTTTTCCTCTGCAATTCGTTTGTGGAAGTGACTGCACCATTTATCCTGTAGTTTCACACATTCCAATTTTTATTGATTGCACTCCTGCAGTGAGACCCATGCCTCTTATTAACACATGCATCAACATCTTCACTGTGAGGTAAGAAGGTGTGATGCCACCAGACTCTCAACTAATGGTATGAGGCCTGCTGCACAGAGAAAGAGGCTCCACTGTGTAAGAGCTCAAAGAGTCTCATTGTCCAGTGGACTCATGGGCATCTTGTGTGCACACAATGTGTATCATGCATGCAAGGACAAGCTGTTTGAAAAGTCAAAGTGCAAATCTGTATGCCGCTTTCAGTACATTTCCAAAGAGCTTTTTTTCCTGCTGAAAAAAAGAGTTTATTTTAGATACTCTTATGTTTACAAAATGTGTGTAGCCTCTTTTCTGACATCAGTTGCTCTGGTGTTCGAAGGGCACTTCTGTTTCTGCTTTAGAAAGCATTGGTGTTGAGTTTAAACTGGTGCATGCACATTAAGACTGAACACCCTTTACATCATTTGGGCCAAATGTACAACAGTATTTTAATTTGCTCTTGTTGAAACCTCATAGAACCAAGTCAAGCCTCTTTAAAACCCCCTCTCTCTGCTGATTTAATTCCACATTCAGGCCCCCATCCTTCACCTGTGACTTCGTCCTTTGCTCTGCTGAGAAAACTGACTCTCTGCTACTGGATCCCGTGTCTGAGCAGACAGTTAGCCTGAGAGAAGATGCGCAGTTTTAGTGATTAAGTGCTGGGGACCAGAGGCCAGTGGCCTGGGTTTGGATACTTTTAATAAATTATATCACTCTGAATTTCAGTTTCCTCTTCTATAAAAAGGGATTAAAGTTGTATTTTACGTGACAGGATTGATGTGAGTATTCGTTGAGATGGGCTCGTAAATGCTCAACACAACTGGGCACGAAGTGGAGTTCTCACTAAATGTTAAGAGCAGCACGTTGTGTTAACCATAATCTTTTATCATAATCATTATCAGTTATGATAGTCTCCTTCCAGTTCATCAGACACAGCACGTGGAGATGAATTTTCCCGAGCCGCGTGTCCTGTCACCCAACCCTGGCTCACAAATGCTTCCTCTCACAGGCGCGGCACGTGAGTCATCATCTAGGAGACCAATAAGGTGGAGTTTTCTATTGGGTGGCTCACAACCTAGCCTTTATTTTAAGAAACTTTCACTAGCCCCTAATTGCCTTCAGAACTGCTTCTAAAGCTCTCATGTTTAGTTATCCGCAATATGCCCAGTAACTGGCAATTTGGCCTCATCTTTTCCACTACTTCTCAGATTGAGTTACTCATGTTCCTGGTCGATCTTAAAGCTTTCTCGTCTTTGTGTGTAGGTACATGCTTTCTACACACTCCTTCATCTCCCCTTTAAGGTCTACGAGCCACTCTTCAAGGGTTGTTTTATCCTTTCTTGAATCTTATAACTAAATGCAAACTGAGTTCTCTGAATCCTCCAGCATTGCTGCACGTGTCTAGTAGCCCTGACTTTATTCAGCCTTCTGACTTAATTATGTAAATATTCATATTTGTTTTCTGCCTTACAACCCACATTAGCCATCATTATAAACTCCTTGAGAGCTGTAACTGTATCTTATATATCTTTGTGAGCCTTTTAACACCTAGACAAATGCTTGTACACATAATAGGATAGTACTTTCTCATTTGAGTAAAAGCAAATATATGCACTTGTTATATTAACATCACATTGAAAGCAAATGTTTCTCTTTTTTGATATGTGCCCATGAAGAAAAGGGTTAATTTTCCTCCCACACGGTTCAGGGATCTTATTCTTGATTGATGGTAAAGACCACTGCTTGCCCAGTAGTGCCATTCTCCTCTTTTTCCTTAGCAGCAGAATCTCTAGCTGAGGACGCGCCTGCCTGACAGAAGGCTGAACTTTTCAGTCTCCCTTGCTGCTAGGTGTGCTGACGTAACCGCGGTCAGGCAAGGGGCTGTGAACAAAAGTGATGTGCTGTGAACAGGAGGTGGACACCCCTTTCTCCCTGCTCCCACTACGCTGGCATGTGGACGTGGGAACACACCGTCCTGGAGCTTGCAGATGGGAACAAGATGGAAGAGCCTGGGCTCCGACCTCAGGGAGTCAGCAAACCAGCCCGCGCTTCTTATGCCCAAACTGTTACGTGAAATAGAAACTAACTCCTACTCTAAGAACTTTCTGTAGTTGTGCTTGACTGTCATAGCAGCCTAGCCTCTACTGTAAATAGAACAATGTGTTTATAAATTTATTTTTAAACTTCTATCATTGCTGTGTATTATTTTAAAGAGTAGAGGTAGCTTTAGATAAATATTCCAGAATCCTCAGGCAGAAATTTGAGAATAAGTGAGCAGGGCATGCTCTCTTTTATATATTTAAAAAGAAAACACTTTCAACACTGAAAGACATCAGAATAAAAAGTAGAAAATGTTATGGGAAAAACTATTTCCTTTCAAGTGTAAGTGAAAATATGTTAATATGTCCAAGATGAGCAAGATAGATGCTACCACATTTTAAAAACTGTATCTACTTAAAGTAGAATGATGGAGCTTATTACGAATGCCCAGGAAGTTAAGGTCGTTACTAGTGGAAAGGCTAAGATTAAACCAAGTCAGATTATGTCAGTTTACACATAACAAACATGAATGTGCTGTTCCTGACATGACAATGACAAGGCAGCATGACGCGGCCCTAGAGTCCTGTGACTGACCATCCCAGCCAGTTGAGGGGCTTCTTTACGTCTTCCTGTGATCTCTGGTGGACTGGCTTACTCAGAATCTCTGAAGACGTCTCTAGGCTCCCCGATCTCATCCATATTTTAACCAGGAGACACTGATTCTCAGCATTTCGACGTCCCTGCTGTGAAGTGGGGCTCTCGTGCTCCAGACTGAAAGTTAGAACAAAACCACGATGGTCCTGGGGGCTTGTGGGCTAATGTGAAGGGATAGGACAAACACTAGAGGGTCGGAAAACAGCAAACCATCCCCAGTCTCGGGAACACTGTTCTGTGCGGGAGTTTCAACAGCACAGTCCCTACCTGTGAGTTTTCTAGAGTTACTTGGCATTGTTCCTGTTTGATTTCTCAGGGCATAGAGTTTCTCTGTTTGCTTTCAGCTTTAATTACTATCCTCCTTAGGCAAAAGCTTCTTTGAAGTTTCAGGTAAGAAAAAAAAAAAGAATAACAGATATACACAAATACCTTCAAGGCAAAGGAAGACAATTATTAAGTATCCTATAGCTATTCTCAATAAACAGGTATAAGCCGTTTATAACATTTTAGTGAAACAATGTCAGCATGGATGTCAACCATGGAGCTTTGTAAAAAATATGAACTAACACAGGGAAAGCCCCTATTACCCATGGCGCTGCAGGATGTTTTACCTTTAAAACCATCAGTTTAACTGTTATAGTATCGTTTGTGCTGTCCAAGAAAAAAAGAGCTGGGAACCACACAGGAGCCAACACCACCACCCCCTGCAAGTTAGAATAGAGGGGAGTAGTCAGATGTGGCTGAACCAATGCCAGGAGCAGGAGGAAGAAGCGAGAGTTGAGGAGTTGAAATGTGATCCCAGCGCGCAGTGAAGGGACTCGCGTCTCTTTCAAACTATGATCATTCATCTTACAGAGTGAGAAATTAAAAAATGGAGAAAAGCAGTTGTCTTTCCCAATGCGTGTGAGAATAATGGAGAGAACGTCTTGTAGCTTACTGCTGTAAGTGGTGAGGGGCTCAGAACAGGCCTCCCACGACGTGCCACCCTGCCGCATGGATCATTTTGAGCTGAAGGCAATGGAGACCTGTGGCTCAAGAGAAACTTTTACCTCTCCCTTAAAGAATTTAAACCGGGGGCCTTGCTCATAATAAGAGTTATTAGCAGAAATAACGCCTAATGACCTATCTGTCCGGCAGGGCAAACTTCTGGTTACTGAACACCCACTCTTTCTATTGTCCCATGAATCTCCCTCCTCACCTCTGAGGCCCCAGGCCTCTATCCTGTTCCTTGACTCAAGACGGCTTGTAGACCTCACTTCACCTTTCTTTCTTTGATCCTCTTGTATGTGGGATTCCCATACATACAAAATTGAAATTGACTTTCTTCTGTTAATCTGTCTCATGTCAATTTAATTCTGAAACCAGCCAGAAGAAACTAAAGGGTAGAGGAAAATTTCTGCTGCTCCACACTTGGCGTAACAAGCAGGATAAACCTCCCCAGCTGGTCTCTGTTCCCTCCGAGGCTGCTGCCGCTGAGAGATCCCGGGACATCTGACAGGTGCCGGCAGATGGTGAGGGTTCTTGCCCAGTTGGTCTCCAATCTCTGCCCGCTGTGGGGTCTATTCAAGTGAGGGTGGTAAGAGTCTTTTTTCCTCTTTCTTAAGTGTAGATTAGTGGGAGAAAATATTTGTGGAACAGGTTTTTGGCAGCTCTGGCAAATTTGGTGGCGTGCTTGTGGCTTTGTTGATCCTTTCCTCCCAGAGACGGTTTCTCTGCCAGTCGGAGGATGCCTGTGCATCTGGGGGGCCGCTGGGTAGGCTGTGGATCTGACCTTAGGGAAATTTTTTTTAAAAAAATATGTACTATTGGAACTCTTCCTACTCTGTTCAAAAGTGGGGAAATGCATGTGTTTTGGAACAGCTGCTTAAAAACAGGGCCCCTGAAATTCTTAGACTAACTCGGAGGGTGAACTCTCTGGATCTTGTAAGGACTGCATTTTTTTGCACTCTTCCATGGAACGCCTCTTGTGTCCATGGTCAGGCCATGAAAAGGCTTACCAGTTTGCATTGCTATTAAGATCCTACTCAAGAATGGGCAGACAACAGATCTTTTGAATTGGAAAAACTCCTAAATTGGAAAAAAACATTTTAAAGAGTCCTTATATTGGTATGATGGCTAGCCATTGAGACCCCCTGAATAAGACGGAAGGATAGAAATTAGAACAAAAGTCAAAACCACTCAGACCCCTCATATTTGCTGTCAGACATTTGCAGATATTGTAAACAAAAATTAGACATTAGAAGTACAGTTGTCTGACATTTAAGAAGAAAAATGGGAAAAAAAGTAGCAGCTAGACTTAGCGACTCCCCAACAAAAAGAATAAAGTGAGACTTAAAACAAAAATTCAGTGTAAAATCCTCTTCTTAAAATCAGCCCCAACTGCCGGTTTCAGCTTCCTTTTTTCCTGCAGGATCCGCAGGGAACACTCCAGCCTAATATCTGAGAGTGTCCGGGTCACTCGGCACACGTGAAGGTAGAAGATGAGTTCAGTGGGAACACCTGGGGCAGGTGGCCGGGCTCGCTTTGCTGGCTCCATCATGAGCTCCGCCAGCTTCAGGCCTTCCTGGGCACTGCCTTTTGTGATGTATCCTAGAATCTCCTCCCAGGGAGTCGTGTCCCCTGGACAACCACCCTTGTACCCACACTCAATGGCCATTCTGTATGCCCAGTCAAAAGAGAAAAATAAAAGTTTGTGTTGTCCCTTCCTTTCCAAATCCGGCACCACTGGCTATCAACCCCTTTTCTCTCGGGTAGATATTGCCTTCTTGCTTGTCTCGTTTTGTGTCCCAAGGGCTTGCGTGGTTTTCTGCCTGCCTGGGACGTGCAGGCTGTTGTTTCTTTCTTTTGGCTCTCTTTGAGAGTGACTCTGGATCTCGGGAGGGTAGTACCATTGAGGATGCTTTTTGGGTCCATGGAGTTGTTTAATAATGCCAGAAATATTTACTGTTTGTCCCCACTGAAAACTGGTGAAACATTTAAACGGATTTTTTTTAGTAGCTCTGTGGTCAAAGGTAGGTCAGAAATTGGAAGCTGATACTTAGAGCCTGCAAGAAGCTGATATTTAGATATTTAGATAGGAATTTCTTAAGCCTTCTCCCCTAAGTTAAAATAAAACTGTATACCAGAGGAAAAGAGGCAAACTGAGGATAATGCAGCTGGATGGGTGGATCAACCTATGATGTCATTTAAGTTGCATCTTATAAATATTTGCAAACTGAAAATGCAACTCTAGAGGTAATTCAGATTCCACCCGTCCCTCTTCTTCAATTCCAAAACTTCCCCAATTCATCTCGAAAGGCTTATAATTATTCCCGCCTTAAGAAACCAAAGTCCTTTTGGAGGAATTTACTTTCTCTGTGCCTTTGAGATGTAAAAGTTTTCAAGGTCTCCTCCCCTACTGGAGCTCTTATCAAGATCATCTCAGATTCTTAAGAGTAAAGGGCAAAAAATAAGAAAGATTTATAAAATATAAACTGCTATAAAGGCTCCCTTGCCGCAACTTAACAGGAAAGCTTAAACATCTTCCTACAGGCACAGACTTCTCCTGTTATAAATGTACCATATTTTGGTAAATCCAATACATACTCTTTTGATGACAAAGAGGTTTTTGTATTCTGAAACCATAAATAGGGCCTCAAGTTCACTCCAGAAGAGAGAAATAAATATCTCAAATAATAAAATTTCATATGTCCAAATTGACCAGATGAGAGGTTTCTATTTATTTCAGAGTAGAATTAAATAATGGCTGTGGAAAGAGTAGGCTTGTTTCTTAAATAAATTGGCTTTCATCCCACTTCAAACAAAGGGAGAAGTGAGAGAACATTTCACAATATGAGTGGAATCTCTCCTGAAGGACAACCTGGAGCACCGGGGAGCATGAGTACTCAGAAGGAATTAATCTTTACACAAGTCATTTTTAACATGAGGTACAAAGCCAGCTATATACGTTTCTGGGAATAAACTAATCAAACACCTTGTAATGTGATTAAGAAAGTATAAAAGTGGTAAATAAATTTCAAATTTAAGTTGTCAAGCCAAGGGGAAAATTATACAAATGGAACATTTGAAATGATTGATGTTATATTTTAAATTCTTTAAAGGCAGAGCCTACACATAATTTGTCTTTTAACATTCATGGAGAGATGATATGTACCTCTCAAATAAGTGTAGGGTGACCGGCTGTCCCAATTTTCCTGGATCTATCCTAGTTTTAGGCTCTGAAGTCTCCACAGACAAGCTGTGGTGATGTTTGAGTATATGAGTGAAGCTTGGAAAGGACTTGAGGTCCAGGACTCAGTCAAGTGTCGAGTTTTACAGTCAAAGTCATCGAGATGCTGTACACCTTTTAAAAGGGCATCAAGTGCACAGAAGTAATTCAGCGAGCACTATCTTGTACTTGCATAAAATAATGAGATACTTCTGTACTTTTAATTCTATAGCCAGTTATGTTTTACTTTTCCCACCACAAAATTATAAAGTAGAAGAGTAGGAGATTCAAAGAAGGAAAATTTGGTTAATAGTTAAGTGATAAAAGTCATGTGAGGTGGAAGGAATATGGTTGAAATTGATATAGCCTGTTATTGCGAGGTGGTCAAGTACATGATCTTTCAGGAATTACTTAGCCTGTATCTGTGGCTCAAGTTCTCCATACGTAAAATTGAAATACAGCAATACCACTCATAACATCTTTGTGAAACTTAAATGAGTTAATAGATAGATAGTGCTTTCAATAGTACCCAACACAAAAATGAGAATTCAATACCTGATGTTAGCTGGAATACCCAATGCTATGGAACACCCAGCCATTCAACAACATTTACTGTGTTTTTGCTCTATGGCAGGTGGCTACACTAGGCAGGGACTAGGGATACACAGAGAAATCAGAATTTTTTTTGTTTTTAAAGATTGGCACCTGAGCCAACAACTGTTGCCAATCTTCTTATTTGTTTTTTTCTTTTTTCCTCCCCAAATCCCCCAAGTACATAGTTGTATATTTTAGTTGTGGGTCCTTCTAGTTGTGGCACGTGGGACGTCATCTCAACCTGGCCTAATGAGTGGTGCCGTGTCTGTGCCCAGGATCCAAACCCTGGGCTGCTGAAGCAGTGCGTGTGAACTTAACCACTCAACCACGGGGCCGGCCCTAGAATTTGTTTTTATCTTGATGATCTCACAGCTTAGTGAAGCAGAAAAACTCATAAACTCAAAAATGTGTGACAGAGTGATAAGCGTTCATAGTACAGATATGTGCTAAGTGCTAAGCAAACATAGTGGCAAAATCTTAGGAAGCTGGGGAAGTGTCATATATGCACAAAATCTTGGTAGGTAAGTGTGAAAAGTAATCTTAATTCTTGAGAATTAAGAGGCAAACTTAGAGAGGCAAGTTTGAACCAATCAAAGGGAGCATTTCTTTATGTAGCTTGTAGAAAATGTCAAGGCACAGTAAGAAATGACACATGGTAAAAATTCAGTGAACACCGAAAAGTAAGAAATAGATTTAAAGCCAACACTTAAGGCAAATCAGAATATTGTGTTCTACAGATTAGTTATTTCTAGCTGCATAATAAGTTATCCAAAATTCACCAGCTACAGTCAACAAATGTTTACTCTCTCACACTGCTGTGGATTAGGAATTTGGACACTACTTCTCTGGGGTACGCTAGCTCAAGGACTCTCATGAAGCTGCACTCCCGCTGTCAGCCTGGGCTGCGGTTCTCATCTGAAGCCTTGACTGGGGAAGATCACATGTTGTGGGCAGGATTCAATTTCTTGTGGTTTCTTGGACTGAGGGCCTCACTTCCTCTCTGGCTGTTAGCTGGCATTGTCCCTCAGCTCCTCTCCGTGTGGGTACTGAAGAGCTCCATCACAACATGGTAGCAGGCTTCCCTAGACCAAGAGAGCAAAAAACCCAAGACAGAGCACTTAAGATATAAGCCACAATGGGGTTTTTTGCATCTAATCTTGGAAGTAATATTCCCAGGATGGGATTATAGGAGGATAGCAGAGTAGGAAGCACCAGGAATCTTTCTCCCCACCTAGACAACAGTTCCACTGGTAGACTCTCTCTGGTGTAACTATTTTGGAATTCTGAGGTTTATTGGGGGCCTCCAACTTCCAGGGGAAGGTTTGGATGGTAATTTAGGTTAATTTTGCTTAATTTCAGCTCTTAGCACCATAGCAGTTACCCATCTCCCATCCCCAGCCCTGTGGCAGGCAGGTGTGCATATGTTTCTGGAGCAGCTTGCACACAGCTTGTGGGAGCTGGCGGTGGGGCAAGAACATGCCCTCCAAATATTCGGGATTTGTATCTGATTGCTGATTACTACTGCTTATCACAGAGGTGCAGACAAACAAGTGGGTGGCCAATGTTGTTGTACCTTACCCCATTGTTGCAAGCACCTCTTCCACCAGCCAAAGGGAATTCATAGATTTAAAGGGCTGGTGTCCTTCCCTACCTCTTCATTTTTCTCTTTTTCCCTTTTGGGAACCAGACATTAAAGATTAGAATGTTCAGAAACAACTGCATATCTGGGGAAAGTAGAAAGTGACCATGGACACCCAGGGAAAGTCACAGAAAGACCTGAGGAAACCTTAAGTTTACACCTCAGGCCTGTCTGCTGCAGAGATAGTCTATAATAACCAAAAAATAAACACAATAAATAAAAACAACAGTACAAAACAGAAAACCCTGGGGAAAGGGGAGAATCTAAGCTCCAGAGTTACCACATTATTGGATTCAAATGTCTTCCTTTCAACCAAAACTCACAAGACACACACACACAGAAGAAGAAAATATAGCCCATTTAAAAGAAAAAATAAATTAACAGAAACTGCCCCTAAAAGGACCTGATAGCAGATAGACTAGAAAAAGATGTTAAAACAACTGTCCTAAAGAAGCTCAAAGAACTGAAGGAAGACATGGAGAAAATCAAGAAAATCATGTGTGATCAAAATCAAAATATCAATAAAGACACAGCAAATCCAAAAGAAACCAAAAAATCTCTATGGCTAGAAAGTACAGCAAGTGAAATAAAACACTTGCTAGAGGAATTCAAAGGCAAATTAGAGCAGACAGAAGAAAGAATCAGTGAGCTTGAAGACAGGACAATGTAAATTATCAAGTCTGAGGAACAAAAAGAAAGAAGATTGAAGAAAAGTGCATAAAACCTAAAGGACTTGTGGAAGAGCATCAGGCAGACCATCATACACACTGTGGGAGTCCCCGATGGAGAAAGAGGGACAAAGGGACAGAGAGACTATTTGAAGACATGATGGCTGAAAATTTCCAACATTTGATGAAAGATGTAAATATAAACATCCAGAAAGCTCAACAAACTTCAAGTAAAAAGAACTCAAAGAGACCCACACCTGGACACACTACAATCAAACTTCTGAAAGGCAAAGTCAAAGAAAGAATTTGAAAACAACAAGAGAGGAGCAACTGGTCACATACAAGGGATCCTCAATAAGATTAGCAGCAGATCTCAGGTCAGAAACTGTGGAGACCAGAAGGCAGTGAGCTGATATAGTCACAGTCCTAAAATGAAAAACTGTCAGCCAGGAGTCTTATATCTGGCAAAACTGTCCTTCAAAAGTGAGGGCAACATTAAGACTTTCCCAGATAAACAAAAGCGGAGGGACATCATTACCCCTAGACCCATCCTGCAGGAAAGGCTCAAGGAAGTCCTGCAGGGTGGAGTAGAAGGACGCAAGACAGCAACCTGAAGCCGTATGAAGAAGTGAATATCTCAATTAAGGTAAATGCCTGTGCAATTATAAAAACCAGTAATAATGAAAGAACAACTTGTAATTCCACTTTCTGTTTTCTTCACAATCTAAGGGATTAATATACTTAAAAAGACAATTATAAGACAATCTTATTGGAAATTCAGTTTGTAACTCTACATTTGTTTTTCTATGTGATTTAAGAGACTAATGCACTTAAGAGAATTATTAAATTATGTTGGGCACACAATGTAGAAAGATGTAATTTTTGACATCATCAGCTGGAAGAAGTGGGGATGGAGCTGTAAAGGAACAGAATTTTCCGTGTTATTGAAGTTAACTTGCTATATATTCAAATTAGTGTTATAAATTTAAGATGTTAAATCTAACTCCCATGGTAACTACAAAGAAAACAGCTGTAAAATATATGCAAAAGGAAAAGAAAGGAATTTAAACATTTCATTACAGGAAACAATTCAACACAAAAGAAGATGTAATGCAGGATGCAAGGGACAGAAAAGCTGTAAGATGTGTAGAAGAGAAAGTCCCTCTTGTCAGTAATTGCTTTAAATGCAACTGAATAAACTCTCCAATCGAAGGACAGAGATGGGCAGAACAGATAAAAACCACACGATCCAGCTGTACGCTGTCTACACGAGATTCACTTTAGATCCAAAGACACAAATAGTTTGAAAGTGAAAGGATGGAAAAGACATTCCATGCAAATAGTGGCAAAAGCAGGGGCGACCATACTAACCAGACAGAACAGACTTTAAATCTAAAAGACTTGCAAGGAACAAAACAGGACATTATAGATTAATAACAGGTTCAGTAAAAATTATAAACATTTATGCATCTAATGACAGATTATCAAAACATATGAAAACTGACAGAATTGAAGGCAGAAATAGACAGCTCTATAATAATCGTCGTGGACTTCAATACCGTGCTCTCAGCCACTGTGGACAACAGTATGGCAGTGTCTCAAAAAATTAAAAATAGAATTGCCATGCGACCAGCAATTCCATTGCTACGTATACACGCAAAAGAATTGAAAACAGTCTCAAGGAGATATTTGCACAGCCATGTTCATAGTAGTAGTATTCGTAACAGCTAAAACATGGAAGCAGCCCAAGTGGCCATGAACAAATAGATAAGTAAAATATGGTGTATGCATACGATGGAATCTTTAGCCTTAAAAAGGAAGGGAATTCTGACACATGCTGCAACGTGGATGAACTTTGAGGACATTGTAAGTGAAGTAAGGCAATCGCACAAAGAAAAGTACTGGACGTGTTTTAGTTACGTTTCTAAAACGTTGAGGGTTATATATTCATTCAAAAAATATTGCTTCCAAGAGTCCATAAATATGGTGATATGAACTTATTCATAGAGTTAAGAAACACTAATATTAACTCAATACAAAGAGTTAAGAAATACTAAATGGTATGTTACTAATCACGTTTCTGTAAGGCAGCATACGTCAAATTATTGCAACTATTGTTTTTGTAAAATAGTCTTATGACTGTACACATTTAAAAGGACAAAATTTTCCAAAATAAAGTTTGATTAATTAATAATTAATGCTAATTATTGTAGGAAAGTGTGAAGATAATACTTTCCTTTTGAATCAAGGTATTGAATAAATAGCAGAGTTTGATTTCGTCATATTCAGGTATTTCAGCATAATTTTTTACAAGTTAGAACTAACAATAACAACCATTTATCTTACCTAGAACTCCAGAAAGTCCATCACAGAGAAAGGTGCACTGAACAAATCGTGCCTCGCCTCGATGCCTGGGTTCCCTGAGTCCAGAATTATTCACGTGTGAGGGGAAATTAGGTAAAACGTTACATTTAACTTTTGAGGAGAAAGCGATTTATAAAAGGACAGTTGAGCACCACAAGTGGGAAAACCGAGCCCTATTTTAACTGTGGACACACACACGGTACAAACAAGGGCTGCACAGCTGTCCTCTGCGAGGAGCTCCAGAAGTGACGATGAAAACAGTATCAGCCTAATGGAGATAGATGAAATTATGATTGCTGAATGTTTAGTATCTATGAGATAAAAAAATGTGGATTTTACTTACATAGAAGTATATTAATTAAATGCTATAGCAAGATATTCTTTACTGAACTAAAAAAGATAACTGATCAATGGTGTCCTGGATTTTCTGCGTTAAATGCAGTTCCTACATCCACATGGTTAACCCTCACTTTTCTTAAGTCTTGTTCAAATGACCGTTCTTAACGAGGTCCATGCTGATGACTCCATTCCAGAGTGCGACCTGCCCAGCATCCACCCCTCAACACACTTCGTTCTCCCTGACTTTGCTGTGGTTTTTCTTTTTTTCCATGACATTTGTCATCACGTAAAACACTATTCGACTGACTTACCATTTTTTTATATTCTGTCTCCTCTGTTAGAATGTACACTTAGTGAGAGTGGAAGCTTTTTAAAATTTTATTCTCTTGTTTCTGTTTTGTTCACGGACATATCCAGACCACTTAGAGAAGCAATCAATAAAAACTCATTATGTAGATTTTTTGAATTAACAATAAAAATGGCAGCAGCAATAGTAAAAGTTACAATATTTTGGAACTCGTTACCCATAATCCATGGCAATACAACCCTTCAGATACGGTTCGTGCGCTTGGTTCAGCAACAGATTTAACTTTGAAGTTTTATGAACAGCGCATATTCCCAGTGTGGACAAAGTTGTAGAGCCAGACAAAAGCAACTCTTTGTAAAAACGCCCATGAGTAGGTGCTGCTTAACTGTATGAGGAGTGGTGAGGGATTATTGGAGAAAATAGGCAGAAAGCAGCAAAGCCCACATCTTAGAGGCTCTTGACGCCCAAGCTGAAAAAGAGGAAAAATTTTGTTGGGACATAGGTCTTGTTAATATTTTCCTTAGTTTATTTTTTATGAGCGCATTTAGAGTCTTCACTTAGAAATTACTTTTCCATTTATTATTTAATAACTTACTTTCTTAATGTAACTGTGTATTTTGAAAAATCCATGACCAAGCATGATAGATATTTGGTGCTTGCTGTTATAATTTAAGACTTACTCATAAGATTAATTGATCTATAAATCAGGCTCACACTTGTAATGTGTGTTCCAAAAGTGTTGGCTGGTATTATCCAATCGAGCAACATCAGACATTACTCTGAACCTTCAAACAGCCAGGTTAGTGGCTTAAGGAGCTGGCAGAGTGTAATGCGAGTGATGTACATTTTCCACATCCCCGCCAAAGGCAGCTCAGCACCCACATACGGGGAACGGTGGGTCACATCCATATTGGAAGAAGAGGCTTTATGGGGTACTTACAATTGCTCCTTACAGTAAGCTGGCCAGGAGCCATGCCTGGTGTCTTTTATGAGTTTCTCTTTTGTTTTGTTTTCTTCCTCTCACAGACGTCAGTGCCCTTTTGTTCCATCTTTGGCCTCCTGAATTTTGACCCTCACTTCTTTATACTGTCTAAGTTTCTCTCTTTTCATCTTTTTGCATCTCACGACAACAATATGTAATCCTGCCCCCAAATTTGCTCCGGAATCCCGGGTCAATGTCTTCAGTTCTCTGCATATGAATGTCTTACATGTGAGTTAAACTGTGCATGTTCGAAAATAAACCTGTGTGTTGTTAAACCCACCTCATGCTGAATTTCTTGTTTTGCTGAATGGCGCACCCACCTTTACCTAGTTCACTAGATGCAATGGGAGGTCCTTGGGCTCCACATCACTTCAGTCACCACTTCCTGTGCTTAAACTTTCTGACTACGCTTCAGACCCATGCGTGTCTGAATATTCCAGGAGCCACAGGGTCATTCTCCTTGAAGGAAACTTACTGACTGCCAATGTATCCATCAACCTGTGGGCTGGGCTTCTTTACTGTTAGAAATGATGCATTTCTCTTTTAAAGTTCTACAGACCATTGAGGCCAACTCGCTACCAGTGGGTTTTCATAACATTCATACTGGTTTTATGTTATTACAAGGCGGGTTTCTAGGTACAAATCTGGGAAGCTGGAGAAACCATGGAGACAGAAGGCCGTGGAGTTGACTGCTCTTCTTCTGAAGCGAAGTCCATGCTTCCTGCTCCAGCTCCCTCTCTATGCGGCAGCCGCGGGGTCTTCAAGCGGCACTAAGCCTGCGCCAGCCTGTGCCCCCGAGCGTTCCCTCCTACTCTGCGATTAGACCGGAACACAAACTTCTGGCCCTGCTGGGAAGGATTCCAGCTTGCCTTTCTCCTTCTCTGACACTCTCACCCCATTTCACCATCCTCCTCCCTCACAGCCGACCTGATCTGCCCGTGAAGCCCGAGATCACCGCTTTTCTCCTCCTCTCCTGGAGTCCTGGTGAAGCTGCCACAGCACCTTTTCTTTCCACCACAGCACCCTATAAAATTAAATTGTAACTTGTTTTTTCATTTGTATCTTTCAGAAGTATGAATCTAAGTAACAGTGGCTGCTCCATTATTATTTGCTTAATAAATATCTTGGAAACAGATACACAGATGGCACTCGATCTGACCCTGGAATTCATATAATAATGTGAAGAAGGTGTTGCGACATATTTGTAGGAGGTAGGAAGGACGCAAGGTTGTCTCCAACTCAATGCAGTTTAGAAGTCATCAATAGGCAGAAGAAAGTAAATAGTCATGTTGAAGATGGGAGAAGATGCTTTCTGCACTGTCAGTGGCATTTAGGTAGTATTTTGAAGTATATCTGAGTAGAATTAATTGTGGGATCCTGTAGTGTAAACCTTGAACTCATTGGCTTCAGGGCATCTGACTCATATTTGAAAGTAGGGGAAATTTGGATATTTAAATTTAGTAAAAGTTTTATGAATAGCTTTTTGTTATCTAAATTAACTAACTCTTTGTTTGGAGTTACTTGAAGTAAAATAAAAAATATGTAGGGTTGCAAATGTCTTCTTTGGGGATTAAAATTTTTGGCTCCAAAAGAAAAACTGTTCCTAATGTGAATTTGCTTCTGCAAGGATATTTATTTTGTGTTTACAGAGTAAGTGCTAAGCATTCAATCATGAAAGAGAACAGACCCTTGCTCCAGGATAAATTACTGTCTAATGGAGGAGAGGAAACTTGTAAACAAATCAATTATAACGTGTCATACCAAGTGCGATGTGAAGGCACGATGGGAGTGCAGCCGAGGCCCGAGAACGAGCAGACAGACAGACCGTGCCAGGGTCTCACAGAGAGGACACAAGGCTGAAGCTTTCACTCTTACATCGACTTAGCACCTGAACGTTCTCGACCACGATCATCCATCTGCTCTGGCATTCATGATTCCACTAAAAAATACATGCTTATTACTTTCTCTTCCCCCAGAGTGATGTCCTGTCTCTGTTCTGCTCCCGGTAGACTGTAGAATATAGTTTCTCTTCCCCCAGAGTGATGTCCCATCTCTACTTTGCTCCTGGTAGACTGTAGAATGTCACTGAAGAGCTGAGAAATCTGTCTTGGGAGTCAGAGACCCTGAATTTAAATCCGCCACCCAGCAGCTCAATTTCTTTATGCCTCTGCCTCTCTTTTCCTTAAAATGGAGATGCTAGCAGTCCTTAGCATATAGACTCGATACGCAGATTAAATGAGTTATTGTAGGGGAAGTTACCAGGAATTTACGAGGCACTCAGTGACAGCCAATAATCTTACCACTATTGTTAGAATGAGAGTTTCTTACAGGCAGAAACAATATCCTGTTCTGGGGGCTTCCCCTGTGGGCGCATCACTGCCTACCCCCGAGAGAACGAGAAAAGTGTGTGTGTGTGTGAACGTCTTACCCTAAATTACTTGGTGCTCCCTAGATTCGATTATAAAATTAAGCATCCACCAGCCGTCTATGCAAAGCCAAGATGATTTCTATTTCGCAGGATACAGGAGATAATGAGACACTAAAAGCCCACCACACCACACGCACACCCTTGACTGTAAGGCACAATGATCCCACCGTGTGGTGTCCTTCCTCCAGGTGGGTAGGCTGTCGACATGTACGATGCAGTGGCACCTTCTGGTTGTAGCTTGGCTGCTATTGGGTCCTGAGCTTCACTGGTCTATTCAATGAGAGAGCCTTGGGTCTTCTCTCAAACAGCATCCTCCCCGGATGCATCTCGGGAGCAGGGCCCCAGAAGCCTGGGTCTAGCCCTTTCTCACAGCGACTGCTCTTCCTATCCTCACATGAGTCTGGGGTGGTGCAGGGTCAAGGGCATTTGTCAGGACACCATTTCACTCCAGGCTGCACACATTTGCTGTTTAGCAGCCCCAAACCCACCCCCGTGACTTGGCAGTAGTACTTTAATTTTGTTGTGGTGGAAGTGTCCCCAGTGCTTCCCATGAAACTCATTCTGTCCCCATTCCAGCTGTGGAATCTGGGACCTCAACCACGTTGTCCAGTGTAGCCCCAACGCACCGTGGAGCTTGGGGACAGAGGGCACAGCTCCCTCAGCCAGCCGGTCAGTGACACAGTTCCAGAGCTTGCCCTCCAGTTCTCTCACTGGATGATGTGGACAAGAGAAGATGTGCTTGAGGGAATTAGACAATTATTCTGTAGTGTACAGGCCTGAGAATAGAGCCAGCCCCTGTTGTTCTTCTTATTCATGTTTTAACTCCTTAATCTTGCTTCATAGAAACAAAAGTGAGTAATACTAGCAGTTAACTAGTCTTGCTGCTGGGTTATTGCCTGCTTTTGCCTGCCCTCTGCAAATATGCCAGCACTGGCTCTCCATGACCATCTGCTGAGCTGAAACAACAACAATAAAACGTAACAGAGAAACGTCCTGTCCAACGGCCCGACATTCACATTTCTCGTCAATTCACTCTGTCACATCAACAATGGATTTCATTTCCTCTGAAACAAGAAGGTAATTTTTCTTCTCTAAAGAAACAGTTACATCTTTCATAGTTTCTTCTATTCTCTTCTACTTTTATTTCTCTTTAGGTTTTATAAACCACTGGGGAAAAATTATTCATAGTTTATCAATTAATAACTATCTAGGCTTTTGAGACTTTATTGATAAACAAACACAGTGGCAGCATTTGAGGTTACTGACTGAAATAATCAGTTTTTTTCTTTTTGGTATCTGTTCTTTCCACTTAGTTGTTCTCTCCGCTTATTCCCTCCGTCTCTCTGTCTGTCTGTCTGTCTGTCTCTCTCTCTCTATATATATGGCTTATACAAAAGGGAATGCTATTTTGGAACTAATGATCAAGTCATTAAGAGTCGACTTGTCTGTATTTGATACCCAATCACAATACATCAGGAAAAAAAAAGGAAGGAAGACTTATTTTGAAGCCTTAAAAATTATTAACCAACGTGAATTGATTGCCATCTACCTTGAATTTATGGAGAAGAATAAAAGAGAGACATTTTTATTCAGGTTCTTCAAGTACGCACTGGAGTAAGTTTTGAGTGAAGTTAAGGTGTATGCTTAGTCTCAGTGGAAGGAACAAAGTTTAATTGAAACAACAAGAACTTAGGTCTTTTTTAAAAGAGAAAATTCATTGCATAAAACATGTAAGACAGTATAAAAGATTTCAAAAGAAGGTTGTCAGACATATTTAATAATTGGTAGCACTGGGCCACTGTCGATGAAGTTTTTGACAAAGGTCTGTGTGGGCTCTAAGATTTCTGTCTTTTCTTGTATATTTCTTTTGGGTTTTTTTGATGCTTTTTGGTGAGGAAGTTCAGCCCTGAGCTAACATCTGTTGCCAATCTTCCCCTTTTTAATCCTTTTTTTCTCCCCAAATCCCCAGGACACAGTTGTATGTGCTAGTTGTGGGTCCTTGTAATCCTTCTCTGTGGGACGCCACCACGGCGTGGCCTGCTGAGCGGTGCTAGGTCCACACCCGGGATCCAATCCCGTGAGTCCCGGGCTGCCAAAGCAGAGCAGGGGAACTTAACCACGCGGCCATGGGGCGGGCCTCATCTTTTTTATTTCTTGATCTTTTTCTGTTTAGCCTCAAATATCATGTGATTTTGTCAGAGAAGCCTTATTATTCCTCCTTTCTAATTAGAGCTTCATTCTCCTCTATCACTTTGTTGTAATTTCTTTCCTGTCCTATTGTAATTTCCTTTTCCTTGGCAGTTTTACAATTTGTATTTCTATGCGTGTGTCTCCATCTGCCTCTGCTACCATATTCTAATGCTAATGAACTTAGAGCTCATGTGTATTTTTCTTTCTTTTTTTTTTTTAAGATTTTATTTTTTCCTCTTTCTCCCCAAAGCCCCCCGGTACATAGTTGTATATTCTTCGTTGTGGGTCCTTCTGGTTGTGGCATGTGGGACGCTGCCTCAGCGTGGCCTGATGAGCAGTGCCATGTCCTCACCCAGGACTCGAACCAACGAAACACTGGGCCGCCTGCAGCAGAGCACGCGAACTTAACCACTCAGCCACGGGGCCAGCCCCAAGCTCATGTGTATTTTAATTCCACACATGGTTTAGCCAAGAACATCATGGGCAGTAAATAAATCATTTTTTATTGAATTAATACCTTTATCAACCTATTTCCTGAAAGGTATTAGATTAATTGAAACTGCTAGAAATTTTCCCTTGTTTCTGACAGAAACTTAGAAAAGATCAAAAGACGAAGATGCTGTTTGGATGGTGTCTTTACACGAATTCAACCCAAGGGATTTCTTTCAAACAAGAGCATTGGCAAGAGCCCAGAATTAAACAATACTTGTTAAGAGGCATTGGCAACACTGTGTAGATCATAAACCCAGTTCATTTCTTGATGGTAGAGCTATTGGACCAACGTCCCTCTGTCGGAACAAGGGCTGAGATAAAGGGTTGGAGTTGAGAGATGGGGGTGCTGTCATTTCCTCTTACTTGGTGCCCTGTGCACAGTAACCAGAGGTGATGGTTCAGTCTACATGTCAACTGGACTGGGCCACAGAGAGCCCAGATATTTGCCAAAGGTTATTCTGGGTGTTCCTGTGTAGGTGTTTTGAGTGAGAATAACAATCAAGTTGGTGGACTGAGTAAAGCAGATTTCTCTCCCTAACATGAGTGGCCTCATCCACCAGTTAAAGGCCTGAACAAAACAGAGAATCTTATCCTCCCCCAAGCAGGTGAGAACTCCTCCTGCCTGACAGCCTTGGAACAGGACGTTGGCTTTTTCCTGCCTCTGTCTCAGCCTGAAGTGTTGGCTCTTCTTAGGTCTGAAGGCTCCCAGACTTAGGACTGGAACCACGCTAAACCCTCTCATTCCTTCAGACGAGTGACGCTAAGCTGCCTACTAATATTTTGAAAGACTTTTTCTATGTTCAACAATCCTTAATAAAAAATAAACTGGAGTTAAACACAGAAGTTCTTTATGTCAAGTTTCATCTTCATGATCGAGGAATCTGTTTTTTAACATAAATTCTCCCCAACATTTGTAATACATAAAGTATTGCCTTTCTTATCAACGTCATAATGTAAACACAAATTCATACTATAAAGCCATATTTACATCTCTTAAAATTACTTTGTTTAGCAAAATTGCAACCAAAAACAATAGCGTTATGATAAAAATAGGGTTAGGTGCAGACTGCTTTAATCCTAAGCAACTTTGTAACCAGAATTAATAATAATAATCCTAATACAAAGGCTACCTTGATTTAAAAGGCCTATCAAATTTCAATAAGTAAACACTAAGAAGATTTGTGCCTTTTTGAAAAGATATTGGAAGGTTGTGTGAGAAAGGCTGCTCCATGTGAACGCAACGCAAATGAGCAAGGAATGGAGAGAACCATGCAATTAACACCAACACAGAGCCCGCAGCCAGGCGGACCAGAAAGCGAGGGTGTGCCCCACTGGTTCCCCAGAACTTTGTGTTCTTATTGTAATTGGTTGCAGTACAAACCCTAATGTGAAGGAAATCAATGTACTTCATACGACACTGACGTCATTTTCCTGTGTATCAATCACTTATGAGCTATTTCGTGTTCTAGAAGCATCCTTTACCCTAACCAACCAAGTAACTGTACCATTTTGATTCCCGTCAGCAGTGAGTAAGAGTTCTGTTGCTCCACGTCCTCTCTAGATTCGCTGCTGCTTGTTCTGAATTCTGGCCTTTCTTCTAAGTGTATGGTGTATCTCACTGTTGTTTTAATTTTCATTTCGCTGATGACATATGATGTGGAGTAGGCTCAAATTTACAGAAATAATTCCTAAAGTATTTCCTAAAATAATAAGAAAAAATTGAGTATGATCAATATGTTCATTTGACTCAAATCATCATGGAATTTGATGTCTCACTTTCCACTGTCAGGGGAGGTTAGTTCTAGCAAAATATGAGAAATTATGGATTTGAGCCGAAAATATTATATCAGAGTTAATTGATCTAAGAATATTTAAATTGAGGAGAAAAATTTTTATCAAAGAATGTTGGAAAAAATGCCACTTTTTAGTTTAAATAGCATATACGTTGCTGGACACAGATTTCTATTCTTGACAAGAGTATTCTCCGATGTAGCTGAAATTGTTGAATGATTTAGCATGAAAATGCAAGTTTATATCTATTTTCACAGTAGGCACCATGTAAGGGTCATGAGCAAACATCATCTTGAAAACTGAGCTTGCTTCTTGGTCTGCAGTGGTTTTGTTCACATTTTTAATCTGGTAAATGTAATAATTAAATGAGATAATGCACATGAAGCATTATAGTATGTAGCAATTCCACTCAATATTATCTGTTGATATGGACTTTGGTTAGATATGAATGCATTGTACTTTTTTTTAAAATATAGTCCAAGTTTTGTTTTTTTAAAAGATTTTATTTTTTTCAAAGATTTTATTTTTTTCCTTTTTCTCCCCCAAGCCCCCCGGTACATAGTTGTATATTTTTCGTTGTGAGTCCTTCTAGTTGTGGCATGTGGGACGCTGCCTCAGCGTGGTTTGATGAGCAGTGCCATGTCCGCACCCAGGATTCGAACTGACGAAACACTGGGCCGCCTGCAGAGGAGCGCGTGAACTTAACCATTCGGCCATGGGACCGGCCCCGTGAACTCATTGTACTTTTAATGAAAGAAACTAAACTTTGGTTGAAATCAGCTTTACTACCAGTGTTCTGAATTGATTAGATTTGAAAGCTGTTACCAAGAAAAACTAGCAAATAGTTAAACCAAATGCAGAGGTTGAGAGAGAAGGTGTTCAAATAATTGTCAGAGTCCAGTGCCTTTGATGGTAAATTCTATCAGATACTTAAGAAAGAAACTATGTAATTGGTTCAGCCAGCATTAATTCAGATACCAAAACTAGATAAATCATTACACGAAAGAAAAAAAAGGAATGATGTGTCTCTATTCCTCATGCACATAGACATGAAAATCCATGACTAAAGGGAAGCAACTTGAATCCAAGGATAAAATGATAGGGATCAAATTGATAACACATTTTAATGGTGGTGTTAATCCCAGGAATGCAAGGTGGGTTCAGCAATTGAAAAACAGTCAACAGAATCAACTGTATCAAAAGTCAAAAAAGGAAGAAGATAAAAGTGTATGATTATTTTAATAGAATAAAAGCATTTGACGAAGTTCAATAAACATTTCTGGAAAATCTCTCAGCAAAGAAGGAAGAGAGCAGATCTGCTTCAGTCTGATAAAGGATGCAAAATGGAAACCTGCAGCTGTCGTCGTGCCTGAGACTGGACGCTTTCTCTTCCAGCTTTAGGTGAGGTTTACTTCCTAGTGGGAGCAATCCAGTGTGGAGCTTAAGAAATGGCTGTGGAGTCAGATTACCTGGATCTGACATCAAATTCTATAGTTACTACTTTTTATTAATCTTTGGAAAATTATTTAAGCTTTCTAAATTTCAGATTCTTTTTATGTGAAATGGAAAAATAATACAAAATACTGCATTTTACTTATGTTTTTAAATAAAGTAAAACATATAAAATACTTAGTATTATATCTTGCATGCCGTTAGTGGTCAACATGTCACTTAGAAAGAAAGATACTTTTCACTGAATCTTATGCAGATTTGGAAGAAGCCTGAGAGAAAAAAAGAGTTAAAGAAATTGATGTGTAAGAATCAAGCAAGTAATGAGTTTTTTGTTTTTGGGTCTCAAGGAGTCAGATTAGCAATTTTGCATCATATTGCTACATTGAAAGGCCCAAGCTGGGATTTCTAAATGTAGCAGGGCAGCCTCTGTGCCAGGAAGTCAGGCATGTCTTGGTAGTCAAGCCATTTACCAGCCCCATCAGCCACGGGTGCAGGTCAGACAACTGTGGTGAGGCTGAGAGCGGTCAGCAGCAGAACACAGAGCACTGATGCTCCAGCACGAAGGAGCTCGCTTCCCCAGACGGACATGCATCCTGTGAAATAATTTGTCCACCGGTAACGACTCTCCTGTGTGGCCTATCCAAGTGACAGCTCAAACGAAGCAGGCGGCTGTTTCTTTTTTGCATTTGCCTAAAGATAATTGTAGATAAGAATATTTTAAAGTAAAAATAACTGACCTGAATGTTTTGATCTCATAGGGCATGTTATGGGCTAAATTGTGTCCACCTAAAACTGATATTTTGAAGTCCTAACCTCCAGTGCCTAAGAATGTGACAATGTTTGGAGACAGGGTTTCTAAGGAGGTCATTAAGTTTAGGATGAGGTCATTAGGGTGGGTTCTAATCCACTGTGACTGATGTTCTTACAAGAGAGGAAATTTGGACATAGACACAGGGCAGAGATGGTGTGAGGACAGAGAGAAGACAGCCGTCTGCAGGCGAAGGAGAGAGGCCTCGGGAGAAACTGCCCTGCAGGCACCTTGATCTGGAGCTTACATCCTCCAGAACCAGGAGAACATGCACCTGTGTTGTAAAACCACCCAGTCTCCAGTACTTTCTTACGGCTGCCTAGGCAGATGAACACAGGAAATGTTTTCTTGAACTAGTTTATTGGGTAATATATTACCTGTCACAGCATTTCAAATTCCTTGATGAAATTCCAACGGGGGAGGCTAATCATTTTTTATGCCTCAAAGGCACATCTAGTGGTGTGGGCGATATAGTTTGTTCACCTGCATTAGTGAGAATGAACATTGCTAGTCTTTGGCACCAGGCCTTTAACTGGACTTTATCCAGTACTGGAAACTCGCTTCAAAGTCTGAGGAATCAATACTGTATCTGAGGAGGAATTTCTCTACATTCTAGTCCAATTCATTATCTCACCATAAAAAAGCTTAAGGGAGATTAATGTCAAATTTGTTCACATAAGGCAGGTACTATGATAACACAGTAAATGACAGTGAAAACATTTTAAAGATTATGGCAATTCTCAGTGTTTCTAGCTGTCTTCTTCTTCTTCTTCTTTTTTTTTTTTTTCACTAAAAGAAGCAAACTAGTTGAGACAATAAGAAGTAGGCCCATATTGGTAACCGTTGGCCTCTGGGATGGAAAAATTAAAAGGCACATGTCCTCTAACATGAGGTGGGATTCTCAGAAGCGCTGCACAAGCAAAGAAAGGCATCAGCTTCTGAGGAGGAGACAGAAAGAGGAGGTTGGGGAAGAGAAACCTGGAAGGAAAGCTATGGGTCAGAGATGCTGTCCACACAGCATGGGAGAGCCCTGCAACCAGACCTGACCCCTCGGTTCCCTGGTTGAACAGGCAACAGAAGCCGAGGGCCAGAAGTGGTCCAGAAGCATTCCAGGAGGCGCTCCAATATCATATTCATGGCCACGCACAGCCTCTCGCTAGTTAATGCTCCATGACAGGGATCACGCCCTGCTGTCTTGGGACCAAAAATAAGAAAATAGAGTAAAGTTTATGTTTATTAATTCCTTATTTCCCCATTGAGTCTGCATATTAGAAAGTATTTAATAAATGTGGTCAGTGTGTGAGGATGGTTAGGAAATACTGGAGCAACTTCTTTCCTTTGCTCTCAATTCTTCCAGCTAATTCAGGGCCAAGTGAAGCAGTAACCATTATAAATGACACGGTTTCATAAACAGGCGCTTCAAATGCCATAGACATTTGAATTAACATTGCTTCCATTCCATAATTACTTAATTATTATCAATTAAGAGCGTGGCATGAGCATATGGTGGCTTCCCGTCTGCTCATTTCTTCCTCTCAATTTGTTACTGCCATTAATTTAGTTGATGGTGACAGTGTTTCACCAAATCAAACTAATTAATAGCAGCCCGTCAGGTCAAGGCCTTTCTTTTTGCATCTCATGCTCATTCATCAGTAGTTGACTTCTGTAAAGTGACCAAATTTGAGCAGAATAAAACGTTTGGGGACTTACAAGCATTTTGACGTAAACTATTGAAAATTCCTAAATTTACGTCATTCCTAATTCCTGAAAGTCATATTACTTTATTTTGAATATGTTAAACATTCCAAGTATTCTTCCCTTGAGACTTTCCAGATTTTATTCTATGCAAATAAAAATTATAGATTCCTCTGTGTTATATACATTTTTTTGTCTTAATGACATAAATGTTCCTTGTAGTGTAGTAAACGGTTGGGAAATAATATCAGCCTTGAGTACTAGCTGTGCCCAGCAGAAGCCACTGTTAAATGTCCACCTGACGACTTCCTGTTCTGGGGAGGAAAAGCCGTTGGGTGACTTGCTGTGCGTCAGTCATCACGTGAAATGTCAGGGTCCAGGTAGGTGGGTGTATCTGCTGGAAAAATACATAAATTTTTTTTTTTGTATTTTACATATTTTTTAAAGGCTTACTAAAAGTAATAATGAAAAGTAAAGTACTGACATTAGCTTTATCTGTACACTAATGTTTATTTAAGAAAAAAATCTTGAAATCAGAAAACGAAACTGTGACTGGGCAGATGGATTAGTGAGCTCAGCAGCCCCGAACACGTCTCCCAGTGCAACCCTTTCTCAAGGTTCTCTCATCCCAAATGTTCCTGCCAAACTCTCACCACAGAAAAGTCCTCTAAAGCTCCAGCTTCATCATAGACATGTTCCCTGAAACTCATTTACACCACTAAACTTTTAACTAGCTTTATAGAGGGAAAAAAAATAGCAAAAGAGATGCAAAATACAAGAGAGAAGAAGCCTGGTTTGTTGAAGGCAGATCCTGGCCAGGATTCAGGGATCTCATTTCAAAGTCTGGAGCTGCATATCCACTAGAGCAGTAGTCCTCAAATTTTTTGGTCTCCGGACTCCTTCACTCTCTTAAAAATTATTGAGAGCACCCTAAACTTTTACTTATGTGGACTAAGCTATCAGTGATTCTCTAGTTTAAATTAAACAGATGTTTTGAAAATATGGGAGTGGCAATGTTCTGATATGTGTTCCATCACATGTTGACATAAATAACACATATTTATGAAAAGAAGTTATATTTTTAAAACAAAAATGAATACCTGAGAAAAGAGGCATAGTTTTACATTTTTGCAAACTCTTTAACGTCTAGCTTAATGAAGTAGAACTGGATTCTTATAGTGTCCATGTCTGCATTCCAATCTCTTGCCATATACTGTGTTCATTTGAAATATATGAAGGAGACCTGATGTCATATGGTTATGTAGATGGAAAGCATTGGAGGTATTAGTATTTTGATATCCTTTTCAGGTAATTATGAATATTCTTTTTTTGATTCTAAAAATTTTGGCAACTGGTAGTGTCTTAAAGGTTAGTTACAATGTGCAATCTGAAACAATATAAAGTAACTTTTTGTATGTACTCTGTTACATTAAAACCCAGTGCTCTAATTTATGCCTTCAGTGGAACTTTCACTTTCAATCATGAATGATAATACAATACAAGGCATTAACTACTTGGAAAGTGTCTGGTTCACAGAGTTTATGTCTCTTTGGAGTCAGAGGCAAATTTTCCATATTGTAAAAGCACCTTGTTTCCTTTCCTTGGAGATGGTACTGGACACCGAGACCTGGTGCTCTTGCTACTGGGATGTTGTTTCTAGGCCGTCTCAGTCGACAGAGGAAGGAACCACGTGTGTGTGCAGATCTGCGTACCGAGGTGAACATGAGCTTGTACTGAGTCTGTGACTCGGATCCATACCCACACAGGTTTTTCCAGCCTCCTCCTCTCCACCTGTGAGACACCTGATTCCAACCACTTGACCTTCACTCACTTACCTGCTCGATTTTGGTCAGTTTTCATGCAGAGAGGCACTGGGATTTGTTAATGTGGATCCCCTGAGAAACCACTTTGCCAACTAGAGCACAGCACGTTGTACAGTTTCCTTTGCCTTCAGCCTTACCAAATCTCTTCATTTCCAAAATCACTTGTCAGTAAGTTTTCACCCCACCCCCTCCAGTAAACTAAATCCATTCAGTAGCAATAGTTAGATTCTGTTGTCAACCCAGTATACATTCCGTCCTGGAATTTCCTGACCTCCTAAACAGTTCTTTTGAAGTTTGCATGTTAAGATTCACTCTTTGTGCTGTAAATTTCTCTGAATTTTGACAAAAGCATAGCATCACTTATCCACAATTATATAACATCGAATAGTTTCATCACCCTAAAAGAACCTTATGTTTCACCTATTCAATTCTCTTCCCCTCCTCCCAAGCTCCTGGCCAACACTGATCTTTTCACCATCACTAAATAATATTAAATAAAAGAAAGATTAGGTAAATCAGATTAGCAGGAAAAATATTACTAAATATAAAGTTCAATGCATACATTAAAAAATACAATTCACTGGAAAGAAACAATTATGAATACTTCACTACAAAATAACACAGCCTTAAATATACATAAAGAAAAAATGAATATGGTTACTAGGAATTTTGAAATTCATTGATATTAGATACTTCTGCTTTCTCTAGGATGTTGTATAATTGGGATCATACAGTATGTAGACTTTTCAAACTGAATTCTTTCATTTAGGAATATGCATTTAAGATCCCTTCATATCTTTTCATGGTTTGACAGCTCTTTTCTTTTTGTCACTGAGTGACAATCTCTTCTATGGATGTACCACAGTTTGTTTTTCACTCACTTACTTGAGGACATCTCCGTTGCTCCCAAGCGTTGGCCATGTTGAGTAAGGCTGCTCTCAACGTCCACCCGCAGGTTCTGGTTCGGACAGCAGTTTCCAGCCTACTTGGGTGCTGTGGTCTGATGTTCCTGTTCCCCCCAAATTCACGTGTTGGAATCCTAGAGGGGAATGTGGTGGTATTAAGAGATGGGCCTTTGGAGGTGATCAGGTCGTGAGACTGGAGCCCTCACGAATGGATTGGTGCCCTTATAAAGAGATCATAGAGAGTTCATAACCCTTTCCACAACATGAGGACAGTGAGGAGTTTGCAGTCTGCAACCCAGAAAGGGACCTGCACCAGAACCCGGCCACACTGACACGCTGGTCCTCAGCCTCCAGAACTGTGAGAAGTAAGCGTTTGTTGCTCATAAGCCGCCCAGCCTGTGGTATGCTATTATAGCAGCCCAAATGGATTGAGACGCTTGGGTAAACACCTGAAAGTGTGACTGGTGGGTTGTGTGGTGAGCCCACATTCACTTTGTGAGAAACTGCAGACCTGGCTTCTGAGGCGGCCTTATCACTGGCATTCCCACCAGCAACGAATGACAGTTCCATCACTCTGAGTCCTCACCCACAACCGGCATTGTTAGTTGTTTGGACTTTAGCTACTCTAATAGGGGTATAGTGGTACCTCATTGTTTTAATTTGAAATCCCTAGTGACAAATGATCTTGAGCGTTTTCTCATACACTCACCTGTATGCCCCCCTTGGTTATGTGTTTGTTCATATCTCTTGTCATTTTAATATAGGGTTGTTTGTTTTCTTATGGTTGAGAGAAACCATAAGGTCAAACCACATGGTTGACTTATTATATATTTTGGATAAATGTCCTTTATCAGATATGTGTTTTTCAAGAACTTTCTTGCATTCTATGCTTTGTCTTTTCACTCTCTTAACAGTGTCTTTTGCAGAGCAGAAGCTTTTAATTTTCATAAAGTCCAATGTGTTTTTTCTCTCATGAGTCATGTTTCTGATGTTGAATGAGCGTGAGATTCAAAGAGAAAGATGTTGATCCAGTGGATTGTTATTAATTAGTTTGGTTTAGTTAAACACTCACCCAAAGCTTTGGGGGCAGGACCGCCACCCAGTGTGTACAGAAGGCAAGACCCCTGCCCTGGTGTGTGTGGAAGACAAGACCCCCACCCCAGTGTGTGTGGAAGGCAGGACCCCCACCCCAGTTGCCTGGAGGGCAGAGCAACCAGCCAAAGAAGATTATTCTCAAGCTGTGAATTCTCACGGAATTTTCCCCATTGGGCTTTGGACTTGCTCAGGGTCTGTCACCCCTTTTTATTTCCTCTTGCTCGCATTTGGAATGGGAAAGTCTATCCTCTGCTGTCCCACAACTGCATTTTTGGAGTACGTACCACATTTGATTGCACAGGTTCGCAGCTGGAGAGGAGTTGTCTTAGAATGATTCGGACCTGGAGTCTCACTCACGCCTGATTTAGGTATTTAGATGCGACTTGGGACTTTAGACTTTAGGGCTGATTCTGGAGTGAGTTAAGACTCTTGGGCTGTTAGGATGTAATGAATGTATTTTCCATGTGAGAAGGACATGACTTTTGGGGGCCATGGAGTGGAATTCTATAAACTGAATGTTTGTGTCCTCCCAGAATTCATGTGTTGAACCCTAACCCCCAGTGTGATGGTGTTTGGAGGTGGGCCCTTTGGAAGTTCATCAGGTCACGAAGGCAGAGCTTTCATAATGGATTTGTGCCCTTTTAAAAGAGGCCTCAGAGAGCTCCCTTGCCCCTTCCTCCACGTGCAGTGACAGCGAGAAGACAGCCATCTATGGACCAGGAACTGGATGCTCAGCAGATGCTGAACCTTCCGGTGCCTTGATCTTGAACTTCCCAGTCCCAGAAATAGGAGAAACAAATTTCTGCATCTATAAGCCACCCAGTCTATGGTGTTTTCTTATAACCACCCTAGTAGACTAAGACAATAGGATGCTAGAAATTTAGATAAACATGCCTTTAGTGTAGGATTGACAATAATCTGGTTAGGACTCAGGCTGTATTTAATGTTTGCAGTACCTGTACGTCCGGAGGCTCAGGCCCCCTGTCCCCCACCTTTGTCTGTCCTCTTGGCAGCAGGGCCCCTGAGCTCTGCTCCTGGGGGAGGCTGTCCTGCAGGTCCTCTGCTATGATCCACCACCATTGCACTGGAGGCCTGGTTGTTTGCGGAGGGGTGGCGAGGGCTACCCTGGAGTCCTCTGAAAGTGGCCCTCTGTGTACCTGAGTCTTCACAGGTGCCTTCATCTTCTCCCAGGAGTACAGCTCCCCCTCAGCCCCTTCTTTCCTCCTCTAGCTCCAAGTTTCCTGATCAGTATCATTGAATCTTTGCTCCTGGTTGAGACAGGAAGGCTGGAGCAGGCTGGAATTGGGAAGTCTCTTCCCAGCCTAGATAAGATTTCACAGTTTCTCTTCCTTGATGGTCTTTCCCCTGGGCTGTACTCTGTTTTTCAAATTTATGAACTTTTTTACGGTGAATGCCCTGGCTGTGTTTCCCAATGATTACTTTTCCCTCCTGCCTTCCACAGCCAAGAAGTAATCCTTCTATAGCCCACACTGTGAGAACTGGCAGGTCTCCTAGGAGGAAAGCCCAGGAAAGTGTGAGCCACTCCTAGGAATGCAGCCCCAGAAGTTACTCTGATGCTCGTCCACACTCAGCCTCCCACAGTTCGTCCAAATCACACTTCCATCGTCCAGCCCAAGTTATGCTCCGAGGGCTCTGCTCCAGGAAGCAGACCTCAGCTGCTGTATCTTCGATCAGGAAGTTGGTGGTTTGCCCTGAACCTCAGTTCTCTGATGGGTCCAAGAAAAATTGTTGATTTGCAGTTTTCCAGTGTTTTTTTTTTTTGTAAGGATGGAAGCAATGACTTCCAAACTCCTTGCATGTCAAAGCGAAAACAGAAGTCTGAATCCATTTTAAATTCTTTAACTCCATTACACATTAGTTTCTAGAAAAAAATAATTTTTCCAGGATATCGGATCCAAAGACTGTTTATGTTTCTAACATTTATGGGTGTTGGCTGTGCTGTAATAGTCTTGGACGTGTTGTTAACACTGAGCTTTTTAAACAGTGAGGCTCATCGGAGACTGAGCACTGAGCTCATTTGTCAGAAACTATGAAGGCACCACAGCTGTTCCAGAGAGAAGATGGAGCATTGAAGGAGCCTGACCCCATGCCATCGTGGAGAAGAGTTGGCTCCGTTCTCAATCTCAGCTGAGATGGAGAAGACTAAGAAAGTGTGTTCTGTGGATTTCTGACCTCATACCCTTGCACTTTAATTCACAAGGCCAGAGAGTTTGACTTTAAGTTCTCTGCACCTTAACTTAAAATAGCCTATAATTCTGAAACTTTAATTGCTTCTTCAAAATTTTGTATTACAGGAGATTTTATGTTCAAATCGGGGCCATCTTATTATTGCTACTTTGTAGAATATCTTTATCAAGTCACTTGATTTAATTACAGAACTTCTGAAGGTGCTAGAAAATATCAAAGGAAATGATTTTGGTTGGAAATAGGATAGGGAGCGGAAGTTTCTCTTTTGAACCTAGAGCAGGCTTGGGGCTTATTTGAGTGATGACAGGCCGGCTCGCAGAGCCTCTGAAAGCTCAGTGTGTGGGGTCTAGTCTTGTGTGTGCAGGAGAGTCTGCGAACAAGCAGCGATGCGTACTCGGGGAGCAACATAGAGGTGGGACAGGACTGCCTGGTATGTTGTGCACTTTCTCCCCTGCCAGTTAGAGCCACGCTCTGGTTAAGCACAGGCTTAATGTAAACCACGTGTTAGGAAAACAAGGAACTGGAGAATGCAGAGAGCTGACTTTTATACCTGGGTTTCCACGTGGACAAGCATCCTCTGTCACCGTGCTCCTCTGCTCCTCATCCTGTATGCAGGACTCGTTGAGCAGGATGACCTCCTGTAGTTCAGCTCTGCCTTTGACAGAGGGGCAAGTCTGCATGATTCTGGAGTTCAACACTGGAATGCCCAGTTTTCTGCAGCCCTAAGCCACATTCTCCAATAACTTTTTTCAGTAATGAAGGGGACATTTTGATTTGTATTTGCTGACTCTCTCTACTGCTCAATTGATTCAGAGTCCAGCAAGAAAGAGAATGGCCTAACAGGCATCTTCGCAAAACAATAAAGATCTGTGTCAACACGAAAACTTGTATTCAGGTATTCATAGAAGCCTTATTCATATTAGCCAACAGATGATAACCTATATGACCATTAATCCGTGACTGGGTAAACAAAATGTAGTTTATCCACGCAGTGGAATCCTGCTCACAATAAACATGAACTAACATCTGAGGCATGCGACCACATGGATGAGTCTCTAAAACCTTCACGTTAAGTAAAGGGAGTCAACCAGGAGAGGCTATCTACGGTGTGATTCTCTGTACGTGAAATCCTAGGCTAGACAAGGCTGCAGTGATCAAAAGCAGCTCAGTGGGTGCCCGGGGCAGGGCCGTGTTGGAGCAAGACCACAAAGGGACATAGAGAACCTGCTGAGGTGGTGGTTGTGCTCCCAAACTGGGTTTTAGTCGTAATTATGTGCTTGTGCACACAGATCAAAACTCTTCTAAATGTGAATTTAAAATAGATGGATTTTATTGCATATAAATTATACATCAACAACCTATACCTCAATTAAGCTCTAAAATAACCTAATTAATAATGCTTTATGAAATATCGGGACGTTGGCCATGCATAATACCAAAGATGTAGCTTCCTTTCTCAAGAAGCTACTGAGAAAAAACAAAAAAAGACATAATAGAAACATAGATATCAGAACAGCCACGCAACACAGCTGAACCTTGAGACACTGTCCCAACACTAATGAAAAGAGGCACAATTAGTTATTATTACTTTATTTCCAACATTCTATTAAATTGGTCAACAATGCTATCTTAAGAAAAAAAGTTTGAAACATGGCTTGCACATTATAATTATGTGATTTTAAAAGGGCATTGACAATATGTAGATTACATATTTTTGACCCACACTTTATCCAAAGAAAATTTTCTTTAAAAAAAATCTACACTTTCAACAAGAAAATATTTATATTATTTAGATCAACACAGCTTAGTAAAAAGTAATTGAAATTCGATCCCAGATTTTGGCAAAGATTGTCACTCTCATTTTGGGCATCAGATTGGGGGAAATTTGATCACTTGTAGGAAAGAAATTTAACAATATAGAGACATATGTTCCTTGACTTGCAAATATTTATTTTCTTCCTTTTTAAAAGATGCCAAAATTAATAAATATTAATGTGGCTCCATCTTATTAAAACAGAATATAATTTTTAAGTTAACTCTAACAATAAATTGTGTTGATCATATAAAATTATTTAATTCCAATTTCAGATGCAAATATTTCCACCAACACTTAATTTATATAAATAGGTAATAATAATGCCTCACAGCATGGTTCATTGTGGTACATGTTGCATTTGAGAATATTTTGCAAAACACAGAGTACTTTTCAAATACTAATTGTGTTTTCTTCTCCTCAGCGTTAGTAACTGCAATGATAACCCACTCATGGGCTGATTATGTGAGATTACAGTGCTGCTCTTCACACTGTGAGCTCTCTGCTTGGATTCACAGAACCGCAACCCTGTTACCCTGATCTGACTGAATGATGCTGAAATGCCGCCAAGTGAGTTGGAGCCAGCTGTACTTTCCCACTGATATCTAATTTGCGTGTTATCTTTCAAACCTAATCAGAAATTTGGATTGCATAAAGGTGGGAACTAGCTTGGAAGCCTTTCAAAGATCCCAGAAGACCCCAGACAGAGTCAAGAGAAAAAAGTGAATTTGAAAATTGTCATACAGAAACGATTGCTGCTTCCGACTGCATTCTTGTCTCTTACAGAAAATTATATCTGTGGAATACCCTCTTTTCTCCTCAGAGAAATATTTCTAAGGGTCGGAATAAGTATGAAAAAATATTTTGCTTGGGTACTATGCTGAATATATAGCAAAATTTTGACTTCCAGTGAATTTTGATTCAAATGGTGCTAATTCTCTTTCTTAACATTGAGCATCTTACCACTGTATTTCCCATTGTGGTAGTAGTAATAGAGCTAATTAAATAATTTTTCATTAATTTGATCTGTATAAACTACAATCTTTCACTGGTTTTTCCATCTGCTGTATTAATTATATCATTATATAATTATTCTGATTGTTATATTTTTTATAATTCCATAAACAAAAGACATTGACTAAAGCTATTGGCATTAAACAGCCATAAAATCGTTGTTCAAAAATAGGCATCAGCCAAGTATTTGATAAAATAATTTCAAGTAAGTATAATAAACTTTAAATTGACCTTTAATTTATTTTATAGTTTTATGTGAAATTGAGCTTTTTGAAAAGTCATATACCTAACATTCAGTCTAGAAATATGAAAGCATATTTCACAGATTCAAAAATTAAATCCAAGACAATTGAGAATGCATGTTTTGGCAAGGATGAACGTGAAGCAGGGGTTTCATCCTACCACTCCCGATCTTTTGAAACTCTAACGTAAAATGCAGACATTTGTAGAATGAACATATAACATAATTAAGCATTTCTAATGATTGACCCCGCCAATAGCAAATAATGATTTTGTTTTTTAATAAACCATCATTTACTCATTTCCTTTGTTTTCAAAGTGAAAGTTCATAATAATCTAATGGAAAAAATTAGATTGTTACACATTCTCCTTTCTCTGTGAATTAATACCGTGGCACATGAGCCTGACACAATGGTACACTGCTGAGATATATTGAATTATCAGGAAGTGGACTGACACATCCGTATGAATCACATGTTTTGTAGATATGCTGGCCAGATAAAGATCTGTCAATTCTTCAGTTCTTTTCTTCCCCATCCATCCAAACGTTGCTTTTTCTAATCAATGGAAATGGAGACAACCGTTACAGAGTGGTTGTAATTTGATGTAAATATGCCTGACGGAGATTTCTGTCCACCACAGCCTTGCACCCAGCAGTGGGAATACAGGTGCAAATGTGGTGCCAATCATCCCGGTAGTGGATAAATGCTGCTAGGTGGAGAGTAGTGATGAACTAAATGTATGCACAGTAAGAGGACTAGATCTAAGAATATTGAGCATGATTTTACTTATATGTGGAATCCAAAAAACAAAATAAACAGAACAAAGCAAAACAAAACTCATAGATACAGAGAAGAGACTGGTGGTTGTCAGAGGGGTGGGAAGTTGAGGGGTGAAGGAGGTCAGGAGGTACAAAATTACAGTTATAGAATAAACAAGTCCTGGGCATGCAACCTACAGCGTGCTGACTAGAGTTAGTGAGACCGTCTTGCATATTTGAAAGTTTCTAAAAGAAGGAATCTTAAAAGTTGTCATCACAAGAAAAAAAACTTGTAACTTTGTATGGTGATGGATGGTAACTAGACTTATCGTGGTGATCATTTCTCAGTGTATGAAAATATTGAATTATTATGTTGTACACCTGAAACTAATAGAATGTTAAAAGTCAATTATACCTCAATTAAGAAATATTGAGTGAAAACGTAAACAGATTACTACAAATGTGCATATAACTTGTATAGTTAGTACCACATACATCATGATTGGCCCAAAATAACACTATGTATTATTTGCCAAGGATGAATATCCACCTGAAGAAATTTATTAAACCCATTATAGTAAGTGTTTATATAGGAAAAGGAATGGTTGTTTGAATGAAGAACAGAGAGGAAGCAATACTACAAAATTAATCAACAGCATCATCTAGGAAGTATCAATAGTGGTCTGCTATGAATTAAGGAACAGCATAACACAATGCTAAAGCCTGAGTTAAAAAATGACATATAAAAACTAAAATATTATGAAGCTGACAATCTGAAGACTGACTTGCCATCCTAGCTTCCTTACTATAGTTTCTTGGGAAGACTGAACTACCTAAGTAGCCTGGAGGAAATCTCAGGTGAATCTGAAGCCAGGACAAGCAGAGAGAAGAGAGCAGAGAGTAGTTGTGTAGTTGTGGGGTGTCACTGTTTGTAAAAGGAGGGAGAAAGAGAGAGATAGAAACTAAAGGGTTCAGTGATGGAAGAATGCCTATCGGTTGTTGGTTTCTATGGCAGTAACTACACATTCCTTGCTTGTCCTATAGAGCCAGTCAGATCAACCAAATTGAACATTTGGCACAATAGGAACGGGTGCCTAGGATCCGACAGTGGTCCCCATCTCTGGAGAAGAGACTGAGGTGGTGAACGGATGCATTCAACATGTCTGGGAAGCACTCTTTCTCTCTGCTCACATCCGGAGGAAAAGGGAAATTCTTCCACCACTGCGTCACAGAAAGCCATTTTCCATCTCTTTAGCCACAGACCAACTAGAACAGACCTCCTACCTTGTATTCTACCACCTGCAAGTATAGCCTGCACAGGAGAATCACATCCATTGACAGGAAAAGTTAAAGAAAAAAATATAATCCATTTTGGAGGGCAAATAATTTTATAGATCTAAACCAACTCGAAATTCCATTCAAGCAGGTCTATTAGAAAATGCAGTGAAGAAATATAATTGTGAAAGTAATGAAAAATTTTAAGGAGGAAAAGTACACTACAAAAATCCTTTTTTGAATTCAAAAGTATGATTTTCAAACTCAAACACACACTGAAATTTTTAAAAGATATTGCTGCTAAAAACCAAGCTAATGTTCTAATGTGTGTATGTATTTGAAAAACACAACACATATACATAACAAATATGAAAAAAACAAACAAAATATAATATCTGTGAAAAATATGAACAACAGTAAGAGAAAGAGAGATATTGGGAAAGAGAGAGAAGACCTCTCTGTGCTGAGAACAATGTAACTGAAAGATCTCACAAATCTGTGGAGGGAAAGTTCTGGGTGAAATTTCTGAACCTCAGTAATAGAGACAGAATGGGTAGGTTATGCACCAAGATAAGAGGACAGAACTGGAGCAGGCCTGCCCCTTATCCTTGGGGGATGTGTTCCAAGGTCCCATGGATGGTACCAAACTCCATATGCACTATGTTTTTTCCTATACGTACATACACATGATGAAGTTTAATTTATGAATTAGGTACAGTAAGAGATTAACAACAATAATAATAAAATAGAACAATCGTAACAATATACTTTAATAAAAGTTACTGCAGATCTTAGAAACCTCAGCATATATATATATTTTGTTTTCCTTAAGTTGAGAACTTTCACCTTTTCACTTAAAGGAAGTCCTTTAAGCTTGTCTTTGGCATATCTGAATTGCCAGCGTCACTACTCTGGCACTTTGGGGCCATTATTAGGTACAGCCAGGGTGACTTGAACACAAGCACTGCGACACCACCACAGTCGATCTGATAACAGACGGCTGCGAGGTGACTAGGGGGTGAGTGGCGAACACAGCCTGGACGAAGGGATGAGCCACGTCCCGAGAGGGGCGGAGTGGGGTGGTGCGAGATTTCATCACGTTACTCCGAATGGCTTACAGTTTAAAACTAGTGAATTGTTTATTTCTGGAATTTTCCATTTAATCTTTTCAGCCCTCAATTGACAGCAGGTAACTGAAACTGCAGAAAGAGAAACCACATATAAGTGGGGACAACTGTATTGAACTTGACATCTGGGAATTCGGAAGACGGACAATAATGAAAAGAATTTACAGTTTTAAAATATAAGGACTTGGGCCGGCCCCGTGGCCGAGGGGTTAAGTTCATGTGCTCCGAGGCAGGCGGCCCAGCGTGTCACTGGTTCGGATCCTGGATGCGGACATGGCGCTGCTCATCAAGCCATGCTGAGGTGGCACCCCACATGCCACAACTAGAGGGACCCACAACTAGGAATATACAACTATGTACCAGGGGCTTTGGGGAGAAAAAGGAAAAAAAAATTTTTTTAATTAATTTAAAAAAATATATATAAGGACTTGATTCAAGAATCGAACACAGGCATGCTTTGCAGATAGTGTGGGCTGGGTTCCAGACCACTGCAATGAAGCAAAGATCACAATAAAGTGAGACACACAAACGTTTTGTTTTCCCAGTGCATTAAAAGTTATGTTTACAATACAGTGGGGTGTGTTAAGTGTGCAATAGCATTATCCCTAAGAGAACAATGTACATATCTCAATTAAAAATATTTTATTACTAAAAAGTGTTAATCATCATCTGAGCCTTCAGTGAGTCGTAATCTTTTTGCTGGCGGAGGGTCTTTGAAACACAATATCCTCGAAGTGCAATAGTGAAGTGTAATAAAGCGAGGGGTGGCTGCACCAACAAGATAGCATTATTGTTGGAGAGCAGAGAAAAAGCACTCTTTCTTGTAGTATTTCTCGTATTTAAGTCTGTATTATTCAAAAAGAAAATTAGGAAACTTAAATTTAATATTGAAATTTTGAAACAGGGAGAGAGCGCAAAATCAAAAACAATTATTTAGATGGCATAAAAATAAGAATGAAAGCTGAAATTTTGATAAGAAAAGCAAATGACCCAAATGAATTACAAACAAAATCTGGTTGCTTGAAAAGATGAATAAATGATCCTTTTGTTGGTAATTTAATATTCATCTTTATTACTTTTATTCTAAATGCACACACAAAGTTTTCAGGATCAGAGACAAACCATTATTACTTACTTTATACATAGTTATGCCCATCTCTGCCTCCCCTGCCTCAGACCTGACCTCCAGGCAAAGCACGGAGCCCAAGGGAAGCGCCCCCTGGTCCCGAGTGACCGCCCCATGGAAGTGAGAGAGCTGTGATCATCTGTCTAGACTCAGGAGGCAGACGGCTGCCCCCACCTCCGGAGGGCTTTCCTTTTATTTCTGTGGGGGCGTCTCAGTGGAGTGGGGGAGGGCCCCCTGCAGAGCTTGTCCTGCCACAGTGAAACCAAACCCCTTCCACACAGTGAGTTTTAAATTTGGGCTGTTTTCTATTTCTAGGGAAGTTTTTATTTTCAGAAATACTAATTGATTCTTTTTCAATCCTTCAACAACACTTTCCGTAAATTTGCCTTTCTCTCAGAAATTTTCAAACTTTGTTTTAATTTTTATATGTGGTTACTACAGTTTCCTGCGTTCAATAACCCATGTCCGTTTGTCCCCATTTCTGAAGTCCCACCCAGCTGTCCTTCCTGCTGGCTCTGGGGCCCTGTCCCCCGTGTTCCTGTGCATCTGCGTCTTTGGCCTGTCAGCCACCTCAGAATCTGTTTGTGTAGGGTCTGCCTGACCACACCACCTGCTCCTCAGGCCCTAGCAATCCAGAACGACTTCTGTCCTCTGAGCTTCCAGGACACACGACCCAGCTCTAGGTTTGCTTGGTGCTGGCTTAATTCAGGTTCTTGCTTCCACCGAGAGTGCCACCTCGATGACTCCATCATTTCGTGAGGAATTGAGACCCAGCAGGCTCTCAGGGCTCTTGTCCTTCATTTTCTGCTCACGCTTAAGATTTTAGTCTTTCTAATATTTATGCAGTGACTTCTCACTGTCGTTTTAATTTGTGTTTCCCTGTGGACTACTGGTGTTGAAAACCTTTTCATCTACTTATTTGCCATTCATATAAGAACTTAAGTGTATATTCAAATACTTTTCCTGTTTAAAAATTTAATCGTATTGGATTTAGGCCCTTTTCATTAATGTGATTATTAACACAGTTAGGAATAAACCTGTC
The DNA here is from genome assembly GCF_041296235.1 of Equus asinus. Classification (NCBI taxonomy): domain Eukaryota; kingdom Metazoa; phylum Chordata; class Mammalia; order Perissodactyla; family Equidae; genus Equus; species Equus asinus. Next base: position 362,750 of record NC_091792.1, read on the forward strand.
ATTTTGCTATTTTTTTCTAGTTGTCCTAGTTTTCTTTGTCCCATTTTTCCTCACTTTTTGCATTTAATAAAGTGTATTTTGTTACTCCATTTTATGTCTATTGTTGGGTTATAACAATAATTGTTTTATTGTTTAATGGCTGCTTCAGGTTTAATAAGGTGCATCTTTGGTTTCTCACAGTCTGCCTTCAAGCATTATGCCATGTCGTGTGCATTACAAGAACCTTTAGTACTATGCTCCATTTCTTCTCCTCAGCCTTTCCGCTGTGGTTTTCATATGTTTTTCTTTTGCATAGACTATATACCTCAGACCACACTGTTTTTATTTCTGCTTAAAAGACAACATTTTAAAAAGATTTAAATAATTAAAAAGGAGAAATACTTATTTACTCATGTAATTGCCATTTCTGGTGGTCTACATTCTTTGGTAAGATTCATATTTTCATCTAGAATCATTTTCTTTTTTCTAAAAAACTCCTTTGCCATTTCTGGTAGAAAATAAATCTCTATTTCTCCTTTGTTATTAGAAGATATTTTGCTGGTATAGAATTGTAGTGCTGCTGTGGTGGTTTGTCTTTTAGCAATTTGAAGGTGCTCAGCCACTCTGTTCTTGCTGCGTGGTTTCCAACAAGAAATCTGCTTTTTTTTCTTATGTGGTATGTTTTTTCTCTCGCTGGTTTAAAATTTTTCTCCTTTACACTGCTTTTGAGAAATTTGCTTATCTTGTGCTTTAGTGTAATTAAATTCACATTTCTTATGTTTAGGGTTTGTTAAGCATCTCAGATCTGTGAATTTACTGTTTTCATCAACTTTGGAAAAATTTTAACCACAACTAATTATTTTCTCAACAAATTGCAGTTTGTATTCATAAACTACTTTACCATGTTCACATCCCTCCCAGAACAGATGATAGAAGAATTAACTAGGATAATTGTAACCCAAATTCCCTAAGGATTGAGGGTTTGGATACTGTCGTAACAGCCAGTCGCATTTTGATCTTTTTAATTACCTTTTGCCTGCTCTCCTCCATAAACTTACCTGCAAGTATTTCTCAGGCCCCAGTTGTCATGTGTGTTTGTGAATAACTCTGATCCTGCTAGGAGTGTCATTACACCATTTCTAGAGTAATTGTCCATCATTTCTGTTGGGATTCAAGGTTCCTGCCAATGACCTGCTCTGCCTTCCCCAGGTGCAGTAACTGGTGGTCCAGACTTCACAATGTCGTCCGAGCATCAGTAAGTGGAAAGAATGCAAATCCCCACACTGTGTGTCATACTTTGTCACCAAGGACTCTTCAAGGACTACATGAACCCTTCTCTGACAACACCTGAGCTTCTGACTGCAGTCTTTCTCTCCACTGGGGTCCTTTGACAGGGCCATCTAGAGACCATTAACTTGTTTCCATGGCCTTCCATCTCTGTTCTCTCCCCATCCAGACATCCAGCATTGGACTTTCTCTTCTTCTACCTCAAAGCAGAAGGACAGTTGAAAACGCCTACCTCACTGAAGTGCTTACAGTGTTTCCAGGTACATTGGTGTTGGTTTGGGCAAAGAGAAGGATGCTTACGATACCAGGTATGTAAATCATTAATCTAATGCATAAAAAATTAATGCTAATCCCCTCTGCTTGGTGTTGTAGAGCTGCTGTATCAAATGAACACAAATTTGGTGGCTTAAGTCAACAGAAATTCACTCTCTCACGCTTCCAGAGACTAAAAGTGTGAAATCCAGGCATCAGCAGGGCTCTGGGGAGAATCTGTCCACATGCTTCCCACTTCAGACGTCCCTTGGTTTGCGGCTACAATGCTCCGATCCATGTCCACCTCTACATTTTCTCCTCCTCACATGTGCCTCTTCTATGCATCTCTTGTAAGGACACTTGCCACTGGATTTAGGGCAAATCCTGAAAATACAGGGTGAATCTCAGCATGAGATCTATTATTCAGTTATATCTGTAAAAGCCTTTTCCCACATGGGATCAATTCACAGGTTCTGAGCATCAAGACTTGAGTATATCTCTTTGGGCACCAGCATTCAAGTCGCTACACCCTTCAGTCTCAGTCTGTCTGTCTCTCTCTGCGTATCTCTGTCTTTTCTGTCTCTCTCTCCTTCTTGTTTGTCTAATCCCTGTCATCTGAAACCACAGCTCGTGGTGACAGGCCACAGGGACAAGGGTCCCCTCCCATCCACACCTTCCCCTTTTCTGGTATTCCCTGCAATTGGTCATTTCTATTCATACCTTCAATTCTTCCCTGTGAAATGACAGCTTTATAAACAATAAAAGTACGTATATTTTAAACCTTTTTTCTAGAAATTGCCATCACCTGCCAAAATGCTGAGTGTTCACCTCTGGTTGCTGGGATTGTGACGGTTTCTCTCCTGCTCCCCTACGGTGTCACTCCGCTTCCTGAGACAGACACGATTGCAGTAACAGTCAAGAGAATAAATAGGAGGCACCATAGCAATTCTGTTAAAGGAGCAAAACGTACTCTTATCAACTGAAATCTAGACAATATTAGTCAAGTAACCTAAGACATCTTCACCAATTTTGTTTTTTGTGATAGAAAATACAAGAGCAAATAGTTTAGGGTTTGTGGTTCCAACGGAATGATCCAAAGGCAGAGTGTAAAGTGTCTGGTCCCATTTCAGCCTTAATGACCAAATCTTAATGTCTTCTCATCCAAAAGACTACTGTTTCCATTTTATATGATTGATTGAATACTGTGATCATTACTTTTTAAAAAGAAAGTGTCTGATGTGAATAGTCACATGTGTTCCTTCTTTGTCTGTAGTGTGGGGCAAGGACGGCTTCAAGGGGAGCATTTCTCTTCTCAGAGGGAGAGACACAGCGGGGCTCCTGCATCCAGTCCCCGTGTGAGTGTCTCTGATAATGCACAATCTTCAGTGTAAATAAGCTTAATATAACTACAGGGGATTTAGCAACTTTAAAAAACGTACTTTTTTAAACTTAGACATGTACAACCCATAGTTCACAAATACAGAAAAAACTGAAATTTGACCCCAAAGTAAACTTTATTCAGTGGAACTATTGAATGTGACTGGGTTTTGTAGCATCTGACCAGCCCACGCTTCTGTCTCCGCCCCTTCACCTTGAGGAAGCAGCAGCTGAGTATTCACGAGACACCTCTCCTCACAGCTGCACACGAGCAGAGAAGGAGGAGACAATCTACTCAGCCACGTGGTAGCCATCATTCCCAAGTGTTTGGATCTGTGACTCAAAGACGCTGGTCAGCATCTACTGCTCACATACACTGACATTGTGACTGTTGGAAGCTATGGCCACTTTCCGCCACCTGCAGAAGTGGACAGGGAAAGCAGAGATCCCAGAGCAAGAGAAGCCGTCCCTCCACTCACTGACTGTGAATATTCAGTTCAGTTTCCACCCCTCAGTCTTTCATGGAGCCTGACTGCCCTTGTCTTTGCCCCCTCAGGTTCATTGAGGTATAATTAACAATGAAAACCGTACGTGGTCAAGGTGTCCAGCCTGGTGGTTTGACATGTGTACACATTGTGAAGTGCTCACCACAGCCAAGCCCTGCAGCTTTGTGCTGTGTTTACAGTACGGATTACTTTTCCCGCGGATATGCATTAGCTCTTCAAAATAAATATATAACGTTGTGAAATAAAAAAGATTTGGTTATCAAAGATGTTTGTACTATCATTTGTTTCCCTTCCTAGGGTTCAGTTTTGATTATTAAAATTTGCTATATTTCAAAGCCTTTTGAAGAGAACTTTCATTAAGTTTTTCTTTCTATTTACAATATAACAATGGGAGACAAAAATGTCTACCAAGTTTTGGATTCGTCCCTTTGGTTTACTCATTCAGCAGCTATTTATTGAGAACCAAGTATCATTCTAGGCCTGAGGGATCCAGCTGTGGAAAAAAACAACCAAGACCTTGATCTGGTGAAGTTTATCTTCTAGGGAGAAACAAGCAAGAACCTTAACAAATAAATAAGATTGATATAATATTGAGTGCTATAAAGAAAATAAAGTGAGTCAGGGGAGGCCTCTCAAAGTAACAGTTGAGCAAAGACTAGAATTGAGTGAGAAAGTGACCCCACGGGTATCGTTGGGCTTCATGGGCCACGATCAACCGTACATTCTACTCTGGGTGAGAAGGTGCACAGCGAGGAGGAAGCAATGCGGTCTGGCCTACGTCGTAAAACATGGCACTCTACGCGTAGGGGACCACAGACCGTGGGGGCAAAGGTGAAGGAGAGGGGATCTCGGAGCAGGCATGAAAACATGGTGGCCAGGACCCTGAGGCTGGTGGTGGAATGGTGAGAACTGCTCATTTTCGGTATTCATTCTGAAAGAAAATGTCATAATTTGTCTATTTAGATATCCAGCGAGAAGGACATAGAGGAGTCAGAGTTGACTTGGAGGGAGAAGGTTTGAGATGTGAGAAAAGGGGTGGACACATAAATATGATATTTGTGAGGTGCCCGTTTTACACCTGTGATTTGCAAGTCCCTTAATCTGGACTTATTTCACAGCGCAGGATCAGATCATTGTGGTATTCATCCTGGGTTGATATGGCATTTTAAGTAGATGCACCACAGGCCACTGGTATGTTCTGGAAACTGGATGCCCAGAGCCTGGCATGTGGCCTGAAAAGGTCATTGTCCTGGTGCCCGCTTCCTCGTTCGTTCACTGCCTCATACCATTTTCGTATATTTTCCATGTCAACCATGCCCATCTCTCTATCTCTTAAAATTCAGAGCATATTGTAGTTCCCAGTTTATATTTGGTGAAAAATAAGTCAAGATATTTTCTGTATGAAATTGCTGACATTTGCTATTTCTACTTCTATTTCTCACTATAACGTGAGAACTTGGAACACATCTTTGCCTTTTTATATTTACTGGATGCAATCGTGTTTAGTAATTGATGCGTGTGCCCCTGAAAATGAAGTGTATTCTCTTGTACCTATTATTTGATTTTCTTTATGTGTATTCTGAGTTTATATTTATATGTAATCTATTATTTATTCTATTATTCATCCATGTAATTTCTTTCTAAATTCTTTGCTTAGTTATTACCATATTCTGATGGTTAGTTTTGAAATCCTCAATGTTAATTATATTTCCATTTCCACTAACTCTGTCAACTTTTCTTTTGTATAACCTTCTGCTGTGTTTTTGAGAAATACTTATTCTAAATGGTGAAATGCATCATTTCATGATAATACTTTTAGCCATATAGTGCAAAAATCCTAATACCGATGTGACTACATTAATTTTAATGTTCTGTCTTATTATCATTCTTCTACTCTGGTTTCTAACATTTTGTATCATGGACGGTCTCTCTAATTTAAGCCGTAATTCAAACAATAATGTCAAATGTTTGCTGTTGCATCTGCATTGCCACTACGATTTGTTTTCTTTCATTCCCCCGTCTAGTCTAGTTAATTAACACATCTATCAATTCATGTTTATTACTTTGTTTTTTGATGAGAACACTTAAATTCTACTCTCTTAGGAAATTTCAGTTATGCAATAGGGCACTATCAACAATCACCATGTTATAAATTCGATCCTCAGACTTCATTCATCTTAGAACTGGAAGTCTGTAGCTTTTACCAAACTCTCCCCATTTCCCCCAGGCCCTGGCAACCTCTTTTCTATTCTCCGCCTCTATGAATTTAACTCATCAGTTTTTGAAACACATGATTTGTTGTCTGTGAATGAAAAAGGTTTTACTTTTTCTCTTCCAATCTGAATGTTCATCCTGATATTTTTTCTTGCCTTAGGGCTGGTTCAACCTTTAGTACTAGGTTGAATAGAAATGGTGAGAGCTGACACGCTTGTCTTGTTCCCGATCTCAGGAGGGCATACTTAGGTTTTTCACCATTAATTATTATTGCTAGTTTTTTAATGTTCTGTTTTTGTAAATGCAGTGTATCACATTGAGGAAGACCTCTCCAATTCTTACTTTGAAGACGATTTTGTCAGTAATGGATATTGGATTTTGCCAAATATTTTTTCTGCATCTATTGAAATGATCCTTTTCTTTTCTTTTTACATTTGTTAATGTGGTGGATTATATTGATTAAATTTTTAAATAGATTTTTTATTTTAGAACAGTTTTAGCATTATTGAAAAATTGCAAAGATAGTACAGAGTCCCTATGCACCCTACATTCAGTTCCCGCTATTATTAACATCTTACACTAGTGATGTCCATTTAGTACAATTAGAGAACCAGTATTTTTTTGCAGAAGGACCAAAATGCCACTTTCAATATATCATATGGAGGGTACATGCTGTCAACGTGACTTATCACTGACGATGTTGATCTGAGCACTTGACTGATATCGTCTCGTCAGTTTCTCCACCATAAAGTTACTATCTTCACCCGCTTTCCATCCTGTACTCCTTGGAAGGAAGTTCTCCGTATATCCGACACTAAAAGAGTGGAGAGTTATATTCTATCTCTTGGAGAATGGAGTATTTACAAAGTATCAGGAATTATTTTGCATGGGATTTGTTTATCCTTCCTCATTTATTTATTTAAATGTTTGTCTATGTTAGTAAGAAATTATATTGATTATATGAATATTTATTTTATCTTTTGTATTGTAATCCAATACCACTTTCTTTTCTTTCTCAAACTGTCTAGCTTTGGCCATTAGGAACTCTATCAGTTGCTTATGTCCCTTTGACACACCCCCTTCACTGTGGGTTAATTTATTTAGAACCTCCTTAGAATCTTGCACCATAAGCTGCCCCAGCTCATCTTGTATATTTCCTGCCCCAATCCTAGAATCAGCTTTGTCCACAGAGCCCTGGTTCCCTTCACGGGAGGATGAGAATCCAAGGTCTGGGCTCCGGATGTGCTCAACACTCCCAAGGAGTCATCGATTCCAGGATAGACTAATTTTTTTAATGTTAAATTCATCTGAAATTTCTAGGGCAAACCTTAGGAGAAAATGGTGTGTTATTCCTTTTATATGTCATTAGATTTTATTTTACAGTATTTTGTTTAGAAAATTTATGTCTGTGTTCTTGAGGGATGTGACCCTACAGTTTACTTTTCTTACAACTGCTTTGCTTTTGCTTCAGGGCAATGCTCATAGAAAGAATTGGGAAGTATTCACTGCTCTGACATTTTCTGGAAGACTTTGTGTGGAATCGGTGTTCCTTCCTCTGTAAACAGCTTCCTCCAGTGCAACTCTGGGCCAGTGAAGGGTTTGTCTCCAGTTTCCATTCCTGTAGTAGAAGTAGAGCTGTTCAGACTGTGGATTTCTTCCTGCACAGACTTTGGTCATTTGTGTTCCATGGATAAGCAATTTGTCCATTTCATATAAGTTGTCAAATTTATAGGCAAAAGTTGTTCTTAATACTTCCTCATTTTCTTTTTAATAAGTGCAGAACCTGTGGTGATGTTGTCTCTCCCACCCTGATTTGGTAATTGGGTCTTCTGTTTTTCTTATTCATTTGACTAGAGGTTTTTCACTTTATTGATTTTTTTGCAAAGAATTTTCGGTCTCAATTTTCTCCGTCATTGGATGGGTTTCTATTTCATTGGTATCAACTTTGATTTTTAGTGTTTAATTTCTTCTGTTTACTTTAGATTACTTCGCTCTTCTGTTTCTAGTTTCTTCAGGTGTAAGCTGAGTAATTGATTTGAGACTCTTGATCCATTATAAGCTTTTTGCTATAAATTTCCTTTCATATCATCTCAGCGACATAGCACATGTTCTCATGTGTTATGTTTTCATATCCATGCATTTAAATGCTTTTAAATTAATGATACTTATTTTATTGCCCGGAATATGTCAGTCTGGTTTATGTGCATGTGGACGGAAATGCTCTCTGCTCTTTCGGTGGAATGTGCTGTAAATGCCAGTCCAATAGGACAAGCCAGTTGATTGCATTTTCATATCTCACTCTTGGGAAAACTTTATTTCAAAACTCTCTACAGCCTTATATGATTTTCTGTCTTTCTTTTCACCTCAACTTTTATTACTCCTCTTATTGCCCACTTAGCTTGAAATATAACCCTCCTTTACATCCAGTCACATGGGCCTCCTCGCTGTTCCTGGAAGATGCCAAGGAAGTCCTGCCCCGGGCCTTTGCACACCTGGGCTATTTCCTCTTCTGAAATGTCCTTTCCTCAAGGCAGGGTCAATCATCCTCTGCCTCAGGACTCTTTCCAAACATGATCCTAGAAGAAAAATCTCCCCAGCAAATCTGTATAAAATACTGTGCCACATCAGTGTCATCTTTCCAGCTCACCCTGGTCTATCACTCCACTCTTTATAGCTCATGTTTTGATTTGTTTATGTTTTATTGTTTGCCTCAGGCTACTAGAACACCACTTCCATTGGGACAGGAAATAAATTTTATTCCATTTCTTATTCCTAGTGCCCAAATAGGACCCAGTACATGGTATGGAATCTCACACATCTTAAAGTACAGGTCACCAACTATGACTTTAAAATAATATTCCTTCCCTAAGCAACTTGATTTTTTTAATAAGTGTGGAGTCACACTGTTTCCTCGTACCTTAAAACTGAATTTCCATAACTCTGTGTAAGTGGGGCTTAGGGCTGGAGGAAGAGGTGAAAGAGAACCATATTGGGAGAAAACTTGCTAAGTGTTTCTAAAACCAAGTTCCCTTCACTCCCCTGAACCTCCTGCCCCCTTTTTTCCTTCCTTCTCAAAATCTGCCCTGTTTCTGTCTGTACACACTGAACAGGGCAGTTCTGTCTGAAGGCGCTCCTCTCTCCCGTGTTTTTCCTTGTCTGTATTCCCAGCTGCCTCTGCTCTGATTTCCTATTCCCCGTCTCATCTCATGTCTGTTTACAAGAGGGACATGACCTTCCATCAATGGCACACTCCAGCTCATCTCAGACTACACGCTGTCTGTTTTCACCATTCCACCCTTTAACTTGGGAACAAAAAGAAAGGACCGTGCTCACTTCGGAAGCATGTTACTAAAATTGGAATGATGCGCCTCCTCTGTGCAAGGATGACATGTAAATTTGCGACACATTTCTTAGTTTTCAAATAATCATATGAACAGATGTTCAACATCATAGGTCTAAGGAACTGCAGATTAAAATAACAATGAGATTCCACTACACACACATCAGAATGGCTAACATCCAAAACAGTGACAACATCAAATGCTGACAAGGATGTGGAGCAACAGAGAAGATGCAACATTCACTGCCGGTGGGAATGCAACATGGTACAACCACTTTGGAAGACTGTTGTTTTCTTGCAAAACTAAACATACTTTTACCATATGATCCAGCAATCATGCTACTTTGTATTTACCCAAAAGAGTGGAAAAATTACATCCACACAAAACCCTGCACGTGCATGTTTATGGCAGCTTTATTCATAATTGAGAAAACTCGCAAGCAACCAAGATGTCCTTCAGTAGGTGAATGAATCAATAAACTGTGGTCTATCCAGACAATAGAATATTATTCAGTGCTAAAAAGAAATGAGCTATCAAGCCATGAAAAGACATAGAGGAACCTTAAACGCAAATTACTAAGTGAAATAAGCCAATCTGGAAAGACTACATGCTGTATGATTCCAACAATTTGACACTCTGGAAAAGGTAAACCTGTGAGATGGTAGAAAGATGAGCAGTTTTCAAGGTTAGGGAGCGGGAGGGAAGAATAGGTGGGGCACAGAGAAGTTTTAGGAAGGGAAACTGTTCTCTACGATACCATATGGTGGATACCCATTATTACACACCTATCAAAACCCGTAAAACACGAGGAGCGGACCCTACTGTAAACTATGAGATTTGAGTGACACGTGTGTATTAAATGTTCGTTGACTGTAGCAAATGTGATTCTCTGTTGTGGGCAATTGACGGTGGGCAGGCTGAGTGTGGGGGGGGAGCGAATACATAGGAACACTGGACTTCCCACTCGTTCTTCCGCTGAGATAAAACTGCTCTAAAAAATAAAGTATTTTTTTAAAGAAAGTACAGAGAAGGTTTTTTTCTTAATTGGACGTCTTGAACCAGACACAGTTCGATAATGGTACCTTTAAATAACTGCTTTGTATAAAGAACTCTAAATTCTTCTAACTTAAAAAAAAAGTCTGTGATGGAAAGACATGAGCTATTTTTAAAGGAATAATTTGTGTATTTATCATAATCAAACAAACAGCATGGACTAAACAGATGCGCAGTTGTCAAATCAACCTGTACATAATATGGAATATTTTTAACGCTGTCACATGTAAACTATGCTAAAAATGTTTAGGATGCCACAATCTATGCACCTAGAATGAGAAAAAGTCTTTATGAGTTATAGTGAAAGATTACAAATGACATGTAAACTACAAAAGTCATTGGAAAATGTACGATATTCTAACAGTCAAAAATTGGTGATTCATGGACAGAATGTGGTCTGCTTTGTTATTTATTTTTACTTATTTATATTTTTTTCATGTGTAATTTTCTTAGCGACTTTGAAATTCTCCACCTGAGACATATTCTCTTTTCGCTCCCTGTCTTCCTCCTCCCAGACCACCTCACTCATTAATCAATCATCCGACTTTTGAAAACACTTGATTTGCAGCCATCCTCTCACCTGATCCATTTTGTAACAGTCATGAGCAGAAGTATTGAAAAGTCATTATGTTCTAAATCTTTGGAAACCCAAGTCAGTTAAGAGTAAAAGCAATTAACATTTTTGTGACAACAGTAAAATGGCAGCGGGGAAATCCAAAATCCTGTCCCTCCGTTAAAAGAGCCAAGAAACCGGCAACAACTCAGAGCCAACTTAATCGGTCATAACAAATGATGTGCTGGTGTGTGCTGCAACATGGATGGCCCTTCAAGGAGACAAGCACGGTTCTCTGAGACTACGTCTGCTCTGCTTCCTGTGGCGTCAGAAACCTGCTCTGGGACGTGGGCTGTCGTCCTCAAGACCGCGCGGAGCTGGCGCGTAGGAGGCTGGGTCAGGGTGAGTTAACACAGCACAAAGTCTTACTGGGACTCAGGTTTTTTCTTTTTTTTCTTTTTTTTTTTTTTTTTAAAGATTTTATTTTTTCATTTTTCTCCCCAAGGCCCCCCGGTACATAGTTGTGTATTCTTCGTTGTGGGTTCTTCTAGTTGTGGCATGTGGGACGCTGCCTCAGCGTGGTCTGATGAGCAGTGCCATGTCCGCGCCCAGGATTCGAACTAACGAAACACTGGGCCGCCTGCAGAGGAGCGCGCGAACTTAACCACTCGGCCACGGGGCCAGCCCCGACTCAGGTTTTTTCTTGATTAGCGTTTACCTGATGGTATTAGTTTGCACAAAAGACTACGTATGGTGTAATTACAGTGATATTAAGTGTCTAAAATAGGTAATTCCATAGAGACAGAAAACAGAGAGTGGTTGCTGGGGGTGGTGGAGGGAGGGTGGGGAACGACTGCTCGTGGGCACAGGATTTCTTTTTGGAGCCATGAAAATGCTCTGGAATTAGACAGTAGTGATTGTTGCATGATATTGGGAGTATATTAAAAGCCACTGAATTGTACACTTTAAAGTATTAAAATGGTAACCTTTATGTTACATGAGTTTCATCTCAATAAAAGAACATGCTTTTTCTAATCTTGCAAAATAAAATTGTTACACTCTTTTCTTTAGCATTTACATGTCATCTATTCCCCTATACTAACTTTAAACTACATTTTAATGTGGACTGTTCCTTACTCATTTATTTCAATAACTAAGCAAATATTTCCAAAATGCCTGTTATTTGGCAGATCCTGTTCTATGCTTTGGGCTGCCAGAGGTGCGAAACAGACGGAGTCTTGCGTTTGTGGAGTTTGCATCCTAATGGGAGAAGAGAATTGATAAAAAATGTAATACAGGGGCTGGCCCCGTGGCCAAGTGGTTAAGTTTGCGCGCTCCGCTGCAGGCGGCCCAGTGTTTCGTTGGTTCGAATCCTGGGCGCGGACATGGCACTGCTCATCAGACCACGCTGAGGCAGCGTCCCACATGCCACAACTAGAAGAACCCACAACGAAGAATACACAACTATGTACCGGGGGGCTTTGGGGAGAAAAAGGGAAAAATAAAATCTTTAAAAAAAAAAAATGTAATACAAACTTGAATGACGTGGCTGAGTTATACTTTATTTTCCCTTTTCATACAAACAAATTTTTCTTATTCTCTGTCTCCTTTGCACACACATGAACACACACACACACGAACATGCACACATAAACACGCACACAGGCATGATGCACTCCCAGAGCTTCAGAGGGTATCAACATATTCTGGTTGATGGACCTCAGAAAAACAATAAGACTGAGGGATACCACCCCTGCCACTTCATGCCACAGATCATTCCCTCCTGACTGACCTGTTTTCCCTTGAGTTTCGTTGCAGTGCATCGCTTCTTAAAGAACCAAGTTTTGTTAAAGATGAGAGAAACGACAGGGGCGCATGAATTGGGGAGGGACTGGCTGGACTATTTTCTATGACTTGTTCCAACTTTGAACGTGTAAACCACAATTTATAAAGTCATGGACAAGAATATTATTCCTGTAAATTTAACATTATAACACCGTCAAATTACATCTTGTTCTTGAAGGGATAAGCTTTAAGCTCTTTGTCATTTGTGAAAATATGAATCTGAACTCTTATAATAACAAAATTGATAAATATTTAATTCCTTAGCTGTGCAAACTGTTACAATGCTAAGTTCAATAATTTATGTTGTTCGTTCCTTTTGGGGATTTTGAAACAAGTTAACTTTTTGGAGGCCAGTAATAAATTATGTAACAAGACATGTCAGAAATCTTGAAAAACAATCACAAAACCTCACACTTGGGGCAGACCTACTAGAGAGTTGTTCCGACCTGTGCGGATAACGCACACCCTTCTCGGCCGAGCCTGGTGGCCATCAGGAAAGGGGACAATGAGGGGCCACAACTCCTGCTTCCTCCCTGGCCGGAGCTGGTGCCCAGCTGAGGACTGTCTGCCTCCCACTTTGCGGAGACCTGCTGGGGGAGCAGAACTCCACGTGTCCCTCTGCGCTTCTGCCTGGGGGCCAGTCTCAGGCCAGACTCACTTTCCTTATGGTTCAGGCCGACGATATTCAATCATCTACCTTGTTCTTCACAAAGATAAATTGACTTGAACACAAACCAGAACAAACACATAAATAAGAATGAGGGAGCCATCGTAATTTGCTTTATTCCCACCTTCCCCAGCCTCCCTTGGTCTCCCTTCCTATGCTCATCCTACTAATGTTTTAAAATTCTTTTGATAATAGAACGGTAATACCCATAAAACTCTATCATTCCTGGTCAAACAAATGTTACAATATGTGGGCTGCTTTCTTTTTGCCTCCCCACAAAAAGTGAGAAAATGGCATTATGGGAATATATCTAGGAATAATGTCAGAGTATTTGAACATGCCAGAATTACTAATCTCACACATGAGTTAGGTGGAAATGTTGCTAGAAGATAAGATGGAGCCAGAGCGATGCTAATCTCCACCCGGTTCCTGGCTGATCGCCTCTTTTCCGGCTACCACAATCTCCCTAATGACAGCAGTGACTGCTCCCTGTGGTTCAGAGTTCAGGAAATCGATTTTTCTTTCTAATGAGAAGGGCACTGAGTGGTTTGAAAACACAGTCAACTGGTGTAATGTCTTCTCTCCTGCTTGGCTGAAAAGCAGCTGGAGAACCACTTAGCTGTTCTTAAAGACACCAAACAAGTCAATGGGTTCTGTGGGAACAGAGCAAATATCCTGAATCAAATTAAAGATCCAACATGCTCTCGCCCAGGACGAGGGGCTGGGACTGACTCCTGGCCTAGTTTCCTGGGTCTGTCTTAACGAATTATCACCAACTGGGTGGCCCAAAGCAACAGAAACTCATCCTCCCACCGTTCTGGAGGCTGGAGCACATCCCGGTGCCCTAGGCCCTGCTCGGCTGAAGGCTCGGCCTCCGGTGGCTCTGGAAGTCCCAGGTGTCCCTAGGCTTGTTGTCTCTGCTTCTTCTTCCCGGGGCCTCCTTCCTGCGTGACCGTCATCTCGTCTCCTTCTGAGGACATCAGCCATTAGATTTAGGGCCCACACTGATCCAGTGCACTGAACTTCAATAATTACTTCTGCAAAGACCCTGTTTTCAAATAAGGTCCAGTTCTGAGGTTCTAGGTGGACACGAATTTTGGAGGAACAGAATTCAACCCCTAAAACTTTCAAGGTAAATACAAAAAAGGGAAGTCTGGTTGCCACAGAACTAAAAATAACAAGCTAATTCTGAGTCTTCTATGTGGGAAAATGTGCCCACCAGTTGGGAATAAATTGAGAGTAATTTCAACTTCAAAGGGAAAATGGGCTTCACCGTAAAAACCATGGAAAGTGCTCACTCGTGCCTGAAAACATAACAGGATGACTTTATCCTGTTAGCATTTTACAGAGGTTTACCATTAAAATGTATGGAGTTAAATTCCTAATGCAGTCAAAAGTGGTTGAGTATCTACACATACCCTGTTCACCTCTGAAAAGTGTAATTTCAGACACCCATTCTCTGAAAATAGGTTTTCCTTTAATCCTGCTGTTTGTTGAACTAACTATTTTAGGCACAAGGCCATCGCTAATGATTGTATGGTCATTCCGGTCTCTGCAGAGGAATTCAAGGTAAATAGAAACCTTCGCTCTGCCCAGAATGTGAAAATACTCAGCTTAGTGCCATCAAAAGTGAGGAAACGAGTCCTGGCTCCAAGAATCCTCTGGCCATTTTGTCAATGATTTGGGCTATTTGCTCCACGTAATATGAAGAAAATGCGATTCTTGACATTATGTGACTCCAAGTCTTCCCTTTGAGTTACATCAGTAAGAAAAGACCTTGTGACACACACTGGAACAGGTGAACTTTATATTTCTGGAGGACAGTCACAACACAAACTCGTTTATTTTCCTAAAATCCATTGAAATCAGGGTCTTAGCTCCTACCATCCGGTCTGTGTGGAGAATCCAGCTTGCGCGTCATTACTTCCCCCCCTTGCCCAAATGTGGGCAGTGGCCCTGGTCCCATGGGCCCGGAAGGTGCAGTCCTCTTGGGCCTTGGCCCCGGCTGAGCTTGCTGACCCGCGGCTACTCCTGTCCAGTCCAGCTCCGCCCTTGGAAGCTCTGGTGGGTCTTCTCTGTTCCCGACTTCAGCTCAGGAACCGCCTCAGCGCCTCAGTCCCAGCGCCTCGTGCTGAGCTTCCTGTGGCATCAGGACACCACTCCTGTCCGAGGTCCTGTCTCCTCTGTTGAGGGAGGGGTCGCCTAGTCTGGAAACTCCTGTTGTCTCGACAGCACATCCTCTTCCTCAGTTACAAGGGCCCCTTTGCTGTTCCCCAGGAACCATGCCTTCCACAGCTTTCCCTCCAACTCCTCCCTTCACCTTTTCCTTCTGTGAGATGGTCTATCTTGTTTCCTACATATTGTGAGTCTCTCTTGTCCAAGGGAGAGAGTTCTGGTAAGAAATATCCAAACCAGTTAGTCATTATTTTTATTTTTAATTAATCTTCCTTATTTTTAGATAATTGTAGATTTGCAGGCAGTTGTAAGAAATAGAACGGAGAGAGCTCGTGCACCCTTTACACTTTCTCCCAGGGGTAGCATCTTGCAGAACTGTGGCTACACTGTCACAACCATGATGTCAACTCTGAGGTAGCCGAGAGACAGAACGTTCCTGCCCCACCAGTGTCCCTTGTGTTGCACCCACTCCACTCTCATCCACCCCACCCCATGTCAACCCCAACAACCAGTAATCTGTTCCCCGTTTCTAGAACTTGTTATTCCAAGAATGTTATATAAATGGAATAACACCACGTATGATCTTTTGTGATTGTCTTTTCTCACTAAGGATAACTTCTTGGAGATTCATCCAGGTTGTGACATGTATCGATATTTTATTCCTTTTTGTTGCTAATTAGTATTCTAGATCCACAGTTCGCTTAACCACTTACCTACTGAAGGACATCTGAGTTGTTTCCGCCTTTTGGCTATTAATTATAAAGCTCCTAGAGACATCTGTGTACAGGTTTTTGTATGTGTATGTGTTCAATCCTATGCGACAAATGCCCAGGACCGTAATTGCTGGGTCATATGGCAGTTGTGTGTTTAGTTTTCAGGAAAGTGCCAACTGACTTCCCAGATGGCTACATCATTTCACATTTCCATCCGCAACGTACGTGTAATCCACTTTCTCCACATCCTTGCTAATATTTGGTGATGTAACTATTTTTTATTTTAGCAGTTTTCACAGTATATAGTAATTTCTCATTGTGGTTCTAATTTGCATTTCTATAATGACTAATGATGCTGAGCATCTTTTTGTGTGCTTATTTTTCATTTGTATATCTTTTTTTGAATAAATGTCTATGAATGTATTTTGCCCATTTCCTAATTGGATTGTTTATTTGTGTACTGTTGATGGATTATTCTCAAGCCTTAGAATCTAATGGAATTGGTTCTATTGGGTTTCAGACTTGTTTGGGACCTGTGACTCCTTTCTTCCGTCTAATTTCTCCTTTTTGGAATGGGGATGTCCATCCCATGCCTGTCCCACTATTGTTTTTAGGAAGTAGATAACCCGTTTGCTTTCCCAGGTTCACAGCTGGAGGAGCATTTGGCCTCAGGATGAATCACAGCTCGAGTTTCACCCGATCGAGGTGCTATCTGGACTTGGAGCTCATGTGGAAATGGGTTAAGACATCAGGATGTTGGGAGAGGATGCGTGCATTTTGCCTGTGAGAACACGAATGGGGGTGGGCAGAGGACTGAGTGCAATGGGTTGAACTGTGTCCCCCACCAAATTCGTATACTGAAGTTCTGACCCCCGGTGCCTCAGAATGGAAACTTACTTGGAGAGGATATCTTGACAGAGGTCATCCAATTAAACCCAGGTCATTAGAGCGAGTCCCGGTCTGCTATGACGGGTGTCCTTACAAGGAGGGGTCATTTGAACACAGAGACGCTGCAGAGGGAAGATGACATGATGTCACAGGAAGAAGATAGCCACCTGCAGCCGAGCAGAGACCTGCAGCAGCTCCTGCCCTCCCCGCCTTCAGAAGGAGCCAACTGTCAGCACCTCGGACCGCCAGCCTCCGGAGCTGAGAGCACATTCCCGCTGCAGGCTGCCCGGTGTGGCACTCGTCACAGCAGCCCTGGCAAACACCGACAGCGAAGTCGTCTGTCACTGGAGCTTCTTTGGGGAAACGTCTTTAACCTAAAATTTCAATTTTATAAAATTTTCAATTTTAGAAAACTAGACAGAGGTATTCAAATTTTCTGTGTCTTGGGTGGGCTTTGGTAGTGTGTATCTTTTGAAGATTTTCTCATTTTCATCTGAGCTGTGAGATTTATCGGCATCAGGCTTTTTTATAATATTACTTTGTTTTCATTTTAATATCTCTGGAGTCTGTAGGGTGCCTGATACTGCTAATTTGTTTCTTCTATCCTCTTTTCCAGATGAGCGTTACCAGAGATTTACCAATTTGTTGTTTTTCTCAAAGAACAAGCTCTAGGTTTCATTAATTATGTCTAAGTTTTGTTTTCATTGATTTCCCGTCTGAGACTTATTTGCTTCTTTGTGCATATGTGGCTTCATTTGTTCATTTTCTCCCCCAGTTTGCTAAGGCAGATGATGAGTTAACTGATTCCATGCATTTCTTTGTTTCTAGTGCCAGTAATTCATGCCATAAATGTTCCTCTAAGTAATCCCATGCTTTCTGATATGTGGTGTTTTCATTTTCCTTCAGTTCCAAATGTGTTTTAATTTTCATTTTGTTTCTTTCTAGAACTATGGGTTATTTAGAAGTTTTTTCTTTTTTTAGTTTCAAAATAATTGAGCATTTTCCAGACATCTTTTTACTATTGATTTTTAATTTAATTCCATGGTGATCAGGGAACATACTTTGTATGACTTAAATCTTTTTCTTTTGATAAGGCTTGTTTTGGGAGCCAAAATATTGTCTACCTTCTTGCATGTTCCCTGTGCACTTGAAAAGAATTTATGGTTGGCCCTCTGTGTCTGGGATTTCTCCGTCCTCAGATTCCATCAACTGTGGATGGAAAGGCCTAGGACGGTCATATCTGTACTGAACATAGACAGGCTTTTTTCCTGTCATTATTCCCTAAACAATACTGTGCAACAACTATTTACATAGCATTTACACTGTATTAGGTGTTATAAGTAATCTAGAGATGATTTAAGGTGTATGAAATGATGTGCGTAGGTTGTGTGCCATTTTATATAAGAGTCTCGAGCATCAGTGGATTTCGGTACCTGGAGGATCCTGGAACCCATCCCTGAGGAGGCTGAGGGATGACTGTGATCTGCCATTGTTGACTAGAGTGTTTTATACACTTTACTCTTGTAAATATGGTTAACAGTTTTGTTCCAGTACTCTATATTTTACTGATTCTCTATGTAATTATCATACCAAGTCTTGAGAAAGAGGTATAGAAATCTCCAAATACTGTTTCGGGATTTTTCCCTCTCCTTGGAATTTGTCCTTCTTTGCTTTATGCAGCTGAGGCTGTTACTAGGACACAAGGGTTGAGCATTGTTATGTCTCCTTGATGAGCAGATCCTTGTCATTATAAAATGATCCACGTCTTTCTAGGTAGCATTCTTTTCTCTCCATGTTTCTTTTGATCAGTGTTCACATGCCGTGTCCTCTTTCAGCCTGTTCCTTTTAATCTGCTCTGGTGTTTTTAGTCAGAAGCAGTTTCTTATACACACGTATGTTTGTCTTGAACAGATATTTTTCTTTCATTTGGAGTTTTTATTTGTCTTTAGTTCAATCTGCCATCTCTACCTCTTAATTAATTTATCTACACCATTTTATGATTTGGCTTCACACAGTCGGTTCTCTGTTCCTCTTTTCCACTCACTTTCCTTCTTTTTGATTGAGAATTTTATGATTTGCTTTCATCTCCTTTGTATAATTGCTAGGAATATGATTTATTTTTCAGCGATTAGCTCAAGGTTTACAATAAACATGGGTTACCTACAGCCACCTCTTCCCAGTAACGCCTCCCACTTGCACGCAGCACAGACCTTGGCACAGTCCTTACACAGCAGCCACCGGCCCCGCCCATGTGGTGGTCACTGCCTCACATTTTACTTCTAATACACCATAAACCACAATCCACACTGTTATGATTTTGCCTATAAACAGTGGATTATTTTCCGAAGGGTTGAACATAAGAGCAAAAAGCCACTCATACATATTTAAGCACACATTTACATGTCAGTGTGTCCTGCTGCTGTTGGTTCAGGCTCCCGGATGCGGTTGCTGTCTTCTGTTCTCAGGACGTCAACAGATCTTGTAGCAGGTCCAGCACTGCGCTGGGCTTGAAAAAGTCTTAATTTCGCCTTCATATTTGAAAGATATTATTATTTGGTATAGAAATCCAGGTTAGGAGTATTTCAGTTTGTTTGTTTTGTTTTTAAATTCCTGAAGTCTTTGAAGGTTTTCTCTCCAGTAAGTTCATCCTCTGGTGCCCATGGTTCCCGCCAAGACGCGTGGCCGCCGTCGCTGTGCAAGATCTGCCCCGTCTCCTCATCCTTCTGATGCTCCTAGGACCATCTCCTCACCCTCCAGATGCCCTGAGGACGATCTCCTCACACTCCAGATGCTCTGAGGACCTCTCCTCACCCTCCGGATGCCCTGAGGACCATCTCCTCACACTGCAGATGCTCTGAGGACCTCTCCTCACCCTCCGGATGCCCTGAGGACCGTCTCCTCATCCTTCAGATGCTCTGAGGACCTCTCCTCATCCTCCCCTCTAAGTGCTTGATGAGGATTTGCCTCTATGTGTTTTTCTTTATGTTTCCTTTGTCTGGAGTTTATTAAGCTGCTTGGATCTGTGAGTCTACAGAATTTATCAACTTCGAGTAATTTTCAGCTATTATTTGTCCTATTTTATCTCCCCCTCAGCAGCCCAGTGGCACAATTCTTGAGTTACTTGGCTTTGCCCACAACTCATGCAGGCCGGATCACTGTCTCCTGTTCTCTGTCTTGCATTCAGGCAGCTCCAAGCTCTCCCTCCCAGCTCTCTATCTTCCCTTCTGCAGCGCTGTCTGCCGGCAGTTGCTTTCATCTCACATTTCAGCGCATTTTTTATACTCCCCTTATCTCCGCTTCACATGCTCAGTCTTTCCTCTGCCTTGTAAACCTATGGAGCACCATGATAACTGTTTCAATATCACTGTTTATAATTCTGTCGTCTGAGTCACTTCTGGGTCTTTTCCTGTTGGTTGATCTTCCTCATTATGGATTGATTTTCTTCTTTGAATGTTTGGTTATATTTAATTAGATAATAGACTTTGTGAATTTTATCTTGTGGGGTGCTAATTTTGTATTCTCATAAATATTCTTGAGTTTTGTTCTGGGATGCATTTAAGTTATTTAAAACCATTTTAAATTCTCAGTTTTGAGAAACTTTTAAAAGTGAATCCCTTGCTTTCTTCCGTGTTTGCAACAGGGTCCCCTCGCATGCTAGAAGAGCTGCTATTTCAGACTGGAAGAGGCATGGATCCGCCGGGAGGTCCCACTGCACACTCACCACGTGGCGCCTGTCTGATGCTCTGGAGCAACCTCGGGAGTGGTTCTGTCCCTGCCCTGCAGCTGGTTCTCCAGAAGCCCGGGGCCCGGAGCGGATGTCCGGGCATGGAGCCGGCTCCCTCCTGTGGTCTCCACGCACCGCTCACCACAGAGCAGCCCCCGAGGTTCTGAGTTTCCCGTCCTGCAATGACTGCCATGAACTGAGGCGATTTGCAGAGACCAAGAGAACACATGCTTTCAGAAAAACACACCAGACACCGTCCAAATATTAAAACAGTATATTTGAATCTAAATCCTAAGTTTTTGCAGACTATGGATATCTTTCTTACCTTTGGTGTTGCTTACGCAAGTGTATACAAATACCCAAACTTAGCAAATTTGTACACTAGTTATGTGCAGTTTTTTGTATACCAACAATATCTCACTAAAGCTGGAAAAAATACTAAGTTTTCTGTTGAGAAAAGTAACAAAAAGTTACTTTTTTAAAAAGTTGTAAGATTGTGTAACTTTCATTGCTGATACCAAAAGTATACAAATTCACCTTAAATGAAATGTCAACAAAGTAAATGACCACACTCTACTTCTTCCTCCTTAGCTTGAGCTGAGTGAATTATCGTTCACATTAAATGAATCTTTGTTATCACTCTCAACTCCCTAATACCAATATTTACAACAAAGTGCCACTTTTCAATTCACCAGACATTTATTGACACCAGCTTATTTCATCCCCTTCTTCGTGGGATATAAAAAGTGGGTCTCGAACAAATAAGAAGACAAGCGAAAAAAAACTAAACACTTTCTCTTAATAAGTGAAAACTATATTTGAAGTTGACCATTTATCTCCATGTGGAAAAAACCTATTAATATCTCCAGATTTGGCTTCCTTAGCAGGACATTAACATTATTTTCTGGTGTTGAAGAAATATGCAGGAGTTGGCAATGGGACACATATGAGGACAGGGTCGCTTACCCACTGACAAGCCACAAGGGAGCCCTGTGTCCCCCAAACTTCGTTTCCAGTCTGGAATCCCTGGAACCTTCTGTGAACACCAGCTTCAAGGACCTGGAAGTGCCAGGTCTTTCTGGGCAGCTCAGAGGTCAGTCTGGATCCTGCACAGTGAGAGTTGCTTATAATCCAAACCCCCAACTTGTAGGAACGTGGTCCGTGGAGCTCCATGTGACCTTCCATTTCATCCTCTCTCTGGATCCTCTGCAGCTGCAGACACAGCCGGCAGAACCGCGTGCTGGAGTTGATGCTTCTTACAGAAAAGGTCAGGGAGCTGGTTTCCAACCCACTTCAGATCACAAGATGGCCACCACTATGGCCACTGCTCACAGCCACGCTGGACTGCACAGAGCGTTACTCCCTCCTGTCGCCAGGAGCAAACCATGGGTTTGCATGGGCTTCAGGCTGGAGACCAGGGCATCTGTGCAGTGGGACTTCTGGCTTCCACATCGGCTCTGTGTACATGAGATACAGGACGTGCCTCCCTGCTGCTTCCTTTATCCCTAGTTAAGATGATCACAAGACCAGAAGCCTCTGCCTCAGCTTCCCATACTGTTAATGCTCCTGCAGGAGTCCCGTCTTAATTGTGCATGTGCTTTCACGTCCCAGCAGCTCATCATGTGTTAGACGGGTCGGTTCATGGATCTGTTGAGCATGAGAATATGAAGGCAGGGCTTTGGTTTAAGTATCAATAAACCCAGCAGCTGCCCAGCACCTCAGAGGTCTGCAAGGGCTTTAACCCAGATGACCTCAGTTTGTCGAAAACCGAAGAGTTAGGTATTACCAACTCTCTTGTCAGAAAAGCTGGTCCTTCCACTTGTGTCACCGCATGGTGACTTCAAATGATCCACAGCCTAGATCCTCCTGTTTTTTAACTGTCTAAATGTTTAAAAATGCACCCTTAGCCCCAATTTCAGCTGTAAATTGGAAATAACTGTAGTACCTCTATTTTAGGATTAAATTCAGTATTACCCCACACTTACAGTGCCAGCAATATGGAAGACCTTTATAAACATTAGCTAATGAGAAACGGCCAAATGGGATACAGGTGCAAAAATTAAACAATAATTAGTATTAACCATCTCCAGGAATGAATTCTAACTTGAAAATGCATTTTAAGAAGGATCAGATATTATTGCATCATTTTAATTTTAGCCCTCATAATCATATGTCGGCATACCAGTTTCCTAGCAATAAATAAACTAGAGAATTGGAAAACGTAAGTTTTGGGCCGAAGAAATAGACACGAATAGGATGGAGCAGGATGTGCAGGGCCATCCCGGGAGGCCCTCGGTGTGAGTGGCTGTGGGAGCATCTCATGCCCACGCACGAGGAGGCCTCGCAGTGGGGCTTGAGGGACAACTCGAGTCATTGCTTTTTGGCTGCATTTAGCTGAGTGTCAAAGGTCAGGGATGCTGACCCAGAGACAACAGCTACTGAGGGAAGAGGAAGGGACCCGCGTGGCGACCTCCCGGGGTGTGATGGCACCGACTTGTGATCTGTCCTGGGCATCGAACACAACTCACAAAGACAGAGGAGAAGTTAAGGAAGATCAGAGGGGAAGCTCAAGTGGTTTCCCAACAAGATGACTGTGTATACAGTGTTGCAAAATATCCGTTTTCTGTCTGCAAGGAGTTGGTTACTTTGATTTCTAGTCGAACCCCGCCCCCTGGTGGCAATACTACTTCGCAGCGTTGCAAACAATTACAGACTGGATACAGCTCATTGGACAGCCCACTACTGTCCCCAATCCCCTCAAAACCCCACATGATTTATCTTAATGTTTCCTTAGGCTGTAAATCCACACAGATTTTGTAGAGATCTGTGAATTTTCATGTGTGTGTGCATGTGTATTTGTCTATCAGGCATGAGAGATTTCATTTCTGTAGTATCTGGGAAAAATATTGAGAATGAAGCTGACACATATCAGAAAGTATAATTAAAGATTCCTACTAATTTTCAAGTATTTTAATACCCAAAATCTTTTTCATTTTAAAATATTTAATTTGGCTCATCTAAGGAGATTTATATAGTTTAATTATTTTACCTCCCTATATGTATGGAATCAAACACAAATAAATATATTACTTTTCCCATTTAATCATCATTTAAAAAAATCTCTTTAGCCAGAGCGAGGAGGAAAAAGAGTCAAAAAATGTGCCTTTTCCCTTCACAAGGATGTGAGAGCTTTATGCAGCTCCAAAAAAGAGCTGGAGCTGGTGGAGGGCACAAGCTTCCTGGCAGCAGGACCAGCCGCAGAGAAGACTCCTGTTGGCAGGGCGGTCCACGCTCTGTCCTCAGACGACCACCCGGCATGAGCAGGAGCGTCCTTGTCGACAGTACAGCAATCCAGCCTCATTTCACAGTAATACTTCCCGTTATTAGAGAATTGACACAGGCGAGACACCCCAAATGTCTGAGAGTTAAATTATAACAAATGGATCACATCTGAGAGAGAACGAGGGGTGGCAGAGGAGAAACAGTGCCAGCCAGCAGGGGAGGGCACAACACTTTACAGAAAAATAACTTCCACTCCAAAAACTCAAAGAAGTTCAGTATTCACATGGTAAAAAAATCTTGTACTAATAAGAGGTCCATTAAGGTGGAATACATTGAAACGAAGCACAAAGAAGCACAAGTGGGTGGATGGGAGCTGGTGCTGACAGTGGCGGTGGCACTGTCTCAGATTCCTCACTCTTATCTTCCAGGAGTTAGAAGACACTGAAACGCGGGCACAAATATCCAGTCTCATAAGGTATTTAGTAATATATGTCTCCAACCTCTCAGAGGAATCAGACTATCAGACCCCAGTGTCTGTGAGCATTAACATCACATTACTTTTTTCCCTTAGGCTAATTTCTGGCTTATCAAATAATCTAATTATTCCACTTTTCGTAGTTTTTCTTAAATAAGAAACTGAAAATGGCTCTACCGCCATGAATATCTGACCCGTTTGACAGTTGTATTTCTTCTTACCAATTAATAAATTCAGATTCTGATTAGCATATGTCTCTCTAAATTTACCTGGACTTGTTCGGCATCCCTGAGGCCCCAATATACCCATTCTCTGAGACTGAGGGCCTGAACACAGACCAAGGAAATGCACCCCATGGAGTCAGCTGGTGGCGGTCAGTGACCTATTCGCGGTGACAGCTACTATTCACTGCGCACCACGCCCACCATCCTTCCCTTCCAGAAAGTCTGTCACAAAGACTAAATCTCAGTGTCTACATCTTATGTTTATTTCTACCTTATATAATTTAGAGCAAAACTAGATAAGTGCATTCAGTTCTGTTCAAGGGAAATTCTATTCAGAAGTTTAAAGAATCAGATAGAACAAAGAGATGTTTCTGATACTAAATGAAATAAGACCTGAAAGAGGAACCACCAGCCTACAAGGAAGGCCACTCCTCCCCCTCCTCCTTCCTGCTTGTGGAGGTGACTGGAGCGCGTGCTCCACGGCAAAGGGCAACTTCGTTGTAAAGAGTTGCTCCGTCTTTTATGGGAAGAGGACTGACTGAAGGGGAGTCTGTTGGCAAACCATGCCCCAAGGTCAGTAACAAATCTCCAGTGTGAATCTCAGTATTCCAAAATACTGCGTGAAACTTGTCAGAGCAGCAGCTAGTGCATAGTCCAGCCTGGAAATTTATCAACTTTATGATCAAAGAAAATCTGAGCTCATAAAACTGCCAGCATGTGGCATAAATGAAGTATTCAATCTGAGATATTGATAGCTATCAGCATGAAGAAAGCATCAGTTCTTCCAATAAAAGACTGTCTAGTTTCCCGTATTGGATTGAGCCTAATGCATCATTTTTTTATGTAAAATTCAACATGTTTTATAAAAGATGATGTAGCATTCACAGAAAATGCACACTTTATTAGCAAATCTTTTAAAGTCAGAATTTTAATATTTTCAAACTACAAGGATTATTTATAATGTTGCTTTCAAAAAATATGTATAAGGGGGCGTCCTGTGGCTGAGTGGTTAAAGTTCTGTGCACTCCACTTCAGTGGCCCAGGTTTGTGTGTTTGGATCTGGGGTGTGGACCTGCTCCACTCATCAGCCATCCCACGTACAAAGTAGAGGAAGATTGGCACAGATGTTAGCTCAGGGTGAATGTTCCTCACCAGAAAAAAATATACGTATGTATATATATAGTTAGATATTTTAAAGTTTTCATTCTGAATTTCAATATTTTTGTTACATACAAAATTTTATATGCATGTAAATAACGATATTTATTCAGTTCTCTCTTCACTTGGATCCTGATTAAGAAAACCTGTGGTTACTTTAGTTTAATTAATATCTACATGATATGTATTCACTATTTTTGAGATATTCTGGAATTTCTGGTGGAATTATCATAGAGAAATAAAAATTTATTAAAAATAATGCATTGGATAATGTGATAAGAAACTCTGAAAACTGAAAGAAAAAATGTGGGGCAGACCTTGGGGGTGGAGCTGTCTCATTACATACCAGGAATTGTTCAAGGAATCCAGAGGAAAAAAGAGAAAAATGAGTGCTGTTCTGAGAAGCGTTATTATCATAAATGGAAAAGACGAAAGAAAATTGGGAGTTTTAAATAATTGGGCTTTAAAAAAATGATTGGTGCGACTTCTTCCCTGAGTGAGTATTTCAAGAAGCAAGGACAGACGGAGTTTAAGGTTGACGAATTTAAAAACATGAAATTCTAGAATTGCCCTCCGAACGGGGAAGGACACGCAGAAATGAGCGAAGATTAAGAAAAGATGCACAGCGAATGATAACAGAGGGAGTGAGTGACAGTCCTCCTGTTGACCAGCAGCAGGGAGGGGGCGGGGCTTCCTGTGACCCATGGGGAGCAGAGGGAGCAAGGCAGCGAGTTACCAGCTGAGTCAGTCAGCGACATCTAACACTGGTGGGTGCACTTGTTATCCCGGAGGCAGATAGAATACAAGACAACGTGGCGCCAGATGTGAAAACCTTGGTGTAAACAACCTTAGACGTCTGTATAGCCCAAACTCTCAAAAACCCTGTTTCCAAGAACACAATTTACGTAGGTTTCTGGCTGCCCTCCAGTCGTGGAAATCGTATTTATTTCAGATGGTAGGCAGATTTACAACTCGCTACGCAAAGAGCCTGTCGGCACTAATTACTTACTATTTCTTTGATTTCTTTACCACATTAGGAATAAGATATAAAATAGATAAAGGTGAAATGGAAACGTCACTTGTCAAAAAGTGGCAACCCTGGAGATCCTAGTTGTTATGAACAAGAAAATATGTAAACACCTAAAAATATGTCTGCAAAATATGAAAAAAAAGCCACAATAAGGTTCGCTGTAGGATGGGCTCCCCATGCTGTAATGTCATCAAGAACAGGGCCCTTCTGTGTGACTCGGAGAAATGCCATCACCAAGTATCTCCTGAGGATGGCCTTTTCCTCTCAATGAGCCTCATGCATCAACACTTTGCCTTTCTGAACTCGTGTGAGTTAACAGGAGTCTCTGTGTGTGCTCACTCACTACAGCCCGAGACCGCCTTGATGGTGTGTCACAGAGCGAGGGATGCACACGGCTTTCCCGAGACCAGATCTGCATGAATACCCTCCTCTCCTCGCCAGGACCAACAGCGACCACGCCGCCCAGACTGATGGCCGGCTCAGATGCATTGGGAGGTTCCTGTCTCGGTAAAATGTCTATTGAAATAAGTAACTGAGTGAGAGTTAAAACGTGTACACACTGCTAAGTTTTCATGTAAATATCTGCTTTATGGGATTGTAGTGATGAAAGCCAGGACGGAGGCTTAGTTCATTTATGAGGTCTCGGCCTTGTCAGCGCTGACCTCACGGGCTTCGGTCCCAGGGGACTGAGCCGTGTTAACTGGTTGCGATGCACATCCAAGTGCACATAGATCGTACTTTGTGCGTTCACACTTATGGGAGGGCGCAGCCCTCACACCCAGGCCAGTGCCATGTGCTGCTCCATGGGGGCAGAGCCCCATGGCCGTGGTTGTGTAATGATGACCAGATGGAGTCTATGGGACAGGTGACATGAAGCACCTTCAGGCCAAGAAGGACAAGTCACAGATTAGGTCTGTTGTGTTTTATTAGATTAAAACCCTAGTTTATAGTAGAAGTATTGATATTTAATCTAGATTTTCAATGATTTTCTCAAAATGACTTTATATTTTTGTTAGTCAGGTTAAAGTAAGCAAAGGTCATTTCACTCTAAAAGTTTCAATAAAGTTAAAAATTTCAATATTAATAATGTGATAATCTCCAAAAATGTAGTTAGTAATTATCCCACAAGACAATATTGAGATAGGGAGACTGTATCTCAACAGGCTAATTAACCTTCTCTCTGAAAGTTCATTACATTGAAATGTAAATAGAAATATGGTGAACTGACTTAGCAATAGGTTTACGGATGGAATTATGCATAGTCTTTAACCAGGTGTCCTGTTTCTAATAATTGACACTGAGGAAAAAGTTTCAATGTTTAAAAATGTGTTCTTTATTATATTTACTTTTAACGTAGTAAAACAGAAACAGTTGAGATGTTCATCATTTGGAATGATCGTTGTGGCTGATTCACAGAATGAAATGGTAATGGCCATTCAAACCATGAACCAGGTCCACACCTGTTATGAAAAGGCGTCTAACACTCTACTAGACGTGTTGTTGCCCCACTGGGACCCCCTCTACCCATGGTGGACCCGTCCGCACACCGGTCACTCAGCGATATCAGGAAGGTGGTAACTGCAGGACAGTCTCCCAACTCGTCCCACCTTTCCAATGACACTGGGCCGGATCCAACAAATACTTCAGGGCACACATCTCTCCAGATCACAGGTAGGGTGAGAACGACTCCAGTGTCTGAACCGCTCTTATTTACTTATTTTTCCGGTAGTCATTCTAGCTAAGACCACACAGAGATTCAGACATTCCCAATGTCTGAGGATTGGGAGGCCACGTCATCTAGTCGTTTATTTGCACGAGTGCATTCACCAGAGAACTAGAGCTTGCTGAGGACATGTCGGCATTCAGTACCTGGAGTCTATGAAAACAGGAGCAGGACAAACCCACCAGAGCAGCATTTCTCCTCTCCCCAGTCCTGGTATCTAGCGCCAAGCTCTGCTGCCAGGGTCCCGCCCCGGCTGAGTCCAGGTTCCTGAGGGATGGACGGCATCGGCGCAATGAGGGGAAAATAAAGGGGACGTGAGACTAGGGTTGGTGTTAGCAAGTCCCACTTTACTGTGCACAAGTGTCGTTTACGTATTTTTCAGGATTAGTACAGAAATAGTTCTACAAATATTCCCAGAGAGATAAGGAAGTAAAAAACGAGCACAAGAATATTTATTAGCATTCTATTCTATAGAGCATAAGGTTAATGGTAGTCTTCTCTTCAATTAACTAGTGTTTGTTGTCTCTAAGCCAAAGGAGATAGGTACCTAGGCATCTGTTGTAATTCATGGTAAAGTTAAATCAAAGAGAGAAGGTCCAGGCCTCCGGACAGAACAGCAGTCTGTCTGGTTACATCCTGGTGGAGCCATCCTTGCCTCCCTCAATCATTTATGCCATTAGTGTAGATGGTTAATGGGAACAAAAGGCGACTCCAGGGTGTCTTATCCCCAGGGCTATCTGCATTCTCAGCGGGCAGTTAAACATCTTTACTTTTTCGCACCCTTTAGGGGGTGAAAGCATTCTTTTGTCTTTTAGATTGTGGATCTAACAGTCCCTTAAACACACTGCCGGAGAAAGTATCATTTTGTTAGTAAAGTAAAGGGCTGAAAAGCTAAGCTAAACTATAAATCTTCAAGAATAAAAAACAGAAATAAGTATAGACATAACCTTGATAGAAAGCATGCATATAATTCAGAAAATATCAGGGGTGTCGGCCAGCCATTCTTCACCAGGGGCATCCCTGCACCCCTCGGCCCTTCTTCTCATCAATTGTTTATTATTTATTGCTTTTAGGAGAAAACCTCTGTAATATTTTAACAGAAAGCAGAAGGTCAAGAATAATATGTAGATACTTCTTGATCATCCAATTAACCAGCAAACTTAGAAGGACGATGCATATATATATATTGAGACAAAGAACTGGAGAAAGAAGGAAACATTAACCAGATGGAGGCTACAAACCTAATTCGACATCTTATCTGGGCAGGATTCCTTTCTGCTTGTCTCAAATGGGACTGTGTGCTCCTCCGTTAATTAACTGAAAAATATCTTGAAAGTTACCTGCAGGTGGTCACAGTCTCTTACTATATCTAATTTTCCCAGGAGGTAGTGCCTCCCAAGCAGCCACTCAAAGGAGTGAAAACTGGAGGTTAAGAAAGGAAAAGGAATGAAGGGCAATTAGAAGCAGCACAGGTTTCAGAACTGTGTGAGGGGCTGGCCAGTTATTCTTCACCAAGGGGCAACCCTGCACCCCTCGGCGTTAATCTGCCGGACCCTGTCAAACAGCCAATCAAATGATGTAGCCACGGCTCCCGGCACTCTGCAGAGGACAGAGCCACGCCACAATGGGAGACAGAGGCGGGGATAGCCCAGACTCTGAGTGACAGGCTTTGCCTCAGTGTGTAGGTGACAGCATGGCGCAGAGGCAAGGAGGACATGATTCTCCCCATTTCTGTGAGATGATGAATGCCATTTCATCTGGTACCTGCTCACCTGTGGCCTGAGGACTGCCTGGAAATATTGCCTGGGAACAACCCACAGCCTCGGTCAGGACCATGGTACCAGATGGCTGAAGCAGAGGAACAGGGGATGAGAGACGGTAAAATCTTGTGGGAACTCCCTTGCGGGCATCTGAGAGAGACCTTGAGGTCCGGGGGAGCAGGGTGGGAAAAGGGACCCAGAGGGAGCTGGTAAGTTCCAGTCAGTGTGACTCCGCTGCACCACAGACGTAAAGCTGGGGAGGATCAGGTAGTGGTCACCTATCTTCCTTTAGTTTTCCGAGGACATTTCAGGCCTTTTTCTAAGGCCCCAGGACCTAGCACCATTCCAACCACGCAATCTCTGTGCCACAGACATTCATTGAATTAGACTGTGAGCATTGGGGGTGGAAGGTCAAGAGTGCTGTGGTTCAGAGACCTCCTGTTGGGATCTCTGTAAGGGGAAGGATGCTAGTGTAACCTTCACCGCTGCTGGGTCATCTGTGCTGCCAGCCTGGCCGGGAGAGAAAGGATGTGTTCCGAGACTGTCTTTCAGGCAGCAGGAATTCTCTGTTACATGTTTCCTAAACTGTGGAGAGTTGTTCCAAAGTTGATCAAAGGAGGTTTCTATGCTATTGTGGAATACCAGACTGCAGACTCCAAATTTTAAGTGAAACTATTGCTTACTAAAATCTTCAAGCTAGAGGGAACTGGCCAATAGTCAGAAGCTTCGTGTCCCTCACTCCTTCTTCCTTAATTCGTGAAATTTTTAGATTTTCTTTTTATGTGGACACAACAGAACTTGAGAATCTTTGAGAATTGCCCTGGAATCAGTAGGTGAACAGAGACCTCAAGACACTCAAGTAGA
This sequence comes from Equus asinus, assembly GCF_041296235.1. NCBI lineage: Eukaryota > Metazoa > Chordata > Mammalia > Perissodactyla > Equidae > Equus > Equus asinus. Next base: position 393,840 of record NC_091792.1, read on the forward strand.
CTAGAACAGTCTTCATGACTCTTCACACGAGAGGCGGGGATGCTCGGTAGAGACAAAGTTCCAAGGCTGTTTGCAAAGGGGACTGGTGACGTGTTTGTCCAGTTGAACATCGCAGAGCTGTTAATGAGCGCACCTGTAACCTTCTTTCTCCTGCTATGGATGCAGCTGTTTCATTACGGAAGGGCTGATTCCTTCATGAGGACTCAGATAAGTTTCGCTTAGATAAAGTTAGACCAGTTTTTAACTTCGGGGTCTCCTATGGGCCCTTACTATTTTTGTTCCCTAGGAAAGTTTTAGAATACACAGGGTTTATCAATTTCTTTAAAACACTGGATGCTTTTAAGACGAATATCTACAACTGTATCTTAGGACGACTGTTTTGTAGCACATGGTTGGGGAAAGGTAGATTCAGGCAGACTTTAATTATGCTTTATTTTCCCTGAACCTATGACGATATGCTGATGGAAGCAATCTTCTAGGCTTTTACAAGTCACCGATATGTGGAATCTGTGCTGAGGGCCGGCCGGTGAGATCGGTTGGCCAAGGTGTTATCTAAATCTGGACGGAACACGTGTGCTGTAGTAACAAATGGCCCCAAGATGTCACTCACTTTGCACAATAAGGGTTTATCTCTTAACACGAGCACCTCAAGTCAAGAGGTCTCTGGTCATCAAGGCTATTTAGAGGCCAGACTGAGGGAGCTGCTATCAACTGAGATGTAGTGAATACGTCAGCAGGAGATGAGATGGCTCTTGAAGATCACAAATTAATAACTGAATGTTGGGGCCGGAAGAAACACCAGCCCTTCCACCCTTGTCATAGATCAGAATTAGATTTTCAACTCCCCTCAACTGCTTGGGGCCAAGAAGTGCAATCATTTCATTGTGTCCAGGAAATTAATGGGAATATTTTTTGTGTGTTGGAACTGATGATAACCACAGTCGGTGGTAGTTAATTCTAATGAAACAGAAATGTAAAGGATGAAAAACAGTCTTGAACTAGAACAAGTTTGCAGAATTCACACTATCAGGACTCAATATTTACCATTGTGCTTTACAATCAAACAGTATGGTGTTGGCCTAACGCTGGACGTACAGCTCAATGGAACAAAAGAGAGAGGCCAGATCCAGACTCACACCTAGGCGGACAATTGATCTAACAAAGGTATCCTAGAAATTCAATGGGGTTCAGAAAGTCTGCCCAAGAAATGATGCCAAAGTAACCGTACAAATAAAAGAGAAAAAAGGTAACCCATGATCTCTCGTACCATACACAAATCAAATCAAGAAGTCTCCTACACTCACAGGAAGACTTAGACCTGTGCTGCTCGTAAAAGAAAAGAAATGGGATAATTTCTTGGTGAAAATGGGGGTAGGCAAGGGTTTTTCAGTTAATACATAAAAGGCATAAAAAAAGATAATTTGGAATTTAGAACTAAAACTAAATACTAAAAGCTTCTAGTCATCAAACATACTGTTAAGAAACTTAAACAGGAGAAAATATTTTCACTAACTACATCTGACAAAGGCCTGATATCCAGAATATGTATAAAATTTCCACAAATCAGGGGGCCAGCTCCTTGGCTGAGTGGTTAAGTTTGTGTGCTCAGCCTCAGCAGCCCAGGGTTTTGCTGGTTCGGATCCTGGATGTGGACATGGTACCACTCATCAGACCATGCTGAGGCAGCGTCTCACATGCCACAATTAGAAGGACCTGCAACTAAAATGTGCAACTATGTACTGGGGGGATTGGGGAGAAAAAGCAGGAAAAAAAAGAAGATTGGCAAAAGTTGTTAGCTTAGGTGCCAATCTTTAAAAAAAAAAGAAAAAAATTTCCACAAATCAAAATATGAAGATAATTCCACCAAAAAGGGGAAGAGGGGGCCGACTGGGTGGTGTAGTGGCTAAGTTCATGCGTTCTGCTTTGGCGGCCAGGTGTTCACCAGTTTGGATCCTGGGCATGGACCTAACACCGCTCATCAAGCCATAGTGTGGCAAGCGTCCCACGTATAAAGTAGAGGGAGATGGGCACAGATGTTAGCTCAGGGCCAGTCTTCCTCAGCAAAAAGAGAAGGATTGGAGGTAGATGTTAGCTCAGGGCCAATCTTTCTCAAAAAAAGGTGGGTACGGGAAGCTTGAGCAGATACATTAATGAAAATAATGAGAAGCCAAAAAGAATGTGAAAAGATTCTGAACATTATCAACCACCAGAGAAGTGCAAATTAAAACCACAAAGACATGTATTTACACACCTACAAGAATGACTAAAAACACTGACAAAACCACATTTTGACAAAGGTTGGGAGCACGTGGAACGCTGTAAGTTGAGAATGGAGTGTCACGGAGCACAACCTGTTTAGAAAGCTATTTTGCAGTTTCTTACAAAGTTAGACATATATTCATGATACAACAATTCTATTCCCAGGTGTTTATTCAAGAAGAAAATGAAAGCATCTGTCTGCAAAACGACTTGTACAAGAGCATTTGCAGCAGCTTATTCATAATCCCCAAGCCAGGAGGACTCCAGGAGGCTGTGAGCAGGTGACTGGAGAGGGCTTCAAACACGCTCAGGAGCAGAACACTGCTGAGCCAGAAAACGCGTGAATCCTGAGGTGTACAGCATCACGGGTGAGTCTCAAGTCACTGCAACAGCAAAAAGATATCCAGACGAAAGAAAGCGTGTGCTTTGTTTCCATTTAAATGACAGTCTGGAATAAGAAAACTAAACCCGTGCTGGAAGAATATTTTAAAACAGCTGCTCAGGAGGAAGGAGGCGGGGAGGGACTCTGGTAATGGAAATGTTCTATATCTTCATCAGGATGATGGTTACGCAGGTCTGTATATCTATCAAAAGTCGGAATGATACACTTAAGAACTTTGCACTTCACTATGTGTAAATTTTACATCAATTAAAAGACACATACGTAATGTAATACCACGTCAGCACCCTGAGTGGCTAGAATGGAAACATCAGGTTAAATGTTAAACGTTGGTGATTGTGTGGGATGGTTGGACCACTGGAGTTTTGAGCGTCATCTGGTGCAACCACTTTGGCTAACTTCCTCACACTACTTATTGAAGCTGAATATTTGCATAGTTAATGATCAAAATTATATTTCCAGATATAACACAACTTAAAAACACCCATAGTAACACAAAGACATGTCTAGAATGTTCCTAGCGGCACCATTCATGGTAGCTAAAAACTGGGAAAATTTAAATTTTTATCAAAAAGGGAATGCATACATAAATCATAGTTATATGTATATAACACAATTTTATACCATAATCAGAATGAACAAACCACAGTATATACAAATAAACAGAGTCACCTTACAACGTAATGTTGAATGAAAGAAGCCAAATCCAAGAGAACGCATGCTATTTAATCCATTTTTATTAAATTCAAAATCAGGCAAAACTGATCGATGGTGGTAGAAGTCAAATTAGCGGCTTTTGGGTGATGTAATGAGTAGACTTAGATAGGAGAAGGGCTGTGTTTGCCAGTGTTGGTCTGTTTCTTATCTGTGTGCTGGTTATATGGATGCGTTAATTTTGTGAGAATTCGTTGAGTTGTATTTTTATTTGCTATGCCCTTTCATGTATGTAATCATTGTTCAAGATTACTTTAAAAACCCTCATGGATTATAGCATTTTCAAAGTTCCTCCCTCCCCCGCTCCTTGGAGAACCTTGTCCCAAAGGTTCCACATAGACCACAGCATGTGCAAGGTTATTAACATGCAATGTGAAAGAGACAAAAATATTGCTTATATGGATTAAAAATGGCACAGTCATTTGCAGCTTGGATAGACATTTCTCCCACAAGCTTATTGAAATAATGGATAAAATATAAAAAGAGTCAAACAAAGCATTACAGCCAGGCTCAAGGGAAAGACAAGACATCCCTGTGAACCGAGACTAAACAGAAGCAGAATCATCCATGGATCCCAAAGCTTCAGCCTGCTGATATCGATTGCAGGTTAGAATGAACCAGTTTTTTCTGTGTGAATTCATGTCTAATGTTTTAATTCGAAGACTAGGGTGCAGCTCTCTCCGTATATGCAGAGAACCTGAGGGAATAGATTTGACTACCAGGAAGTCTCCTTCTTTACGGCAAACTGTGGTCCTGAAGGGTGCTGGTCAGGCACCAGGAAACGAGGAATCGAGTCAGTCACCCGCTGGACCTCTAAGTGGTCTGCGAGGTCCCTATGGGACAGGGACCCCTGGTGTAATGGTTAGAGCCGATTCTGACTCAGGGAACTAACGGCCAGGGAACAGGTCCTGATAAAACACTGGGACAGTTAAAGCTGATCATAGAGGAGGTGACGACAAAGAAAATGAGCCTGCAGAATGTTGCTAGTGGCGATTGGACAGCCAATAAAATCCATCATCTGAATAATCAATTACGCCATGTTTAATTTATTTTATGCAAAGTATCTTGAAGACATTAAGTATTTTGAGAATGTTCAGAAAGACAAATAAAAGCAAAATTTCCCTCAAAAAGGATTGTGAGGGGCTGGCCAGGTGGCCACATGGTTAAGTTCCCACTCTGCTTTGGTGGGCTGGTGTTCACTGGTTTGGATCCTGGGTGCAGACCTACGCACCGCTTGACAAGCCATGCTGTTGCAGGTGTCCTCCACATAAGGTGGAGGAACACGGGCACAGATGCTGGCTCAGGGCCACCCTTCCTCAGCCAAAAAAAAAAAAAAAGAAAGAAAGAAATTCAGACATAAATGAGGAAAGGTCAGATGTCTATGAAATAATCAATTAGAAATCTTGTATATAAAACATACAATTATTTAAATGGAAAGAGCAGTAAGTACTTACACTCTATAATAAATGCAGTCAGCAGGCAGACTAATGAACTAAAAGTACACAACAGAGAAATTCACATAGAATACAGCATAGAGAAAGAAAAAAAGAGTAATTAAGAGACATGGGTAGATTGAGAGGTTTCAAAACATCCTCAAAGGAAGAGAATGTACAAACAATACTAGAGATAATTTTCCAGATTTGAAGATAGTCAGTGCTTTTTAGATTGAAAATGTGCCCTGAATACCCAGTTGTTTTAATTAATAAAATACAGATGAATGGTCACTTCATTCATAGAGTATACTGAAATGTTACATCATCAAAGATAAAGAAACTATACTACAATCTATAAAAAAAATAAGATGGCTTTCCAATCAAAAAATGCACATGGCTCATGGAAACTGGCTTCTCTTAACAGTAATAGAGGCCCACAAACAGTGGTGCAACATTTTAAAGCTCAAAGGGGGGACGTGTGCAGCTGTCAAAGAATGACTTTGTACCTGGCTTCAGTATTTTTTGCAGTGAAACAAAATATAGACATTTGCAAATATATAAAGACTAATATATTTACAGCACAGAGGCCTTCACTGAAAACTACTAAAGGAGAAAAAAGTGAATATGGAGACATGTAATTGGATAGAGGAACATAATGTATGCAGCAATTGATAAAATATTTGGGTAAATTGGATTAAATATTTTAATAAAACAATATCAACACTTTTATGGATTCTTTTTAAAAAGGTAAAGTAAAATGGGGGAAGAGGGCATACCTTTAAAGTGTTGTTTTTGCTTATCACTGTACTTAAAATCATAAACAAAGCAATAGTGTGAGAAATAGTGGTTCATATAAAGAAATTGGAAAAATGAGATGATTCTTTTTATTAATATAAAATATTATTGTCTATACCAAAAATGAAGTGAAAATCCAAACTTCACATCAATAAAATTGTCTACTGACATACAAAATCAAGAGCATTCTAGATCACCAGTAAAAACAACATGGCGAGTGTGATTAAGAAAACCTCATTTTCATCACAATGGAAGTCAACGCTGTAAGATATCCAGATATAACCATGAAACAAAGAAACTAATTTATAAACAAAAGTAACATAATAAATCTTAGATCTCTTGGTGTCTTAATGACCCCTATGCTTTTTACCTCCCTGGGTCACATTCTTTGTCAGATGACTTTTTGGTCCCTTCCACTAAAGAGATAGCGTCTTCTAAGAGCGATGTCAAAGAGCGTACTGCCAATGTTTTCTTCTAGGAGTTTTATGATTTCAGATCTTACCTTCAAGTCTTTAATCCATGTTGAATTAATTTTTGTGTATGATGTAAGATAATGGTCTATTTTCATTCTTTTGTATGTGGCTGTCCAGTTTTCCCAACACCATTTATTGAAGAGTCTTTCCTTTCTCCACTGTATGATCTTGGCTCCCTTGTTGAAGATTAGCTGTCCATAGACGTGTGGGCTTATTTCTGGGCTCTCGATTCTGTTCCATTGATCTGTATGTCTGTTCTTGTGCCAGTACCATGCTGTCTTGGTTATTATAGCTTTGTGGTGTATTTTGAAACCAAGGAGTGTGATACCTCCACGTTTGTTCTTTTTTCTCATGATTCCTTTGGATATTCATGGTCTTTTGTTGTTCCATATAAATTTTAGGATTCTTTGTTCTATTTTCATTAAAAATGTGGTTGAGATTTTGTGGTGTTCGCTAGCTGCAGCTGGGCTTGTGAAATGACACCCCTGTGTTCATTGAAGCATTATTTACAACAGCCAAGACATGGAGACAATTTAAGTACTCCTTGGTGGATGAATGGACAAGGAAGATGTGGTATAAGTACACAGTGGAGTACTACTCAGCTATAAAAAAAAAAGATGAAATGCTGCTGTTTGTGACAACGTGGATGGACCTTGATGGTATTATGCTAAGTGAAATAAATCAGGTGGAGAAAGACAAATGCCATATGATTTCACTCATATGTGGAAAACAAACAAACACATAGATAAGGGGAACAGATTGGTGGTAACCAGAGGGGAAGGGCAAAAGTGATAAAGGGGCACATGTATAAAGCGATAGATGGAAACCAGGCTTTTGATGGGGACCATGATGTAGCCTACATTGAAATCAAAATATAATGAAATTTATAGGGTGTTATAAATCAGTTACCTCAATAAAAAAACAACAAAAATAAAAACAGACAATACTAGAATGTTTTCAAGCTATGCTGTGGTTATTTTTTTATTGAATTTTTATTGAATTGATTTTTATATTCATGCAATATCTAAACTGCTAATAATGTGTTAAAAAAAAAAGAGAGAGAGAGAGTGTCTATTTTCACACCTATTAGAATCTCAGCTTTGCCTCGTGACTTGCTTTGGTCAACGGGATGAGGCAGAAATGACTACGCTGGTTCCCAGCTCAGGCTTGGGGGGGATTCGTGTATTTCTGGTTTCCTCTTGAACGCCCATTTTCGTCATTAGAAGAATGTGCCAGGCAGGCTTGCTGGCCCCAGAAGGAGGATAAGACTCATGTCAAGCAGATGCTCCAACTAAGCAGAGGCCACAGCTGCATGGTCTGCGGCGTATGACACAAATACAGGTCTATCTGTCCATCCGTTCATCTGCTGATAGACGTCTGGGTGCCTTCGCCCCCTCCCCACACTCCTGCCCAGGCCCCGTTTTTGGCTATTAGGAATAAGGGTTCTGTGCACTTTGTGTACCAGTTTTTATATGGATGCACTTTCCAAAGTGTCTCACCTGGATTTAATGAGTATTTGCCCAGTGGTTGGGATGTGGCACATTTTGTGCGTCTTTTTGTGAAGTGTATGTGTAAACACTTCGCTCATTTTCACTGAGCGGTTTGGCTTCTGATTGGATAGTTGTAAGCTCTCTTTAAGCCTGTGCAAGATACTTGGATTCTGAATATTTTCTTACAGATTTTCATTTGCAGTTACAATTTCTGAATGGTTTCTTTCAAAAGGTGAAAAACAAAAAAAAACGTAATTTCCATGAAATGCAATATATGAATTATTTTCTTTTATGGTTTGTGTTTTCTGTGTACTTCTAAGAAAACTTTGCTTCTCCAAAAGTTGTGGTTTTCTTCTAGAAATTTTATAGTTCTGCCAGCTGTCTTTGGGCCCGTCTGCACTCAGAGGTGTTTCCAGGCCAGTGGCTGGGCTGCTTTGGGCTCACATCACCAGTCTGGCTTTCCGCACCGCAGGCCTGGGCTGGCGGATGTCTAAGGCCTATAAACACCTTTGCCACGTGTTCTCATTTTTTTGGGAGGTGACATCTGGACCCTATTACGCCATCACGGTGGAAATGGAGGTTTATGCATTTTTTAAACGTAGCTTTTTCTCTTCTCTCTGCTTAATAATTGTCCAGTTCTTTCAATTCTCCATTCTCCCTCGTGACCATCATCCTGAGGATGATGTAATAACAAAGACGGTCCACTGAGTTATCTTCTCATTACCACATTTATGGCATTAAATGATACATCAAAGGAAAATAATGAAACCAGTGCTCCTTTGGGACACGTTTACGAATTATCGAGAACAAATGTTGACACCCCACGGAACAGAGGCGTCCGCGAAACCGCCGAATGACTCGGCGTTGGATGAGATCGCACGAGGCTCGCTGCGTCCTTTGCGGGAGCGGCATCTCGGATCCGACAGCGCCCGCCGTGTCCTGCATCCTGCGCAGCTTCCTCCGGGACGCAGCCCTGAAGGCCGCTTCTCACGTCTCATTCCTTGGGTGGGGGAACACATTCAAGTCTCGGATTCGGAGCAACGAGGTAGCATTTTCTTGTAACGAGTTCGAAATTAAAAAAAAAAAAAAAAAAAGACGGAAGGAAGGACAGCAGGTGAGGGAAAGGGGTTCAATGTCGCCGCTCAAGCAGTTGCACCTCTTCGGAGGCTGTGATAGGAAGATGCTGGAGACACACCTTCTCCCATGTCACACACACGCACACACATACATGCACTCATGCAGGCATACACACACTCACAGACACACACCCCTATCAGATGCCTGAAATACTGAATTATTTTGCAATGATTATCACCTGTTTCTCTCAGAACATTCTTTGTCCCTGGTAACGCTGAGGGCACCTCCTTTGTCCCTGGCACTTAAAGAAAAAAGAAAAGCACCAACAAAAAGACTGAGAGGATAATATCTTTAAAAATGAGGAAGCGTTTTACTTCTCGTCATTTGCAGGACAGCGGTGGGCTCCTCAGCCCTGTGCAGCTGGTTCTGTGAGGTCAGAGTGCTCCGTCAGAACACTGCCCAGCAGGAGCGAAGGATGAGGCTGCAGCAAGAAACCTGTGCACACGCGTTCCACGGGCAGGCTCACTTTGTCTTGGTGTTTAACTAGCAGGTCAAGCCAGAAAGTAAGTGGAATCTCCATGTTTTCTCTCAGAACCTACAATTTGGATACTTGCATCTGTGGTCTCTCTGTCCATGCAAGAAAAACTCCTACAATTCAGAGCAGAAAATATCATCACACTTGGGTGGATGGGGGTTTTTGCCCAACAGAATTATCGTCAATGTCAACGCAAAATAGCCAGAAACCATTCTATGTAAGAGAGCAAGGTGAGTTTACTGGAGCCAAACTAAGGATTATAACCTGGGAAGAGTTTAGAAGGCGAGCCGGAGAGGCATGGGTTTCTATATAGTCTGATATCTTTTTAGAACGAAGTGCGCACATTAAACCCACGCAGGATACATACTCCTCAAACTTTGAAAGCGGTATTCAGCTGTAGATTAGCAGGGCAAAGTGAACCTCATGTCTGGAAAGAGACTATTCCATCCAAGGTGTTACCAACAGGGCTAGGAGGGGAGTCTGCATTCTTAGGAGAGCGAACTCTTTACTTTAGTGGTTAAGCAGTTGGACTATGTATGTTTGATAGGCCATAGGTCAGGCTTTTTAGTTCAAATTGAATCAGTTTTGAGCCTGAATAGTCACCCCATACACCTCAATATGTGAAAATCTCTTATTACCAACAACAATCGAAGGCATCAGACAGGTGCTCATTTTTACTTTTCTCTTTGCTCATCATCAAAACATTAATGCTGGCACAACCTGTGTAGCAAGAAGGGGGAGAGGAATTCACCTGCAACACAATTTTAGGCAATATTGGATAAAAGTTCAATTTTTATTTGAAAAGTAAGGAACTACAATTTCCATATTTTTTCTACCCAATATTCTTGGATGGCTGGGTGCAGCCACATTGATGAAGCCAATAAATACTGATTGATTCTCCCAGATTAGATAATTATCCCAATAACTGAGATCCAAAGGAAGGGCTTTTCAGAAAGAAAGAGGAGAGAGCTGGGTGCCCCTGTTCTGGCCCCACTCTAAACCCAGGTTGTATGGGGACCGTTTCCCTCACTTTCTTCAGCATAGAAGCATTCTGAAAGTCACCCTCCTGAGATGAGGATTCATTCGGCTGGCTGTGCTCTTAGCATCGCCACATCATCTAAGATGAAGTCCTGATTTGCTCAGGTTCTGGGGAGAGTGGCTGTGACAGGCGTGCGAGCCGCAGTAGGTGGCAGCAGCGCATCGCGGGTCTCGGGGTCTGGTCCCGATGTTCCCTCCCTCCTTCAAGCCCCCAGCACTCTTGATGGGCGACTGTCAGGAGCAGCGATGGAGGGAGAGAGGACCATGGCTGCGGGGCAGGGACACTGATGCCCCTGCCACGTCCTGGGAGGAATCCTGGGGATGTCTGGGGAAAGTGAGTGGCCCGCTTGTCGGAGTCCTGCTCCAGGCTCGTGAACTGTCGTCCCATTTGGTAGGAATCAGAGTGGTGAAGCGAGTTCTGCCCCGACTTTCCTGGGGCTTCTGCGGCTTCTTTTGCTGCTGCTGGTGATGGAGGTCTTGCTGTTTAGAAATGAATGCAATTGTCACTAAAATAATCACTACCTTTTTTCACAGACAAGCCGTAATCACTTAAGAAATACACCTTTTTCTATTTTTTTCTCAACAAAGCTGACACAAAGACACTGAAGCATTTTTTTCGCTATTTAAAACTGAAATGGAGTCTCTTCTACAAAAACAGATTGTTGACATTTTTGTATTGCAAACCTTCCAGCTGAGCCTGCCGGCACAGACCTCGCCCCGCCCGGCCCTCAGCCCCAGCGGCCGCGACCCCTGACCCTCCTAAGCGGTGTGCAGACAGCCCTTAAACCCAACAGAGATGCTTCTGATCTTTTTTCAAGGATATAAAAACTGTTTCCAGGTCCAGCAGCAGGGAGTGAGATGTGGATGTGTGAGGAAATCGGTGGTTATTGTTTCTCCTCCCAGCTGGCTGTGAGGGGAGCCTTAAAAAATCTCAGTACCCTGGAAAAATGCATCCAAGAAGTGCTATGCTTCCAATGCAGCATTCCCAATGGCAGGAGGTTTGAAAAATCATCAGTTTCTGAAGATAAATTTATAGTGAATTTGGAATCAGAGAATATTTCTTAAAATGTTTTGTGGCTCAGAGAAATAGTATAGAATATTTCAGTTTATTGCCTCAATAATAGGACTTCTTTTTCTCTTACTTTATTTTTTCTCTTCCTTTTTCAGTGACCAAATGCAGAACTGACCTATCTAAATATAAAATTTAGTCACACACGTGATGTCAAAGCATTTCTATCATGAGGAATCACCACGGATCATTATCGCAGAAATTAGAGATGTGAGCTGGACGTATCTTTCTCTTTCTTTGTCTTTCTCCCTTCCTTCCTTCCTTCCTTCCTTTCTCATATGCATGCCATATGAATTTTTTAATTCTTGTTCTGTTTTTGAAGATTTTCCCACACATTGTTTCTTCTAAGTTTTTTAACTGGTTCTATCTACCCATTGACTTTTAACAAGGAAAAGCAGTCGTAGGATATATATATAGAGAGAGAGAGAGAGTACTCCAGGTTTGGGGGAAGGCGCTGAAATTAGGTTATTTTCTTCCTATTTTCCAAGCTGGTCAGTTCAAGAACAAGTGTGTAAGGATGGCTTTCTATAAAGCATTATAACAGAGATGGATTCTCCTCAGCACATAGAATGAAATCAATTATGCATTAATCTGTTAAGAAACTGAGTGAAACTGGGGCCAGCCCGGTGGCATAGTGGTTAAGTCCTCATGCTCCCTTCAGCCGCCCAGGGTTCTCGGGTTCAGATCTTGGGCACAGACCCACACGCAGCTCATCAGCCACACTGTAGTGGTGTCACACATACATACAAAATAGAGGAAGATTGGAAGTTGTGAGCTCAGAGACAATCTTCCTCACCAAAAAAAAAAAAAAAAACCAGGAAAGAAAGAAAAAAAGGAAATTGAGTGAAACTAAAGATTGATGGGAGCCCTCCTTCCTGTGCTAGCTTTGGTCATTGCTACCCTCTGGAGTTTCTCTCTGCCCAGCAGCATCATCTGAGACTTTCTCCACAGAGGATGCAGCAACGAGATGCCTGTTGGGAATTTTTCTTGTCTAATGACTGGAACATAAGCTATTGCACCTCATATAATAGGAAGTTTTCACGTAGTAGAATTATGTGGAAAGAAGGCTACGGAAAGCGTGAACTAGTAGTCGTAGAAGAAGTCAGCTGTCCAGAAGGGATGAAGAGAAACTAGGCTATTCCTCATGGAATGGAGCAAGGAGAATGGAAAATTGCTCTTCCTGTCTATAATAAACTCTGATGCTTCCTGTGGCAGTTCACTCCAGGAAAATCGTGTCTCTGTAGCAGTGGCCAGAGGCATCTTACTGTCGCTGGGTAAGCCTGAAGACGATTTTTCTTTGCATTCAATGCTATCACAGATTTCCACCAAAAATATCGTACATACCAGAAGGGACTTTCTTTCATCTTGACCCACCTATTAAAGGAATTAGGAGGATTTTTACAAGATTTATAGGCTCAAATACAAAAAACATTTTAAGGACAATATTATAAAAACTTGTTCCAGGACAGACTCAGTGGTGCCGATCAGTGATTGTCAGGTTTTTCACTCCTTCCTCACAACACGTTTTCCGAGGGTCCGGCGTGCCGTGTCTTGCTCATCCTCCTAAACACGCTGGGGGTAAGTGTGATTGATGAGCTTTCTGTCACTAAGGAAAGTTACCACGTTTATCAAGACAAAGGCCGAGCTTCAGTCCTAGTTCTGCCCTCTCTGCCTGTGACACACGTTCTTTCTCTAATCTCACTCTGAAAAATTTTTTAAAAATCACCTAGTTTTGGGTATAAATGCTTGGACTGGAGAGGAATGAGCATAAACATTGGACGTGGAAAAGAAGAAGAAATAAGAAGAGCAGCTCAAGGCCACCATCAGGGCTGCGAGTGTGGAGCAGGTTTGGATTATGGTCGGTGGAAAGAGTGTGTACGGAGGAGCCAACGGGAGGCTGCGAGAGGGGTCTGAGGTGTGGGTGGATGTGAAGGCAGGAGGGGGTCACGCGGGTCCTCAGGAGCGAGTTAGGAGTTTCATGCTGATGTGGAAACTGCTGAGACTCTCCCCACCAGCAGGTTTTAAGTGCAGGGTTGGAATGATTAGACTGAGTTTTAAATCGTTTCCTGCTGGAATATGGAGTGGTAGTTGGAGGAGACAGAGAAACGTGTGGAGGGAAGTTAGGAGGACACCACAGAAATCCAGGTAAGAGTATTTGTAACTGGACTAGGTCGATGGTACATGCTCAGAGAAGTTATTTCAGGACAACTCCATGAGACACGTGGGAGGAGAAGGAGACCACCTCGCAGTGCGGGTTATGCTTAAGGACATGCTGAGTGGGGAGCTCACCCAAGGCATCCAGGTAAGGAGGCTGAGGGAGCGACCGGATGTGTGGGGCCATGCTCAAGTGCGGAAGACTGGACAGGAGATGTAAAATCAGAGGACAGGGTTATACTCGTGGTTTAAGCCATCAGCATTTATGAGGCCATTCACTGGATAATTATGACCAAGGCCATATGGGAAGAAAGGGAAATAGGACTTTGAAAAACAATTCACAAGAGTTGAATGAGGCTAGCATAGTGGATTGACGGTTCAACAAGAGTCAGACGTGAGGCAGATGGCGCCAGAGTGCTCTTGCAAAGCCGTCCTTGCAGCGTTTTACACTCAGAATGTCCTGTGTCAGGGAGTTGAACAGACATGTCTCTCAAGGACTGTAGCTTGGGAAGCCCAGGCCAGTTTGTGCATTTGTTTCCCGTGATGCCCATTGTGCTGAGGAGGAAGGAGCCGCTCCTTGGGAGCCTGCAGACTCATCAGCTTAGGCTCAGAAGCATTAGAAGCTGCTCTGGGTCCAGTGTGGGAACTGCATTTGGATAAATCAACAACTGTGGCAAACGGGACTTTCTGAGGACTTCACCGATTATTTTGCTTAAATATCAAGGCAAAAGTAAACGAGATCCTTTGGGCTGGGCAAATATTCATGGGCATGTTGGCCAAGACCCTTCCAGTTGTAAGTTACTAAATTCAAATCAGACCTACTTCACACGTGGGACTTGCTGTGCGGGTAGCTCTCCGTGGCTCCCGGACACACAGCACGGCTGGACTCTGAGTGGAACACGGTCAGGGCCCAGCCTCTCTCTTCGTGTTGTAGATTTCCCCGTCTCTCTTTGTTTAATCCTCCAGACAGAATCAGGGGAGCATTTCCTCATAAGAACTCCGTAACAGAAGCCCCTGGGAGGCCTCTGATGGGCCTGGTTTAGACCACGTCTCTCTCCTATACCAATCACCGTGTGGTTTGTGCAGGCCTGGGTCACCATCATGTCCTTTGACCTGGGGAGACAGTCAGCTCAACAGGAAAGAGGGGTTCTGTTATTAGGAGAAAGGGAACGTGTTCTCTGGCCAGAGACCCGGGGTCCTCACCGTGACCTGCCCCGCGTGCCCTGACAGCACGTCTCACCATCCCTCCGTCCACTCCTCTCAGCACCGACGTTCCTTCAGGTCTGTAAGGTCCTTCCAGGTGAAGACCTGCAGAGGGGGGTGACCTTCATAAGAAAGCTCTCACCCAGACCTTCTCACGGTTGAACTGCTCTCAGACATTGTTTTTCTGTCTGTGATCACTCTAATAAAAACTGGCATCTGGTTATTAGGCTTTTTTCTACCATTTACACAGAACAGATCGTGAAATAGTGTGCATTTATTTAACACCAGCCAGGTGCTGGTAAACACACAGCCTTGCAGTTGGGAGCCCACATTAAGCCTGAGCAGCGAGAATTGGACATTTTCTCTTCACATCATGGGCCGGGCCTGGCAGAGGAGGACCCGGCCCCCACCAAGCCCCAAGGGGAGAAGGGTCTCCTAACGCCAGGGATGAGGGCCCTGGAGGAGAGGGGTCAGGCTCAGGCCCACCCTGCTCCCCACAGAGCACGTGAACAGAGAGGGGCTGTGCTGTGGGTCTCCGGGTCGTCCGCTCTATGCTCCTCCTAGGCTGTTGGTGGTGGTGCGTGGTCAGCCCCATGATCCTTTTCTCCTCTGCCATCTTTAAGGAAAAACACTAGAGCAAGTTAAGTTATTTTTCGGTTTATTTGTATGTTGTCTGTCTCCTTCCTCTAAAACACTTAATTCACGAGAACAAGGGCTGTCTAACTCACTTAATTCTGTATCTAGCACCGATTTTCGTGTCTGTCACAAGCTGATAAGTGTTTATTGAATTAATGAATGTGAATGACTCACAGAAACATTCATTTTTTCCAACACCCCCAAAACTTGGAGGCAGTTGGCTCACTTCTCCATTGCAGTTTACTTGCCCTCCATATTATTGTGATCACATCAATCTGGTAGGAGTAGTTCCCACGTGATCACAGTGAAGGCTGGTGGGGAGAGCCTTTTCTCTGTGGTTATGGGGATGCGTGGAGGAGCCCTAATGCTTCCTAAGGGCAAGTTCCCCGCTTTATAAAAAAGTTGGCCCCTATGAAAGCCCACATTCAGAGATGAGGGATGAACGGACAGAGGCTCCACCGCATTTGAGTTGCTGGTTCTCGTTTTGGAAAGGTCATTTCTCCCTCTGTTCTTCGTGATTGGATCAATCAATAAATCATCAACCGATGTCCTTAAATTAAGTCAATGTAGGATTCTGTCACTTGCAATTCAAAAGTTGTGATAATTAAAGCAAAGACATACATGACTGTATTACAAGAAAAATAGAAAGTGCATGTTGTGATCTCCAGCACAGCTGCATACAGGTGTAGGAATGCAAAAAGGGAGGGTTTCTTTTTTTTCTCATTGAAGATATTTCTTTTTAATTCTCCCCATATCAGCAGCACATACCTTAACACCCCTGTTGACCCTAATGCTTCAAACATGACATAAAGATAAAGTTTAGTGTCAATAATTAATATTTCATCACAGTTTGGTGTTTTTGTAAATTTTCAAGTATTTAGGAAATATACCTTTACCTTTGTGTTTTCTTTTACTATATGCTTTCTCATTCTTATTTGCCTCTTCACTCATTAATATCTCCGCCAAAGGGTGGGCATGACACTGACAAGAGGCGCGGCCCCTCTTTGGTCCCTTCGTTGCTTTGTTACTACGAGCCCCAGTAGAAGATGTGAAGCTGGAGGCCACTGGATCCAGTGAAGCCTTGGGAATGACTATGTATTTCTGTTTTTCAAGCACTTGAGAACAGTCGGAAATGGCGGTTAGGCAGGAATCTAGGTCGTGGGTCGTGATGGCAGTGTCTTCCTCCCAGGATGCCCAGTGCCTTGCCAGCAGCGCGCGATAGTTTGCAGGGACTGCTGTCACAAAATGCCACTGACCGCGAGCCTGAACAGTAGAAATCCACTTTCTCACGGTTCTGGAGGCTGAAAGCCTGAGACCAAGGGTGGGCAGGTGCTTCCCTGAGGCCCCTCTCCTTGGCTTGGAGATGGCGCCTCCTCCTCTTGGCCTCGTGTGGTCTTCCCTCCGTGTGAGTCTGTGTCCTCATCGCCTCTGCTTAGAGGGACACCAGTCATACTGGTAGCACCCACTCTAACGGCCTCATTTTAACTTAATTACCTCTTTAAAGGTCACATTCTGAAGTGCCTGTGTCTCCACGTGGTCTTCCCTCTGAATTTTGGGCAAAACCATTCAGTCCATAATACAGCATAACACAGATTCAGGCCTTCCATCAAATGTCACTTCCCCAGAAAGCCACCTGCACTTGATTCTCCATCAGGGCACCTGCTTTAACTTCCTCACAGCCATAAAATTGTCTCGTGTGTGTACCTGATTGCTCATTCACTCTGTCTCCGTTGCAGCAGGACAGAGACCCTGCGGGACAGGTCTGCTGCTGTGCACCCAGCACCGAGGTCAGTGACGGCAGAGAGCAGGCGTTCCATAAATAACTGGAGAATAAATTGCATTACTAGTAAGACAAGGATTCGAAATACTTTTACCTCAGAAATGATATTTGACAAATAAAATGATTTCTATTTCCAGCTTCAAGAAATCTCTTTTACATAGACTATAAATTTAAAACTAATGTCTTTTTAAAATGTTCACATGAGTTTATAAAACTCTTTCAAATGTTCTAGCAAATTCTGAAATATAGATTGAGAGAAAATTATATGTTATAAGTAGTAGAACATGTAATAATTCTGACTATTTGGCGTATGTGGATTAGTAACTGACTCAGGAGGAAGCGTGCGTCTGCGTCCACAGCAGGCCACAGGGCTGAAAGGAAACTGATAACAAGATTCATTTCACTTAGTAAGCACACAAAGAGAATTTCATCATTACTCTTAATCTCTACTTAAAAAATCATCATAGTAAGCATAGCATGAATTTCACTGACGTGAAGTTTTGAACCGTAAGAAGGAAGAAACATTTCTGAAAATGGGCATCCATGAAAGAACCCTTCAAGAGTAGACAGAGGGCATGAGTTTCCAGCACTGTTCTGACCTTGATTGGGCCCACCGTTTCCAAGATTACGGAAATTCAAGAGATTTGCCCACAGTAACCTAAACACCGGAGGTCGCATTAGAAACAGTGCGCAGGTTGAAGCTATAACTGCTCCGTCGCATTGTGCCCCACGTGTTGTGTGCTCGTGAACATTACACGCTGTTACTTGGACAGCAGTCTGAACCACAGTCTAGGAAATGCCAGCGAGAATGTCACCAAGTATTTTAGCCAAAATACGGTTTCCAGAAAACGTGGTTTCCGAAACACGGTTTCCAATCTGTGTTGTTTAGGGGCTGGGGATAGAGTGAGCAGCGTAATTCACCTTTTCCCCTTCTTTCTCTCTGCCTTATTGTCTTCCTCCCTGGCTGAGTCTGCCCTACACTCGAGACACCTGTCTTGGCTGGGAATCTTTTGGTTGCAAGTGGCAGGAACCGACTCAAAATGGCTGAGGCAAAGGGAGCAGAATTAGACAACTTACCTGGAAGCGACGAGAGCGACTGAACCCAGCAGCTCAGACGGCGTCATCGGGACTTGCTTGCTCTCAACTCTGCTTCTTCCCTTGTGGCAAATATTCCAGGACTAAGTGGGACTCCCAGAGGTTCCGGATGGATGTCGTCATACTGCTTGTGCTTTCCATGAGAAGAAAGATTTTCCCCGCCTGGTATTTCCACACAACGTATCTGGCATTGGATCTCCTTGGCTCTGGTTTGTTACAAGACTCTTCCGGCGCCAGTCATGCTGTCATTCACGCCCCGGCCCTACAAGAAGCATGTGGACTGAGAGTGGGGAAAGGTAGATTCCAGATGGAAAACCACGGTGCTGCCACCCAAGACAGTGGACATGGATCTCAAGCAGTAAAAACCCACAAATGTCCACCAAAAGGCTCTTACTGTTGTGTAAGGTAGACCTGATGAGAAAATTTAAACAAGATGTGTTCCCACACTAATGTTTTTGGAATCTTGTGGCCCATTAATTTCTGCATTTGGTCTTTTTTTTTTTAAAGATTGGCACCTGAGCTAACAACTGTTGCCAATCTTCTTTTTCTCCCCAAATCCCCCCGGTACATAGTTGTGTATTTTAGTTGTGGGTCCTTCTAGTTGTGGCACGTGGGACGCCACCTCAGTGTGGCCTGATGAGCGGTGCCATGTCCGCACCCAGGATCCCAACCCACGAAACCCTGTGCTGCCGAAATGGAGTACAAACTTAACCACTTGGCCACGGGGTTGACCCCTGCATTTGGTCTTTCTGTTTGTCCATTGCCTTATATTTGAGTTGTCTGCGAACTTAACTTTCTATCTTATGAGCGTCTTGAAAGCAGTACCTTCTTCACCACCATGATCCCTCCAGGGTCTTGCATCACCAGAATCTAACACATATTCAAAACTGCCAGACTAACGACTTTTTAAATGTTTAGGTTATTACGAAAATAGGGAAAAAAATGACAGATGATTTCTGCCATATTAACAAGCACTGTTGCCTACTGTTTACATGAGCTTCTCCTCTTTGAAAGACTTGTTGAAGAGAAATGGTAGGAATATCTGAGGCCACGCTCTCTCTCCCTGGGACAGTCTAAAGCCACATCACGATGTGGTGGTGTAATGTGTACTTTGAGGAAACTAACAGATGAGTGATACAAATATCTGAAAATCCTGCATCCATAAGTGTAGAGAATGTCCTTTTTGTAATGATTGCAGTGTCCCTTTATTTTCACTGTGAATAAATTAGTAACAATCATCACTTGCTCCTCCATTTTCGCCTCTCTCCTCATAGACCTCGTGAACCACCTCGCCTTACCGTAACAAGACAATCGGATTGTTACAAGCTTTTTGGGTGGGTTTCTCCTACAATCTACCCTGTTATCAAGATTGGGCTATTTCTGCTTTTTTACTAAGTGGTCATTACACTTAAGTTTATCACACCGTTAGTTCCCTTGTCATCCTCATCTTATGCAGCGTAGGACCACTTGATAGTTTTGTCTTGTCACTCGACATCGTGTTTGGCAAGGGACGGATACTGAAGCAAACCCTAATGACATCGACCGTGCCTGTAACTTCATTTATGTATTAAGCATGTTTATTAAGTTTTCTTTGGGAATCTTTCTGTTCTCTGTTGGATGCAGTCTCAATGGGACTTTTCACCAAGGACTCATGTCTTTCCCCTGGTCAGAGGGGACCCATCCTATGCCAAGCACGACAACTTCTAGAGTTTCAAACTGCATGAGAGGTGGTTCCAGGCCTGAAGTGAAGCTCATCTATTTTGATGGTGGCACCTTGAGAAGGGAAAACTGCCCCTTAGTTCCTGGCCGTCACACCCCAGGAAACGCTGTGGCCTGCACTTTCACAAACTGGATGCTTCAACATCTCTGGTCCACCCACCTCAGTTCTCTATGAAATTACCAGATAGTTTCTGATGACTGAAAACTTCCCACTCATTCTACTTGTTATGGCTTTTCTTCCTTACCTCATACTTTGTGGCTTAGTGCAAAGATGACCTCAAGGAAATCTTCTTAATGCTGGTTTTCCCTGGAAGAAAACACTATTCCCCACACCTCTTGCTCATGTATCATTTCTTAACGTCCCTCTCTTGTAGCTTTCACATTATCTAATTGTGGCTGGTTGAGTATGTGACTCTTGCTGGATGATGAGTTCTTATTGGAGGTGGTAATGCATCCTTGTAATTTGGTAACCTCTGTATATCTCATAGAGCTATGCATATAGTGAAAACACATAAAGAGTAGACAGGTAGACAGACAGACAGATAGATAGACAGACAGATACATATTTTTTTGCTTAGCAGAATAGTGCGTCTCCAGTGACGGGTGGCTATTTTCCCAGACTATTTCTTAAACTGAAATCAGAAACTAATCTGAAGTAAACATATCTTATCCTTGTCACCATCATAACCAACATTTCATTTCGCATTGCAAAGCTATGTGGGTTATCTGAATAAACACAGTTATGAAGCCTGAAAAATAAGCAAGCATGGGCTCAGGAAAGAGTGGAAGATGTTTGGAATACTTGGTTTCCAGTGTCGGTAGCTAGTATATTTCAGAATTCCACAGATGTTAGAGAATAAAGGGTATGAGACTTCTGCTGGCCTCATTCGATCTTGTGATAACTTATTTATAATTTACATCCTGGTTACTTCCAGAATATGAATTTTTGAAGTTCCTTAAAATAAAAACATATCTAATAAAATTGAATAAAAAAGAAAATCCCAAATCATTAAACTGGGGAAAGTAGTTTTTCCAATAATTTAAGTTTGAACTTCTTGCACCAACAAAAATGGAACTGTGATGGTTTATAAAGTTTCATCTTTAGCTTGTTTCATCTTAACCTCAAGAAAGTCTATAGGTTATGAGTTAAGTTATGAATACTTGGCCCTAAATTCTTTATATTTATTTATACATGTATATTTATTGAGTGAATAGATTAAAAACAAATTACAATAAAGGTAACTATATCAGTGTCAATGTTAGTATGTTCAAACAGAAATGATTCTTTAAATTTGAAATATGTCCACTGGTTTTTGGCAGTGGGTGCTTTGGGGTGCTCAGCCCAGATTCGTTCACTGGGCCACTGGACTCAGGCGGTAGGGGCTGCGCGTGGGGCTCCTGTCTGCAGAGAAGTGCCCTTGGCCTGGACGTGCTGGGGAGTTCACAGCATCACATCCCTCCTCTCACATGACCAGGGTCCAACAAATGTAGGGTGCAGGGGGCAGAGGCTCCTGGCCCCTCTTTCTCAAGGCAGGGCGACTCTGCTGGGCAACTGCAGTGTAGACTCCAGGACTCCCACTGTCCCCAGGGGGCCAAGTCTAGACTGTATGTGAGACCACACCTTGCTCGGCCGCTCCCTCTCCCCATCCAGCATGGTCCTTCAGAGGGCTTGCCTCCTGTGTGTGTCTGCAATAAATCCCCTGCACTGAGTCCCCATCTGGGGCCCTGCCTCTGGAGAGCCTGACCCAGGACCATTTGGGATGACAGGCTGCACTATGTGCTTTTAGGTTGAGAACCCTCCTGGAAGCACAGGGTCCCATGCCAGCGCTGCAGTCGCTGTCTTACTGCAGCCCAGGAGGACTCAGAGCAGGCCAATCCCATGGCGCTTGGTAGCAGGTGTGTGCAAACAGCTTGGTGGTGGTCTCTTTTGGGAAAGAATCAAAGGCAGCTTCTGAGTCGTCACCAAAATCATAGCTAAGTGTAATTTTTCACCCTCTCCCGTATTGAGTGTTTCTTTGCTAATTAAGTGCAAATTGAGTTCTTCAATTTGAAAGCCATTTTTTCTAAAATCTATACACTTTATGAATAAAGGACATGTAATTTTGCCCAACTCTTAACTAGCACTCACTATAGCTCACCTGCATAGCAAGATAGGAACTATTGAATTGCAAATATCATTTTATCCAGATTTGGTAAAATAGTCTAGCCATGGACATTTAGAGACTTAGTCTCAGTGGCCATCATTTTTTTCTCTGTAACACTGACGCCTCTAGGGGAAATCTATACGCAAACATACATTTTCAAGTCCAAATTCAAAATATGCCAAATATTCTGACTAAAATACTATGGGTATTTTTGTTCTAATAAGCGTTGACTTCTGCCACTTTGGACACTGCTTTCTTGCCCCCCACCTCCTCCTTGTACAAGCTGCTATCTCACGTCCTGCTCTTACTGCACTCCCGAATTTGTCTCACTCCACATGCAGAGCTAACCTGTGTCCTGGCCTCTGTACTCCCTTCCAGGGCTGTGTGCAGAGTTTGCTTCTCAGAACTAGGCACGAGCAGGCCACCTGCCTGAGACATCCCTGTTTCTTGACTGATTGCACCTCAGGACACGGCACCATGTCAGTAACTTCATTCATCCTCCCTGGTCCTGTCCATCATCCACTCAAATTGACCAACAGCCTCAAGGCCGGTGTCAACCACCCTGACCATGACAACTCTTCAGTTTCTCTCTCCCTTAGGTCTCGGGGACTCCTTTCTGTGTACTAGAAGTTCTGTTTATTCTGTCTCCACAAGGCTACTTTTGGTAAGACTATGTACCTGACAGCCATAAATATCTTTCTCTACAGTCTTTTCTTCTCTTTTTCTCCCCATAACTGTCCAAAATGGAGAGAAAAAGTAAAATCAAGGCTCATATTTAAACTTCTGATAAGTTACTAGAAAATTCCTTTTTAATTTGTGTTTAGTTAGCAATTACTACAGCAATAATAGGAATAGTGCTAAGCAGTGGGTTCAGGGGTACAAGGATATACATAAAATGTTCCTACTCTTTAAGAGTTTAAGTGAGAACATTCATATTCGATATTTACAAAATAATGGTTAACATTTAACAGGTGTAGGAAAGGCTGCACTGAAGAGGATGTTCCACTGACAGAGAACTTGGGGATAGCTTCACAGACAAGGTGAACTGAATTAGGTCTTGAAGGGCAAAAATCTTTTTTATCAAACAGATAAAAGAATGGAAATAGGAAATTCAAAGTAAGGACTGACATGCTTAAAGGCACGGAAGAAGAAGAGGACATAGATTGGATAAAAACTAGGGGATTATACTAGGTGGGGATGTAGTAAGATGTGGGGAAGATGGTTTCCAAGATGAAACTGGAAAAGCAAGTTAACTTGGGATGGTTTTTATGACCCACTAAGTGCCCTGGGCCGATTTTTATAGATGAGTTGTAGGCCACTCTTGTGCAAGGGGGCAAAGTCAGAAAGCATCAAAGTATTTATGGGCCACATTTTTTTTTTCCAATTTAAACTGAAAATAACTTTGATTTTTATGGGGAGTAGTGTGTGTATGTATGTGAATAAATATATGTATAAGGATATGTATATCCTTATATGTATCCTTAAAAGTTATGTTACTTACTGTGTTGAATATAAGAATATCAATAAGATAGTTGGGATTCTATTTTGGTCATTAAAATGTCACTATGTGGACACATTTGTGAATTAAGTAGCACAAAACAGCTTTCCAATGTTAGATACTTCACATTTGTATAATGTTTCAGGGAACACAAAATATATTCATGTGTGATACCCCACCTTCTTCTCAGAACCACTGCAAGAGGTAGGTCGTGCCATCATCTCCATCGTCTCCATCCACGAGGAAAAGCGAGCCTTGCCGTAGTGCACTGTTTGGCCCAAAGGCACACCCTGGTTTCACAGCAGGATGTCTGCATGTTGAGGGCAGGACAGAGCACTGGAAACACAGAAGATGAGGACCACTGCTCTCAACCAGTCTGGCTCTTCCTCCCATAGTTTGGATGGGCCAGTGGCCTCAAAGCCAATACAGTCACACTAATCGAGGCCACTCCACCTGGCGCCCTGCGCAGCATCGTCACCAGAGCTGGGGTGCCAGCATGTCTGTCCTCTGTGCTACACGGCACCGAGCTGCACAGATCTTCCATCATCCTCTCGACTCTGCCGAGCTGCTGAAGGGCGGCTGTGCTCTCCCACGACATGCTCCCTCCACAGTCACCCTCCCTCCACCCCTGCGGCCATCGTCACCAGGCCAGATGTTCTTCCCTTGGCATAAACTTTCTCTTTCAAGGCTTCCTTTTGAGTCCAAGGTATTTTCTGTGAAGACCTCCTCTCCCCACCTTGGACCAGCAGCGCACAGGTGGGTGCAATCAGACTGCAACAGAAGGTCACCTGCAGTCTTAGAGGCGATGTAGGGACATTGAAAGTGCTACATTTCTGTTTTAGGAGGATAACTCTGGGGCTGTTATCTTTTCTGCCTCAGTGCCTCACTCACTAAAAGTAAAAACCCTGTAGGGTTAACTTCTTGATTTCAGGCACAGTCCAAGCCATATTTAAAGTTGGCATCTGGTAAAAATGTTTCTCCTTTCAAAATGTAAATGTAGCTATGAGGAGGGCCAGCCCTCCTGGGGAACCCTCTCTCCTCCTCCTTCTCCTCTCAGCAGGCATGTTGTGGAAGCTTCAGAAGCCCAAAGAGAGTCAAGCCCATTGCAATTAAACAACAAAGATTTGAAGTGAGTTTAAGGCCATTTGGATTAATGAATAAAAGAAATTTATTAACTTATATGGCAGAAACATGAACTGTTTGTAAATGAAATCTATAGAGGAAAATGGAAATAAGGACCAGCGTGTAAAGAATCCTGTGAAGAAAGATGTTGACAGCAACAAAATGAAACTGTTTCAGAATTGTGATTAACTGGATGATTGGAGCATTAATTAGGCAATTTGGATATTAATTAGATAATTTGTTTCTGCTGCAGACTCCTACGTACTAGACATGGGTCTGGAAGGGTGGGTGAGTGTGAGAGCGAGTATAGTACTGGGAATGGTGCCAAACTGTGGTCCCCAGAAAACTGAAGTCCTCCACTTACCTGGCGAGCAGGTTCAGTGCCGCTGGCAGAATGGCAGAAGCTGAGCAACACGGATGAATTATCTTCAGGATGAGCTAATGCAGACTCACC
This sequence comes from Equus asinus, assembly GCF_041296235.1. Taxonomy (NCBI): domain Eukaryota; kingdom Metazoa; phylum Chordata; class Mammalia; order Perissodactyla; family Equidae; genus Equus; species Equus asinus. The sequence continues at coordinate 418,928 of NC_091792.1, forward strand.
CAAGGCTGTACTGTCCTGTTCTTCACAATGAAATGAGAGTCAGTCGCCCTTGCTTCAAGGAAAGTCTGCTAAAAACGTCGGTAGTTACAGGCTCTTATCATTTCCATGGATTACTACAATTTGAGAAGATCACTGAAGTTAGAGTCAGTCAAGTTTGCAAGGGCCATGAATCCCCAGAAGTGCATTTTAGCTCCATTTATTCCATTTGGTTAACACTGGCTGACAATGATGTCAGTATTTTCCAGAGCAAAGGTTCAAGAATCCTTGTCTTTCTAGAAACAAAATCAAAACAATGCAGCAACTACTATACACTGTAAAACACTGTAGTTCAGTTTACTTCTTCTTTAGGAAAAAATAATCTTTTATTAAGATTTTGCTCAGCACCTGCCCACCTAGGATATTTGTTTTGTGAAGGTGGGGAAGATGTCTACGTTGCCGTGCTCCTCATGCTTGAAACACTGCCGAGTGCACAGCAGATCTTCAGTAAATATTAGCTAAACACATAAATGAACAGGCAGTGGCGTCGAACAGGGCACCGGCACAGCCCTGCCCCCACAGAAGGTTTAAAGTTGCAATATTTAAAGTGGGAGATTACCAGTTAACGTGGGCAAATCTACCAGCCTGGAGCCCCGGGGCCCTGAGGTGGCGTCGGCTGGGTAGGAGGGAGGAAGGCGCCTGTGCCCGGGCCAGCAGAGGCCTGACCACCCGTCCTTCACCGCGACGGCTTCTGTGTGAAGAGCAGTGGCTGACGAGGGCCAACTTCCCCTGACTTTAAAAACAGAGATAGTGTCTTAGTTCATTTCCCACTATTTTGCTCTGGATTAAACAGTGGATCAGAGATGCTGAGTTAGTACAGCCAGTCTCATCAATAAGGAAGGTGCATGTGGTTCTGTACATGTTCCCGGTCTCCAGGGAGGGTCAGCGGAGGGGGCGACCAACACCATCGCTGGGGGACCCGATCATTCAGCATCTGTGAGGAACGGACCTTCGTTGCCCCTGGATGGTCTCTACACATCGTTTAAAATATTATTCCATTTAGACCCTTTGCCAGCTTTTCTGAAGTTCAGTTTAAAAGAACTGCTGACATCCAGACTCGGTTCACCGGGAACAAATTTCTTCAGACCCCTGAGGTTATTTACAGATTATACGCTTTGTCTACAAGGGAAAATTGCTCTTTTGCCTATAAAGTATATTGAATTTGTTCTTTATGAGGAAATATGAAAAAGACCACGTATGAAGAAAAAGAGACAGAGGAACGGGTAAAGGGGGAATTATTAATTAAAAGTGATGTCGTCTTGTTTGATAGCTTGCTTTACTGACTCTGCCAGTACAGAGGGGCATCGCTCTGTTACTCGCTTCCTCCTAAACTTCGCCTGTGTCTCCAGGACGTCAAGGAGTTGGCTGCTCTTTCCACGCATCTCTCTTCTTTATTATCATTTGTATACTGACCCCAGCCAACAGTGCTGGCATATGGAAATAATCCGTTTAATATTTATGGACCGAATAAATTTAATTCTGAGTACTCTTTCTGGGGTAAATCAGTAGGAAAGAACAACAAAATTTGGCATAGTGAATAGGAGTCTCTGTCTTGGACCATTCAGAAATTAAAAATAATCTGGCAAATTATCTCTCAGACCCCTGCCCCACCATACCTGCTTGTACCTTGCAACGTGTAGCTCACTCCCTTTGATGTGTTACTTGTGGGATGCGTTACCCAAGAAAAAAGATACTTCTTCCAGAAAACCAATGATCTGTCCCCAGTCCTAAGATATCTCCACAAAAACACACCGTGAGAGAGAAACGAATTCCCCACATAGTGCTCTGGTGCAGCTGAGCTCAGGAGCCAGGTCACGTGTTTGCTTTATCGTTATGCTTTGTAAATATCTCAAGTCCTTTTGGGCGTACTAAGTATTATAAGTAATATTTATATTTTTAAAAGAAAATGAGAAGGAGCTAAAGAGATAATTTAGTCACTTTATCCTTGCAACTTCATTTCCTTTCATTGTGGTTTCACCAAGATCCTGAGAGAAGGAAAGCAGGCCCTTCTACTGGCATCATGACACTGTCTGGGGCGCCTCCTGCACGCGTGTGATAGTGTGTGGATGTTGCCTTAGTAATTAGAGAAGAAAGCCATCTTTGTTTCCCAGTGGGACTGTTATTGCTGACTTTTTGACAGTTTACAGTATTGCTTTATTTTTTTCTAAGTAAATCATTGGAAAATTATTTCTTGTTAAACATGAATGTGGTATTTTAGATTTATGATTGCATCACTTTTAATCTGCATTTTTTAAATAAAAACTCTTTCATGGGAAGAGTGTGCCATCACTAAATATATGCCAGCACTGGTTTCGTGGATATAAATGTATATTTTTAATTAAAAACCAGAATGCTTAAAAATAGTGTTAAAAACTACACCACTCAATAGAAAATTCAAAAATATCAGAAGATTCTGGAAATATTTTTGGTGTTATGAAGCTGACTTTTCTTTAATAACATAAAGTGTATGATTTATCTTCGAAGTTGTTACTCCCTTAACCAGTCCTTGGAGAACGTCATCAAAAGGTAACTGCACAGGTTTGTTTATTTTCAAAAGGTTCTTAGGAAGTTTCTCAAAAGTGTCCTAGAAGCTTTCGATATTAGTGCCAGTAAAAAAATAACATTTGCACTTTCATATTCTCAGAGTTTGGATCCTCGTTGCTTTCCAGATTCCACTTATATTTTGGAGATCTGGCATATCTCTGCTCTCTTCACTTACTGTCATCAACGAAGAATTGATTTAGACACTTTATAGTGGATCACCTTTTTTTAATCTAAATTTTCTAATTGTTAAAAACAAAAACTATGCTGTAAGCAATACTTGGAATTTGAGATCTGCTAAGTAGTGATAAAATCATGGTTTGAATGAATGCTTTTTGATTTAAAAGAGATATGCATGTTGTAAATCCCCTGTTGTATTCTTTCCTTATTCAGTAATGGATTGATTATGTATGTCTATATAACGACATATACACAGACATATCTATACGTCTATCTATATGCAGAGAGATCGAGCTCACCAGGGGCCATAGAGGCCAAGTATTGTCCCAGACACAACAGAGAACCAAACAGATTAAAATTCTGCCCTCAAGGACTTAATTCAAGTGAAGGGAGGCAGATGATGACAACATAAATACATGTCACAAATCTGTGGCTGGCTAGACCACAAAGAAATGGTCTGGCTCTGCTGTGTCCTAGCTAGATGGCGCTGGTCGGGGAAGTGACTCTCTGCAAAGCTCATTTTCTGCATTAAGATGGTCCTGAGGCTGGTTACAAAGAGATGTCATCAAAGGCAGGCGAGGCAGCGAATGTAACGTGCTCATCTAAGTGCTGGTGTCTAATCAGACCCAGATTAAAGTTGCAATAATAATGTCAATTATCAACATCTAGAAAGTTCTATTTAATTGGGAAGGTGGCATGTAAGTTTCCAGAAGACTGATTGGTAGCTGGAGGGAATTCAAGAGAAGAGGCAAGGATCGATTTTATTTAGACAAATTCAGGATGTTGTGGTACTTAACGTGAGTTTTACAAAGTTTTTTTGAGGAAGACATTTTTAAAAAATCACAGATAAAGGGGAATTAAATACATGAAAAACATGGTGTGAGCAAAGGGTTTCCAACAAGAGCCTCTAGGGCATAGACACTGCAGGAAAGGACAGGCAGGCAACGTCCAGTACCAGGCTCTGGGCCAACTCTGGATATTTTGTTGATTAAAAAAAGACACATCTCCTAAGCAAGCATGTCACGCAAGGAGATATTAAAACAAAAACTGATAACAGAAGGGGCCGGCCCAGTGGCGTAGCAGTTAAGTTCACATGCTCCACTTCTGCAGCCCAGAGTTCAAGGGTTTGGATCCCGGGTGTGGACCTACAGACCATTCATCAGGCCATGCTGTACAGGCGTCCCATGTAAAATAGAGGAAGATGGACACAGATGTTAGCTCAGGGCCAATCTTTCTCAACACACACACACACACACACACAAATTGATAACAGAGATTTGCTAATTGAGAAGGGAAAATAAGGATGGATAAACCCTGAGACAAAGCAGTAAACATGTAATCGTCTCTACACCTGGGTAAGAAGACTGTTAGGGCTCCCAGGGAAGGCTCAGCTATGAATCCCATCAGATCCTAGCTGCAGCAGGGGCTCTGCTGGGGAGCCCCTCTGCTCCACCACCAGGCCGGAGGCGCCACTGGTGTCCAATCCCTAAGGTCAGACCGACAGGGCAGCCTTAGCCCTAGCTGTGGAAGGCGAACACTGGCCCCCGTAAGCCACCAAAACATGGGCTCAGATTTTTAAAAAGGAAAAATAGTGTAATAAGTCCAATGCTAAGAATTTTAACAATTTTAGCGCATAGAGAATGGAAGGTAGAAAGAAAGTAGAGGAGCAGAATGAGGAAAAGATAGGGATCCAGAAATCAGGCAAGAGTTTATTTTTCATAATTGAGTTCTTGGTTTACTGTGGAGTTTCTGAGGATTATGTAGGGAGGAATTTGACCTCTTTTCTAAAATTATTCCTCGGAGTCTAAGCCATTATGTTGCAAGCCAGTGGTTCTCATTGTGAGAAGAAAGAGGGAAGAGGCGAGATCGCTATTGAAACAACACAAGCTGTCGAATCCAAGAACAAACGAGCAGATGTGGCTACATCATCAGGATAATCTGACATATGAAGGTCACTAATTCAAACAACATGTCACTAAAGGGATTTCCTAAGCAAATAATTGATCTCACAATTTCAAATCTGCACTTTATTCTCCATGAATATAAAGATCGCCACAGACCGTGTTGTCAGAGCCCTCCCGAATCCACAAATGCCTGACTTCCATTTCCAGGCAGCCTCCATGGGGCGGCACAAGAGATCCACGGAAGGAAACATGAATTTAGCCTTATGACCAGCACCTATTTTTTATTATGTTTGAAAATATCAAGTTTCTTTAAGTCTAGGGAAGAGAATATAAAAAGTAGCTTTCTTAAACAATATTTTTCTAATGATATCAATGTTTGGACGGAGTTAAATATCTACATTCTATCATAAATGTACATGACCAAATACTCTGAACAAAATGCTTCTTGCCAGACTCATTGTCTTATTCCTTAGTTTAAGTATTCATGTAACTATAAAATTTGTCTTAATGTAGAAATTTTTGAGTATTCAGTAAACATAGTTTTAATCAACCGTTAAGTATTTGTTGGAATTCCTTTGGCTGGCACTAGGATGAAACACTAGAAACATAAAATAAAATAAGGTTTGGCCTTATCCTCAGACATCTTGCAGCTTCTTGAGGAAGAAGACGAACCGCAGAGATGCACGTACTTGTACACACATGCAGATGGAGGCCAGCAGACGACAGTGCTGCGGGAGTTCAAAGGAGTGAATGACTGACTCTGCACAGGAAGAAGCAGTCTTCAAACACGAAAAAGTCATGTACACAACATATGAATGTGCATAGATTTCTGCTTTCTTGCCCCTTGCTACTGGCAGTTAATGCCACCGAAGCTAAGAGCAACAGACATGATGGAGTGACAGGCAGCAGAGGATGCAAGAAGGGACAGGAGACTTGCCCGGACTATGCAAACAAGGAAATAAAACAGAGGACACACACTACCCACACCTTCTAATGGATGTCTGAATACTTTGTCAATCCGTCTGCAGGTAAATGCACCCACCATCACATGATTGCACTATATGAACACAAGCATACACATCCACACTTACATGTATGACACACACTCACACACATGCTTTATATGGTGTAAATTAAATGCATCCATACATCATGTGATTGCACTATATGAACACGAGTGCACACACCCACACTTACATGTATGACACACACTCACACACATGCAACATATGGTACAAATATCCTGGCACTCAAATTAAACTAGTATGTTCCATTTGATCCTTATGTTTATTACACTTGCAAATAGTATAATTTCTAAATTACACATATAAAGTTATATTGAATGTATTTTGTTAAATTATAAATCTATCAAATTATGTACAGTTTTATATAAATTACATGTGCTACATGGGGCGACATACGGGACATTAGTCTATCAGAAGTAAAATTCCGGTCTTTGCCCCAAGAATTTAGTTAGGATTCTGCAGGATACCAAACACGCACACACACCACCAAATTCTTCAGTTTTCCTTGCGGTGGAACCTCAGCCATTCGCCCTGTTCTCTCACATTGTCCGGGCCTCCGCAAAGGCTGCAAGTGTTTTCCGGAACGTCGGTTTGGATGAGCCCTGCCCAGCGGGCTTCCAACCTAATTAGACAGCACGGTCGGCCAGCATGTGCCGCAGCCCGTGGCGTCCTGTTTACTCTAATTAACACGGAGCAGACCCCGCCGGGGACCAGCCGCCTCTGCCGAGGGGCTGCCGGCGCGCGTCGGGGGCGCCCCGCTCGGCTCCGTAATTAATATTCCCGCGCTCGTCCTGCTGTGCCTGCGCGCGGCGAGCAAACAGCCCTCGAGGCCCAGCGGAGCCTGTAGCTCAGCCTTGATCACTGACGCAGGTCGCCGGGGAAGGGGGGTCGACTGTCGCTCAGGCGTCTCCACCGAGAAGCCAGCGCGGCCGCCCCTGCTCTCCTGGGTCTGTCCAGCTTCGGAGGCCGACTGGGTCCGGCGGCATCGGGGCGGAGGCCCGCGGCTCCTCCCGAGCCCACTGCAAGCTCTCGGACTTTGGAATTTCTCCTCGCTGGGCGTTCCGCGTGATTCCTCAAAAGCACTCGAAATAACGTGAAACACATAGACTGCCACACTATTTTAAAAAAATGCATTGTGAGAAGATTATGATGGGAGGAACACAAGCGCTCGGGCCAGTTAGACGCCGTCTGAGACACAGGCGCCACCTGAACGCGCGCCAGGCTCCGGGCGCTGGCGGCGTCCTCCATGGAGGGGGATCCCCCTCCTCGTAGCTGTGCATCCAGACGGAGGATGCAGGCCAGAAAAGCATACTTTATTCCTAACTCTAGGGATGCCTTCCGTGGTGGGAAAAGGGAAAGCTAATTTGTTTTTAGGTTGCAGACCCAAGGTACTGCCAGCTACCACCTAACGCTCTCTTTAAAATTCTATTTAATGCTCCTGACCTAATAGCAATACTGATTTCTATCTTCTAAGAATGAAAACCCTCACAGCTTTACAGCCGCACGTTTTCACCCTGTGGTTTTCAGTCTGCGCCCCGAAAAGCTGCTATTCTTCTTCTTTTTTGACAAGAGAGTGCCCCCCCCCCATTCTATGTTATTCTAGAAAAAATACGGTAGACGTTGGAGAATGTGATTTCCGAAAATATCGTTCTTTTTATGTTTAATTCTAATATTTTTAAACTCACACAGGACTGTCTTTGGATAGTTACTCAGTATCATTACATTGTTTAAAAGTTTCTCAAATGAACTTAAAAGTAATACAATAGATACTTGCACTAGTGGGAATTTAATGCTTACGTGGGCACATATTTTCCTATGAATTGTGAATCTGTGGACTTATTGCTATGTTGCAGAAGTAAAGAAATATAGGCAGCCCCATTCAGAGCACAGTGTAAAGAAGGTTTCAGACCTAATGTCATTAAAAAAGAGTCTATCTTCACAAGAGAAGGACAGAAGGCCTGGGTCAAAATATAAAAAATGTATGTAACTCTCTACTTATGAGACTGCTACTTATAACTGCTTCTAAATAGAAACCCCAGAAACCCCAGGATTATTGTTCTTTCATGACAAATTTAATCGGTACAATCAGCCTAGTCACATTTCAGTACTGAGGTATTCTTTTGATAAATGTCCTTGATCTCAAACATCTTGTACTTTAGAAATAAATGTTTTTATTCCCTTTTTGTCTCTCTCTTCTCCTGTCTTCCATTTTCATCATGGAAATTTCATGCAGCAAAACAGGAATTGCATCCAAGTCGACCTCACCTCAGGACCTCCCCCCACCCGACTGTGCCAGAGAACGGGTGCCACCACCCCGGAGACAGAATTCCTTTGAGACACTTGTATTACCTGCCTTGGTACTTGGGCACTTGTGTGCTGATTGACTGACTTATTTTAACTTTGATATGATGTAAATGTCCTTTATTTCGATTTCCAATTTTGCACTTTTAAAATCAAGACTAAATTGAAACAGTTCAAGTATAGTGCTCCCTCCCACGTAATGAAGTGCTTAACTAAAAATTTCAAGGTAAAAGTAATAAATCAAAGCTAAGAAGCACAATTTAAGAAGGAATTGTAACATTATGAATCTCAAAATTCAGGTTTTGAAATATTTTCATCCATCAAATGCATTTCCTTAAGAAATGCAGTTATTTGCATTTAATTACAACTATCAGTAAATCAGCATAATAAAAAGGTAATCGTTGTGTTGACATCTGTAAGATTTAGTTGTTTTCATGGTCCTTAATGGGCAGAACTAGCCTTTCTGGGCTCTTGCCAGTGGACCATCTGTGCAGGTGGTCCACAGGGAGTCAGAACAACTGAACTTTTGGCACATCCAATTACATTGGGCAACCACCAACCCTGTTTTAGGTTAGAACAGAAAAGAGCATTACCAAAAGAATGGGCTAATTGATTTAATGCTCAGAATTTTAGGAATCTGGAGATATTAGTGAAAGCATTTCAGTGAGTCTTAGTGAGTCAAACCCATAAAAATGTAAATGAGTGAAATGAGGATCCTCTTTCTTACAGGAGCTTCTCTAGGCATTCTGAGGGACACGGCGATAGCATAATCCTTGCTGTCTGTTGTAGTACACGAAATAGGATTACCATCATAAATATCTCTAAGAGAAATCAGCCAGTAATTTTTTAAAAATAACATTTTTGTCATTGGAGTAATGTGAGGGAAAGGGACCTCCATGTGAACATCAGGGAGAGCACAAAAGTCACGTCATTTCTGCTAAGTCTCAGATGTGGACATGCTTCCGAGAGATGAAATTAGAGTTGACGGTTGTACAGGAGAAGGATAAGTTGACTAAAAACAGGGAAATGAGTTGGGAATTGGAAAAGACAGACTCGTTGGAGAGTCTGATTGAGGCCAAATCCAACTGCATCTCAGCATCATCTTTAGAAATAGAGATTCATGTTGTAGAGAGGCAGGAAGGAGTTTGGAGCAGTGGAGTCATAACTGTGGTGGGATTTAGTGCACAGGAGAGCGTGTAGTCAGAAAGGTCTGGAGGAGCCTCCTACCGTAACACAAACCAGAAGAAACAGTGCCTTCAAGAGGGCAAGTGGAAAGTGAAAGAAAAGGAGGACTGAGTGAGAGAGGAGGCTAAGATAGAAGTAGAATAATTCATTTGGGTTTAGATAAAAGGAAAAAGAGGAAGAAATCAAGATGATTCTCAAGTTTTGAGAAGGATTGGCTGTGGAGACGTCATACTATTAAGTGAGATGGAGACTTCAGTGAAGGCACCGATTTGGAGATACGTGTGTGATCACGGAGGCCGGGGCGTGCCGGGAAGCAAGGAGTAGGATTTGAAAAGTGCCACTGCTGAAGAGACAGAGGAAAGACAGAGAAGATAGAACTTAACAGATAGGGACCAGCCCGGTGGCGCAGTGGGTAAGTTCCCACGTTCTGCTCCTCGTTGGCCCGGGCTTCACTGGTTTGGATCCTGGGTGTGGACGTGGTACCACTTGGCATGCCGTGCTGTGGTAGGCATCCCACGTATAAAGTAGAGGGAGAAGGGCACGGATGTTAGCTCAAGGCCAGCCTTCCTCAGCAAAAAGAGGAGGATTGGCAGTAGATAGCTCAGGGCTAATCTTCCCAAAAAAAGAAAAAAAAGGAACTTAACAAGAGAAAGATGGAATGGTAAAAGCATTCGGCGAGCACAGGGAAACAAGCATTCAGAAGCAAGTGGTCGTCAAGCTTAATTCCCTAAGAGAGATTAAGCAGAAGGAGACCTAAAATCATGTCACTGGGTTGAGGACACAGAAGGTCTCAGGGGAACTTCAGGAGAAGAATTGTAGTTGAGCAGGTGAGTGTGAAAGTGACATTGTATTCACTCCACCTCTGAAAGTAGTGGGACTTTGGCTAGTGAAAGAGAGATTAAGATAAGAGGAAGAGAGGGAGATAGAAGATAGATATCAGGATGGATAGAGAGCTACAGAATGATAAATAGGCAGGTAGGCACTCAGACTGACAGAGATGTAGTTAGGACTTAAGGAAATGCTTGAGAGGAGCTTTTTGTGGAAATGGATAGTCATTGAAGGCAAGATGGACGCTAGCATTCTCTCAAATGATGTAAAATAAAGAGCCTGTTTACAAAGGTTTGGGTAAAGCTAAAGAAACCAACAAAGGATGTTTACCCTCTTCCCAGCCCTAGATCTGCAGGGGAAAGGGAAGGAAACAGAAGACCCCAGCAGAGCTGGAGCTGTGCAGGGACCAGACACCGCCAGAACCACACCCACAGGAAGCCAGGAAGCCAGGAATCCAGGACAGCCATGCCCGCCTCCCCGCAGCCTCCTCACTCCTCCTCTGCCCTTTCTTCGGCAGAACAAAGCAGGACCTGGTCAGCGCAGAGCCTAGTCTGGAGTGGTCACAGGGTTTGCCTTTGAGGAATAAATGCATATGGAACGCAAGCAGTTACAAAATCACAAATGGTATCAGAATCTGAGCTTGGTTATGTTTGTAATCCTTAACCAATGAATAGCTTAAAATTATTTCCAAATGCAGAGTTTACTAAATATGTTTACTATTAAAGTTAGAAGTATCTGCAAAAATACGTTCACTTAATGACATAATGTAACATAACAACAATGAAAATCACTTACAGTGACCACGTTTTAATTGTTAATATGTTCCATGGAATTGTCTAGAAAGAAAAGTTTTCACATTTATCTTTTTTTAAATTCTGAACAGTCTGCTGCTGCTTCTCTTGAAAGATAAGGAATGCACAGATTTGAGGCATCCACGACTTCTGCCTTCCTTTGTTAAGATGAAAATGCTCTTAGGAGGAGAGTGTTTTTGTTGCTCACGCAGAATAGAACTCACATGCGGATGTTATAGACTAGGGACTCTAGTCCCAGCTAGGACACTGCTTCAGGGAAGGAAGCATTGAGCATCTAAGGGACAGCAGGAAGTGGGGGAAAATGTTTGTTTGAAATAAAAAAGTAGCAGTGTTGGAGAGTATCTGAGGCGATGTAGAACATTTTCCTAGAGTCAGCTCTATACTGGAACTACAAGGTCATTCTGAAAGTCACACAAGACAGAGCATATTTTAAATTAAATATCTTGGGATGAGGTGCTTTCACTTCTTCTTAAAGAAATTTTTTTTGGAGAGCATAAAAAATAGTGCATTGATTTATAGCCAACTCCAGTCCATAGCGAAGTGTCCTAACACATTTTCCCTTAATTATCAGCGTTAATGGCAGTGATCTCATCCATTAATCAACACGCGTCTATGGCGTTGGACTGTACTGGGCAGAGAACTGGCCAGAAAGTTGGCACCTGGAGCACAGGAAGATTTTCTAGGAAAGATGCACAGTGGGACACTTAATCTAATTTAAGACTCCTAACACGATGCCCTCCTTCCAACTCTGGCCTGGGTTTCCCTCTGATACTGTGGCATACCTCAAGGAGGATAAAAAAATTAATTCTCAGGCTCTTACAGTTCTTATTGTGAGAATTTCTGTACCAACCAGGAAGGAGGTGACAATGACCCCAGCGTGTTTGAAGCATATGATTTGATTCAAGCTTCCTTATTTCACTAACAAGAGACCAAAACTTTGCAACTTAGAAAATGCCTTCACAAATATTGTTGCATAGGAAACACCCATATCATAGACTAAGCAATATTATAAGAGAGGGAAGAAAAAAAATTTTCGGGTCCACATTATCATAATTCTGCATGTTTTTAACTTAAATTTGTGCAAAAGATAGTAGTTTGTAATGACTTGAATAAAATGTGGGGGCCAAAAACCTGTTCTTGGATAAATATAATCATTCTTAGTGATCCTATTAAGCTATATGACAAATGTTATATTCCATATGTTAATTTTTAAGTTCTGCATCATCTTTTTTGAAATTTATTATACCTAGATGAATCAAAAATGTATCACCTGATTAATATTTACTCTTAATCATCTTAAAAATTCTTTCATATTTGTATATCTTAGAGTTTCAAAAGTTGTCCTTCAATAACATTTTTCTTGCATTTCATATACATTACAGGCATAATATTATTACAGTCTTTGTCCTTTCAGAATACAAATGACTTCTGAGAGAACAATGGATTGGTGAATAATTTTACCCTGATAAATTGGCAAAATGGCTTGCTGTAAATATGTAGAATACAAGTGGCACAGATGTAAGCTAATACTACATAGATACAGAAGAGATATGGTTAAAAATGGCAAGAGATGGAAAAAAGGCAGTCACACGTACTTCATAACAAATGAAATAAAATTTGATAAATTAAGACTGTACCAATATAAGAGGCCAGGAAATTATTAGTAAAAGCAATAGCAGGTAAAAATCCAGAAAATAATCTTCTCTGCACTCTCATCATACGTGTGCGCCAAACAGCAGGAAGGCTACAGAACTGATCCATGAGCTTCGGTGTGAGTTCATGTGCGCTCAGAGCATTGTTTGGAACACAAACGGTATTGATTATAGTGTCTGACTTTTATTAAATGCTTACACATTGTTTCATTTGATCCTTGCAACAATCATATTGAAAGCAATATTATTATCCTCATTTTACAAGTGGAGAACCTGAACCTTAATGAATGTAAATAGAGTGAAGAGCGACATAACAGGAAACCAACGACTGGGCTGGAACTGAGGAGTGGTTGAAAACTCAAGTCCAGCTTCTTAACCACTCTAAGTAGTTTCTTCTCCACAAGAAGACTATTTCTTTTCCTCACTGAGGAGGGAGCTGTGCTGAAAATCCTAGATATAAATAAAAGAATCAAACAAAATGCATTAAGGTGTTTAAGTTCAACACGAATGGACTTCCTTTCTGATCATCTTGGGTAAGGATGGAAATATAGCCCCACAATCTGCCTTGTTTGAAAATTGGCCCTACCAGTTGGATAACACACATACAAATGTTTATCTCAATTTATTCATCTTTAAAATGACAGTAACTATAAAACTTACTGAATAGTGCTGTTGTGTTACACACAATTATATATGAAAGATCTTTGAAGTTCCTGGAGCAAATTATTTTTTAAAATAAATTTTAGTTAAGATTATTTTTAATATTATGGACATTTATAAAAAAGAGACATTTTCTTTAATTCATGGCACACTTGTTTGCAAATAACAAAAAATATTATTAAAACAGAATATTAAAACATCCCTCAACACTGTCAACCTCACCGAGCTTTCTCAGCATAGGCAGAGCTGGAAGGTCTTAGGGAGTCAGGACTAGGAACCACTGCGGGAAGCAGTGCCTGGTACATCCTGTGCACTGTCAAGAAAAGTTACAAGGCAAACTAACAGGCAAAAAACACAGCTTGAAAGACAGAACCAGCATCAGAACCAGACGTGGCAGGGATGCTGGAATTATCAGACCAGCAATTTTAGGAAAATCGATGTGTGATATGCTAAGAGCTCTAATGGATAAAGTGGAGAGCGTGCAAGAACAGATGGGCAATGTAAGCAGAGGTATGGAAGTCCTGAGAAAGAACCAAAAATAAATGCTAAAACAAAAAAAATGTATTATGTCATGGGGAGGCAGAGTAACTGAGTTTCTCATCTGTAGATAAAGACATTATCAACAGCTCCTACCTGTGACTGAAACATGTCAAAATTTGCCCACAGTCACAGGTGTGTAAGAAATCTACATAAACATAGCAGTTGCATCACAAAGATTTCCTCTGTTCCCTTTCAAAACAATACTAACAGTGAAGTGATCAGGTTGTGCAAGCCACCGGTGACAAAAGCTGGCAGAAGCGACAACGGCAGCTTTGCAGGAAGGAAAATGGGGATTACTGACACACTTGAGAGGCGGGAGGTAGGATACCTGTGCCTCCAGGAAGCTCGTCAGTGAGAAGCGCCCTCTCTGCGTCACAGACTGAAGGAGAGCTGAGGCTTAAGGAACTCAGGTGAGGGGATCAGAAGAAGTCATTCAACACCCACGTCATTAATGTCCTGGTTTTCTCCAGTCTCTGCTCTTCTTTTCCCTGGCACAAGGTGGACCTGCACTGCCTGAACCTCTCATGGGTGGCTGGGATATGAGACGCATCCTGGCCAGTCAGCTGTGGGGTGAGGCAATCTCTGTCACGTCCAGTCTCATGAAACAGCCAGGGTGAGGCTCTCCAAGGATCTCTCTTCTCTCCAGAATGGTGATTGACAAAATTTAAGATGATTGGCGTCCTACCATCATGAGTCCCTGAATGATGAGCAGAAATGGAACTCAGTCATGTAGTATGATTGAGAAATAAGCCTTTGTTCTTTTAAGGTGAAAGATTTGGGGTTGTATGTTACCACAACAAAGCCTAGTCTACCTTGACTGATGGAATCTAGACGTGTAACTGATAGGCGGCCCTCACTTTACCTAACTGAGAACATCTCCACATCCTTAAGTTAATTCTCTTGAGGGACTGAACCTGAAATGCTCCAGCTCTGGGGTCTCCAGGCCCTGTAGAGAGTCAGAATTAAATTGAAGGACTGAAGTGAGGATTTGTGTGAAACACAGCAAACTGACCAGAAGATGGTCTGTTGCTACGCAGCAGAGAAAGCTGACACACGGATGTGTGTGTGCCAGTGAAGGACCTGGAGAATTCTCCGTAGTAACTGCCACCTCAGAGAAAGACCTGTGGATAAGGATGTTGTCGGTTGCCTTGAGGAAGAACCTGCCGGCTGGTTTATCATGTTACAGCATAGACCCCTCCCTGCCCACACACCCTGAACTGTGCTCAACTCAGTGTGAGCGAGGAAATCGTTTACTTAAATTAGCATTACAAATACAGAGAATATGACGGCAAGTATGTTGGACATTGTTTTGTGAATATTTAGTTTTCAGTTATAGTTTCACATGACTGTGTGTGCTTATCACTAGTGTTGCTAGATTGAGCAAATAAAATTTCAGGAAATGCTGAGGAAAATTTCAATTTGAATGTTCATCTTGGAAATTAAAAAGATGATATCCCAAATTTTAAAAACATCAATAGAAAATTTGCAAGATTTAATTGAACAAACAACTCTGAAAGTAACACAAAGTAACAGTTTGCAGTAGATGTCAGTCGAGTCCCCGTGCTGTGACTCAAACTGCAATGCTGAGTATCCGTTGAATCTCAGTGAAACTGAAGGAAAAACAGGGGTGAGGGGGCCTAAATACAAGGGGACATCAGAATATCAACCCAGGGTGGGGGTCTCACATGTTTTTGAAGAAATGAAAGACAAGAATCATCAAAGGAATATACAAGTCATTTTCAGAGCCAAAACATGCGTCTTCATGTGGAAAGTGTCCCAAACCACAAACGGTAAACCACGCCACTGCAGAATTTGTTAACATTAGGGATAAAACAAAAGACCCCCAAATAAGAGCAAGACCTGCCTGAGACGGAGGCTCAAGAATGAAGAAGAGGCGAGAACCGTAACTTCACCGGAAGACGGTGGAGAAGCGTTACTTATTCTGCTGCAAAAATGTCAAAATCCAGAATTCTCCATGCAGACAGACTCATGATCCAGGAAAGTTAAAAACATATGAAGACTTCAAAATGTCCTCCACCAGGGCGAGGGGACAGACTCAAAACTGGGAGCCCAGGGAGCAGGCGCTCGAGCTGTGGAAGTGTGGAAAGGCTCCTGGGCCGGCAGCGCTGGGACAGCGTGGAACTCCAAGGGGAACGCGAGGAAGACGTGCTCCAGAAAGAGACCTGGGTGGCGCATGGAAGTGATTCTTGCAAAAGAGTAACCTTCTTGTTAAAAGTCTGATGTCGATGAGGAAGTTTTTCTGATAGTTATGTGATAAAGCCTGGAGAACTGACAACAAAATTGAGGCATTTGGAAATATGAACTATTTCAAACAGATATTTCAAGAAATCTGCTGGAGGAGATGGGAAGAAAATAGCAACCAGAACATATACAAATAATACATGAAACATAAGCAACTAGTAGCTCCAGGATGTCATGTTCACTGTAAATATTCACAAACAAAACATAACAAAACATTGCCTGATTTAATGGTGAAAAACATTGCATAATCATAACAATATAAAACCTGTCAGAATTAATTAAGTATTATGACTAGGTGACTGCACAGAGGGAAAGTGAGGGGAAACTCAACATTGCAAAAGAGCTAAATCCTTCTCTACCTTAACAGGAGGTCATTCAATGGTATCCATCATGGTGAATCAATGACAAATATACCAGTCTAAAAAGAGAAAAATACCAGGCTGGAAAACTAAAGAGTCGAAAGTGTCAGCCTCTGAGAGCGGAAATGGGGTAGGGATGGCCAGTACTAAGACTATCAATATCCTCTCCTATTGTGTTTAAACACACACCGTGTAACAACTGGCAAGTTGGCCAAGATGGCTGTCTTTCATCGTGGCTTTGCTCCAAAATGTGTTTGAGCAGATGATGTTCAAGGATTCTGCAAGCCTATGCATATTATGCTCTTAATAGCTACCGGCTAGATAATATTTGATGCCTGATCTTTCCTATAGAATCTTAGCGGGACGGCTGCATCACCCAGCATCACACAGACACTGCAGTACCATGGTCCCACACACATGTGACTTACTGTGTCGTTTGCTGTCAAGCATTTTCTGCATCTATAGGATGCTTGACTTTGGAAATAGGCTATTTATTTTTTTTAATTAAGATTATAATAGTTAACAACCTTGTGAAATTACAGTTGTACATCATTATTAGTCATGTTCTAGGCACACCACTTCACCCCTCGTGCCCTCCTCCCACCCGAGGCGGTTATTTTACCTTCCGCAATGAATAAGATACGGTTAAGAATAGTTGAAATCACTTTTTTTAGTCTGAATTTTGTATCATATTAAATTTTTCTCCTAATGAATTTTTGTGTTTTATTCCTATCTCAAGTGAACAGTGTTAATGACCTTTAATGCCCTGTGTCTATAATGTACAATGTCATGTCCTGTAGTTGTTAATCTTTGGACTAGATCAAATCATCAAAGTCAACCATTTCTATTACACTTTAATTTGGACAAATGGTGTTTCATTTGCAGCTTTAGGTGCATACAGACGCTGTTGCTATAGGTTTCTGTTAAGGTCTCCAATATTAAATACGTCCATTTAATCAGATCATTATGTTATCTCTGCTCACACATACACATTAATGATATTGACCCCAATAATTTCTTTGGCTTCTCTTTAATTGTTATAAATCTTATCTTGCTCACCTGCTGACAGTGTAGAATTTCTAATCTTTCCTTTGCATTAAATCTATAGCATTTTGACTTGTAATGGCGAGGAAACCATACGTGACAGAAATTATTCTTCCCTGTGTGTCATGTAAAATCTTATTCATACCAAACTTTATTGCCCTTCACAGGTCATGTTTTGTGTATATATTAAAAGATGGTCAAACGCTTAGTGGTGTTTTACAGGACATCCCAATGTCTGTAAAAACACTCGCAGGTAAATCCGGGATTTGTTTACGTTGCCCCATCCCTCCCACCACCACTCCCTCTCTGGACCACCACAAAGCTTCCCGACTGTGTCTTGGGCCTGCACACGGCGTCTGTGCTCTTCCTGTGTGCAGAACTCTTTCTTCCCTTCTCTGCCTGCCGAGCCGACTCATTGCTCTAGTCTCAGCTCAAGGGTCATTTTCCCGTCTCCTTGACCTGGTGAAATGCCATTACTGTGGGGTCTTTGGCTGTTTACCTCTTTGCAATATACTTGTCCTAGAAATATTTTGTCAGTTTCATCAGCGGCCTTTAACCTCCGTGTGTGCTGAATTAGTGTGCACCCACCACACAGCATTAATACACAGTGTGTGCAGGAATTAGTGTGCACCCACCACACAGCGTTAATACACAGTGTGTGCAGGCATTAGTGTGCACCCACCACACAGCGCTAATGCACAGTGTGTGCAGGCATTAGTGTGCACCCACCACACAGCGTTAATACACAGTGTGTGCAGGAATTAGTGTGCACCCACCACACAGCATTAATACACAGTGTGTGCAGGAATTAGTGTGCATTCACCACACAGCATTAATACACAGTGTGTGCAGGCATTAGTGTGCACCCACCACACAGCGCTAATGCACAGTGTGTGCAGGCATTAGTGTGCACCCACCACACAGCATTAATACACAGTGTGTGCAGGTATTAGTGTGCACCCACCACACAGCGTTAATACACAGTGTGTGCAGGCATTAGTGTGCACCCACCACACAGCATTAATACACAGTGTGTGCAGGAATAAGTGTGCACCCACCACACAGCGTTAATACACAGTGTGTGCAGGAATTAGTGTGCACCCACCACACAGCATTAATACACAGTGTGTGCAGGCATTAGTGTGCACCCACCACACAGCATTAATACACAGTGTGTGCAGGAATTAGTGTGCACCCACCACACAGCGTTAGTACACAGTGTGTGCAGGCATTAGTGTGCACCCACCACACAGCGTTAATACACAGTGTGTGCAGGAATTAGTGTGCACCCACCACACAGCATTAATACACAGTGTGTGCAGGCATTAGTGTGCACCCACCACACAGCATTAATACACAGTGTGTGCAGGCATTAGTGTGCACCCACCACACAGCATTAATACACAGTGTGTGCAGGAATAAGTGTGCACTCACCACAGAGCATTAATACACAGTGTGTGCAGGAATAAGTGTGCACTCACCACACAGCGCTAATGCACAGTGTGTGCAGGCATTAGTGTGCACCCACCACACAGCATTAATACACAGTGTGTGCAGGAATTAGTGTGCACCCACCACACAGCGTTAATACACAGTGTGTGCAGGAATTAGTGTGCACCAACCACACAGCGTTAATACACAGTGTGTGCAGGCATTAGTGTGCACCCACCACACAGCGCTAATGCACAGTGTGTGCAGGCATTAGTGTGCACCCACCACACAGCGTTAATACACAGTATGTGCAGGAATTAGTGTGCACCCACCACACAGCGCTAATGCACAGTGTGTGCAGGCATTAGTGTGCACCCACCACACAGCGTTAATACACAGTGTGTGCAGGAATTATTGTGCACCCACCACACAGCGCTAATACACAGTGTGTGCAGGCATTAGTGTGCACCCACCACACAGCGCTAATGCACAGTGTGTGCAGGCATTAGTGTGCACCCACCACACAGCGTTAATACACAGTATGTGCAGGAATTAGTGTGCACCCACCACACAGCGCTAATGCACAGTGTGTGCAGGCATTAGTGTGCACCCACCACACAGCGTTAATACACAGTGTGTGCAGGAATTAGTGTGCACCCACCACACAGCATTAATACACAGTGTGTGCAGGCATTAGTGTGCACCCACCACACAGCGTTAATGCACAGTGTGTGCAGGAATTAGTGTGCACCCACCACACAGCGCTAATGCACAGTGTGTGCAGGCATTAGTGTGCACCCACCACACAGCGTTAATACACAGTGTGTGCAGGAATTAGTGTGCACCCACCACACAGCATTAATACACAGTGTGTGCAGGCATTAGTGTGCACCCACCACACAGCATTAATACACAGTGTGTGCAGGAATTAGTGTGCACTCACCACACAGCGCTAATGCACAGGCACTGGGTCAGTAAAAGGTAGTTTGGTTTATCACTAAATTATCACTGTTAATATGTGTCTTGTTTTTTAATCTTTTAACGCCAAAGTTAAAGTGCAGCTTTGATTTTACTAAATAATTTTGTTTTTCTAATATCCAGACAGAATAGGCATGTATTCAAACTCAGATCTCATGGATTTCATTCATTTTTGTCATCCCCTTCAATATCCCACAAGGCATGATACTCATTAAAACCTTTCTGTCTATTGAAGAGTTAAGTATACTGAAAACGTCACTTGACTGAGTGGGTTTTATTTTCTGCGAGGACCAAGCTGTGACCCCGACCTCCTTCAGAGCCCAGCCCCCCACATCTGAACACACTGCCATCGAGGAGCAGACAGGTTTGCAGGATGGGCAGGAAACGAGCAGTGATTGACTTATCGCCACTCAGCCACCAACCACCCAGCACTCCAGTATCTTCCGTGGGGATGAAGCCACCGATCAAACAGGTGTCTTCTCCTCATGAAACTCACAATTAGGCAGAAATAAAAGCAGTTCATAAAAATTGTAAAAAAATCAGTATCAAGTGATAGAGGTGTCTGATATCTGAGGACCAAATTTTGTGTTTTCAGAAATTACCTTTTGGGGAAATTTGCATTCCTGGTTTCAGAAGTTCGGCGACTCTTCCAGATGAGCAGTAAGATGCTAACATATGCCTCCCCCAGTGTCGCACCTCCACCTCCTGGACTACTGTCAGTCTTCTCTGTGTCTGCAAACGCCCTGTATCTTCAGAGCGAAATTGATTGCTCTCATGAAATGGTGTCTGCCCACTATTCTACATTAAGACATGAGTGATAGATTCCTTTAATTGTGTTTGCCCATCTGAATTTTATGGAACACTTTCTCTCCACCCCTTCGTAATCCTTTTTTTTTGTATGTTTTCAGGATAAATGCTGGAGGGGCTGCAATTTTGAAGTGTTAATTTATCAAGTGAAATACTAGGAGCAATTTATAGAAGAGATAGCTGGAAATTAAAATACAAAAACCGCCTAAAGTGAAATTCGTGGGGGACGATCTTGTGGCCGCCATGAGACCCTGCAGAGCAGATGGATCCAACTCTCCAGCTTCTGCTTGGGTCCCTGCTGTTAAATTATACTCTAATTAATTAAAGGAAAGATTCCTGTGTGGTTTCAGTAGTTGTGAGCAGGAGGGCAGTCAGAAAGAGACACTCAAATTCAAAAGACTTCCAAATTAAAACTAATAAGCTCAGGAAGTGGTTACTAATTACTCATTGTGGTCATTTTCCAAAAGCAGCTATTACAACAACAAGCTGACTCCCTCACACCCAAAAATATATAGTATGCCCTCTTTTCAGTGGCTAAGTTCTGTAAATATTTTCTTAGTCTTTTAAGATTACTAACAAATATTTAGGGAAAATGTGAGGACACTGGGGACCCCAGCAGTACACATAAGGTGAGATCTCAGTGTGTTTCCTTAGTGATTATTTCTCAGAAAAATAAGATGCTAACACGCTTCTGCTTTGAGAAAACTGCTCAGTCAATACTACTTCCAGGTTTGTGGTTCCACCCGGGTAATTTCTCAGTTAACTCTTACAAAAACAGCAAGTCAATACAGCGTAAGACACCCAGACGGGTGGAATGGCGGTGAGAGGCATTGTTCTAACCAGCTGTTCAGTAGAGGTTCCTGGTCTTGCCATCCACATGCTGTATGTGTGTTTGCCTGTGTGTACACTGTTTCTTCTGTGTATGTTTATCTGTCTGTGCACATTTGTTCTGTGTGTGTTTGCATGTGTGCACGCTTGTTCTGTGTTTGTCTGTGCACACTTGTTCTTCTGTGTGTGTGTTTGTGCACACATGGTCTTCTGTGTGTGTTTGCCTGTGTGCACACTTGTTCTTCTGTGTGTGTGGTTGCTTGTGTGCACACTTGTTCTTCTGTGTGTGTGTTTGTGCACACATGGTCTTCTGTGTGTGTGTCTGTTTGCCTGTATGCACACTGTTTCTTCTGTGTATGTTTGCCCGTGTGTGCACACTTGTTCTTCTGGCTTTCTGACTTCTTCTTCAACACAGTTGTCACAGAGTGTCACCAACCTTTTGTCTAGCTATATAAAGAAAGACAGAAAGACACTTTGTAGAAACCAGTCAACAGGTGAGGGGCATTCGATGGGGCTGGCGGTGTTTCTGCATCTGTCTGAAGTGTCGTCAATGGCTATCGCTGTCAGTGAGCCAGGAGACTCTTGCTAAAGAGAATCTTATATCCACCAGCTGTTTTCCACACGTGGCTTTGGAAACATTAAGTAACATATTTATTTGTTTTGTTGTTTCCTTATTGATTGAGAAGACTTCACAGAGTAGAAAGAAATCCAGTCCCTACAACGCAATGTAGTTGCAGAGTTGAAATAACTCTAAAAAGCCAGAGAAAAACACACACACCAGATCTGTATCTACATGCATGCAATGGATTTTAGTTTTCTTTATACTTAGAGGTTTATATTTGGAGGCTATAAAAGATAGAATTACTGACATTGAAATACGATGATCACTTATTTGAGATCATTCACTGATGTTAATGTGAGTTATTGATACTGTTAGTGACTCAGGTGGATGGAGCCTCGAGAATTCCCTTCTGCTCCCTGCAGGAAGCTGGAAAGAAGTTAAGCTTTTACATTAATGGGGACTTGAAACCTTCAGTAAACAATCTTTTATTGTGAGGAATATTAATGGAGTTACTTTCCCTGCTTATACATATATTGCACATAGAGTATTACTCAGAATCCCGGAATAATAGTCCACAACTCAATCAGTTATATTCACGTTTGGACACAATCCTGGCTGACCACCGTAAGATGTACTCTATGACACACACAGTTATGGAAAGAAGGAATTACCAGGATGGTTATTTGACCTTTAGCATTTTGATTAATTTTTTTTAATGTATGTCTTTTGATCAGCATTATTAAGGAATAATGTATATACAGAGACCTGCACAAGTTTAAAGTCTACAGTATGATGAGTTTGGGTACTTTCAGACGCCATGAGAGCATCACATAGTCAAGGCAACAGAAACGCAATCTCTTTCAAGAGTTTACTTGTGTCTCTGCATTTTTTGCCTTTTGTTTTGTTTTTGTGGTAAGAGCACTCAACATGAGATCTACCCTCTTAAATTTTTAACTGCTCGATACAGGATCCTCAACTATAGGCACTATACTGCACTCAGATCTCTGGAACTTACTCATCCTGCACAACTGGAACTTTGCACCCATCGAACAACTGCTCCTCATTTCTCCCTCTTTCCCTAGTCCCTGGCGACCACCATTCTATTTTCTGCTTCTGTAAGTTTGACTATTTTAGATACTTCATGTAAGTAGAATCATTCGTTATTCGTCCTGTGACTGGCTGATTTCACTTAGCACAACGTCCTCCAGGGCCATCCATGCTGTTGCATTGGCAGGATTTCCCTCTTTTTTAAGACTGAATAATATTCCAGTGTATGTATATACCACATTTTATTTACCCATTCACCTGTGATTAATTCCCAACTTCCTAAAATGTTGGTGTTATTTCATGCTTTGCCCTTCTAAAGTGAAAATGAGAAATAGCATAGGTTGGAGAAAGCCACAAGTGAAAAATAGAAAATAGAATACAGTTAAATGTTAATTTGTTTATTAAAGATGTTATAGATATGTCCAGATAATTGTTTGCCACATTCCTTGTCTCATAGAATGCTATCTACTACTTTTTATTGTCTGTTTTGTTCTCATTAGTGGAATTCCAAGCAAGAAGTGTATCATAGCCTAGAAGGAGTTATGATTGACAACTACTAGAATAAATACATTGGTGATGCAAAAATAATACAAGGGTGGAGAGAAAAAATAGGAGCACTTTATTTTATCGCCCTACTCCAGGCAAAATCCAAAATAATATGTATTTTTGAGGATACATGTAATAATAATTTCAACATTAAAATATCTATACATTCTAATTGCGTTTCCCTTTTCTTCAGAGCTCTGAGAATTTCAATATCTTTTTTTTTTTTTTTTTGAGGAAGATTAGCCCTGAGCTAACATCTGCCACCAATCCTCCTCTTTTTGCTGAGGAAGACTAACCCTGAGCTAACATCTGTGCCCATCCTTCTCTACTTTAAACGTGGGATGCCTGCCACAGTGTGGCTTGACAAGCAGTGCGCAGGTCCACACCCAGGATCTGAACTGGTAAACCGCGGGCTGCCGAGGCAGAACGTGCAAACTCAACTGCTTCGCCACCGGGCCGGTCCAGAGAATTTCAATACCCTAGTGAGCTGTCCAGGCACCTGCCCAGGCTCAGGCCCTGAGTGGTTGTGCCACCCGATTTCTAAACAACAGCTTCTCATCCACTGACTCTGCCAGTCGTGCTTTCCTGGGCCACGCTGCTCTGGGCAGAACCTCTGACAGCTTATAACACAGAGGTTCCAGAGGAAAGCAGTCAGGATCTTTGCACAGTTTTCCATGTACAGACACCAGTCACCTATTTGGCTGGTGGTTCATTTCTCTTTTTGAAAAAAGGACCAATTTTTAGAGGAAGTCCAATCATTCTATGAGCTGAAATATATACATGAAGGCTTTTTCAGTTATAACATTTGCAGCTTCAAACTAAACTTATGTGACGATAAACCTGATTTCTCTGGGAAATGTGGGTAAGTACTGATTTCCAGATGATGCTCCCCAAATCAGGGATTCTCCTCCCTCTGGGTGACAGTATTCTAAGAACTCCCATTCCAGGAGCAAAAGATGGGGAGGGTAGAGATAGCGAGGAGAGAAGTGAGAGTGAAAGAAACAACCCAGAAAATTGCAAAGAGAAACAGAGAAAGAAGTTATCTTTAGACTTCCCTAAATCCTATTCTATATTAAGGTCTTATATCCTATCTCTGATATTAACCAAGGTCAAAGCATCTTAAATACCATTCATTACCAGCTCAGCATGGGCTGCTCCACCTCCACCAGGGTCTGAGGTGCTATATTGCTCCTGAGCATCACTGGGCTCTTTGCTCTGGAGTCCGGCTTCAGTGAACTTTTCATCTAGTTTCTCTTCAGAAGACCACCCAGACCCTCGCCCTTAGAACATAAGGGAGGCCCTATCGGAGACTGGTTCTTGATCACTTTACTTTCCAGTTACGTTTTCAAAATGCCTCCTCATAGTATACTTGAGTATTTCAGGTTCAGACAACTTGCTTCTTCTCTGTAGTGGTGAGAAAAATTATTAATTTATTTTCATGGAAACCATGCAAGTTTACATGGGACCTGGTGGCTGTGAGGCTGAAGGAACTTCGTACATCCTAATGCGGGTGGAAAGTGCACTGGCCGGTCACTCTTGCCCTCTTAAGCTAATCCTCTTCCGACCCACTTAATCTTCCAGAGGCTGCTATGACCTGTACAGTCCAGTTGTTTCCACTCAGGGAAGTGGTGGCAAGGACTGGAGAGTGGAAGGAGAAGCAGTTTGGGGATTTCTTACTTGTTCCTTTCAACTTTGGAGCCTCCTTCTGGTAGTACCTACATTCTCTTCAGGACTGCAGGTCCTGCCCCCCACTCCACCTCGTCTCCCAGGCGGGACCCTCGCTTGTTCCAGGGCACCTCCCCACCCGCCCCTTCAAGACCACAGGTAGCATTTCTCCACTGCTGCTAACCTCCGCTTGCTCCGGGAGCCCCTGCCGGCCTCCTCAATCCTGCCCAAACCTCTGCAAACCGTCCTCATTGTACATCTCTCCATTTGAACCACTTGACCTGAATTTGTTTTCTGTTGGGGCCTTGACTGATGATACTAACAGCAACATTAGCACTATATGTAGCAGTTGCAGAATTCTTGCCACATGTTGGACATTGTGCCAAATGGTTTACATGTGATATTTTAATGAATCTTTTCAAATTCTCATGGGATGTGTATTATGTCTATTTACAGAGCTCCAGCTGAGGTTTAGCAGGGGCACCCCTGCTCAGGTCTCCCTCACTCCAAACCTCACGTGTGCGACTTTGGTCCTGATGCTGCTGTTGGGTGAGGCCGAGACCATGCTCCGGTTGAGGAGCAGCAAACGTTAATCTTTGAACGGTGGTCTGTAACCAGAAAAACAGAATAGCATTTAGTTCAATTCCACAAACATTTATTAAGTCATTACTAGATGCTCAGCATTACTCCAGGGCTTGAGAATGTAAAGCTAAACATGTTCTGTTTCCAGATAAACTTATAATTTGATAGGACCTCTAGACACTGTAAACACATCAATTAAACAATGTTTACATGTGAACACAGAAATACTTCCCAGCTCCAGAGGGGACCACTGGAGAGAGTGCTGTGGCTCTCTGGTGCCTCTTTGGGGCTCACGTGCACTCGGCTGAGGAGTGTGGGCTGACCCTGGATCCCAGCTCCAGCCTGACCAGACTCACCGTGCATCCCGCTTCACATGCTCCTGTGGGGGCAGCAGCCGGGTGATGATCTTCATCAACAAAACACACGTTTCCTCTCTTTCATCCACTCCTTTGTGTATGGATTGAAGTTCTTTGGGGATTAGAGTGTTAGAACTTAGAGAATTTAACTGGCCAGGCTCCTGATGATTCTTGAGATAACGAGCAATGAAGTAACAGATAATAATAAATGTTTTTTCTTCTGAATCCATTTTTCTCTTTGTCAATGTTAAAATGTTGAGTTTAGTAGATTACAGGTACCACATTTTGTCTAATATAAAACTCACAGATCATGAAATGTACTGGTATTTATTATATACCTTTAAAAAAGAAAAGACATAGTCATCAATCTGTAACAGGCTTTCTTATTCCTCAGAAACTGTATTTTATACTCATTGAAAGAATAGTCTTAGGATTCATTAAGCATTTTTACACAAGCAGCAGTGTGGGAAATACATAGAAGGAAAATGCAAATAAAAATAATTTGGTTAAGATATTTCTAATTTCTTCCCATTAAGAGGACGACTCTTGTGAATCACTGTTTGACTGAGTTAGTGCTGTGCGTATGTTCCCACACATATTTTGGAGCTGGGACTTGCTTTTCTCATCCCTAAAGCAGCGGTGCTAACAGCTCCCTCCCGGGGGGTTGTTGGGAGTGTTGAGTGAAATGAGGCGAGCGAAGGGCTAGCCGAGTGCCCGGTCCACAGCACACACCCAATAATCTGGTCACTAATTCTGTCCCGTGAATTTTACTATATTCCTTTAAAGGCAGCACCAGATAAGTAGCCTAAAAGAGGTGAAAACAAAAATCTACTCATTGGCAGAAAGCCGCTTAGTGTCACTGTCCCCACCCACCTGCTGTGGACTGTTAGCTGTTCTGTGAGAGGGCTCTGACAGGCGGGCCAGTGGTCTGGCTGTAAGTCAGTAACTTCCCTCAGTCTGAAATCGCTCCTGTGTAGACAACTGGGATATGGTCATTTATCCCATATCTACCCTGCAGAACCGAGAGAAAGATACAAAGGAATGTGAACACACTCTGTGATCTTCGAAGCAATATGCAACGGTCATCGATTATGAACATCAACTTCTTAAATACTGGTTGATTATCTGAAGTCTGTTTGAAATAGGAACGTAGAACATTTCATTCATTTTCCAGAAGGACCACACATTGTTTCCCTGCGGCCTCAAAATAAAGACCCGTGAGTGAAAACGACAGGATTTCCGTCCTTTTTCCAGTACTTTCTAGTGAAGCGCCAAACGTTGGTGTGGTAAAGTCACCTTCTGTCATCGTGGGGCAAAAACTCACTCTAAATTCAGATGCAAATCCTGAGCGCCTGGAACAGCGTTGGGAGACGCCCTGCTGGGGTCTCATGCGGAGGGTCCGAGGGCGGCCCTGCATGTCCCTAGGCCGAGAGCCAGGCGGCTGCAGGCCTGGTGCGCCCTGACCCGCCGGCCAGGAGGGGAGCCCGGCTCCCACCTGCTCTGTGGGAGGGTCCTTGTGTCCAGGCTGCTGAACATGATTTTCCGGCACAATTGCTCCGACTCTCCAATTCTCGCCTCAATAATTCATGCTGCTTTTATTTATTTATTTTTTAAAGATTTTACTTTTTTCCTTTTTCTCCCCAAAGCCCCCCCGGGTACATAGTTGTGTATTCTTCATTGTGGGTCCATCTAGTTATGGCACGTGGGACGCTGCCTCAGCGTGGTTTGATGAGCAGTGCCATGTCCGCGCCCAGGATTCGAACCAACGAAACCCTGGGCCACCAGCAGTGGAGCGCGTGAACTTAACGGCTCGGCCACGGGGCCGGCCCCCATGCTGCTTTTGTTTTTCACCTAGAGAGCTAGTACTCCTGTTTTCCCCTCCTTTGATTACTTTAAGAGATGGTGAGATGATACTTAAACATTAGTGCAAAGATGAAAAGACTAACCCTTTCCTCCTCTTTTCATCCACTCCTATTCCTCCCATTTCTATTACATTTAGGCAAAAAATTAGATGAATACACACATAAAACTCCTCCACACAGCTAACACAGGGACTGCACAGCTTCTTTACCAAGAAGACTTTCGTTTTAGGTGAATACATAAATAGACAAGCGATGTGTAATATTTATGTTAGCCCCATTTGATTTTCTAATTTTAGGATTTGCTAGTTTGTTTTAGGCCCCAGGCCACAGAAACTAGCATTTCCTGTCAGGAATAGCACGTTCTTTTGCTTTGGAATGGGCATCTAAAAATACCTGCTCCCTATAATGCATGGTTTTCCACAGAAATAAATAAGGTATTTAAAGGGTTACTGGCAGAAATGAACGAAGCACGTGTGTAAGCTTCACATGGCACCACCTCAACCTGAATCTCATCTCAGCGAAATAAAATTTCAAGGAAATCTCAGGTGATTTCAGAGATGCTGTAGGAGTTCTTTTTTGACCCTTTATTCTCTCTATATCAATATAAAATTCTCTGCATTGAACTTTTCTGCTTTTGAAGTGTGTAACATCAGTGTGTTCCCGTTGAGGATAAAAAGAACTTTAAAATTTCAGTGCGCTATGCTCCAGAGTTTACAGTCCAACATAAACTCACAGGAAGAAATACAATACTTACTTATATTAGCTTAGAAGGAACTCCGGATTTAAACTATGTAACGCATTAATCCGTTAACATCAGCATTGACTGCACATAAACATTGTTTACAAATAATTTACCTTCTTATAAATGTACTAGATAGGTAAAGAAGGAACAAAAATGGGAAACTAAAACTCTAGGAGTAAGTGAAATTTTAAAATCAATCAGAAAATTCATAAAATTTTGTGCATAAATTAAGTCAAACTTAGGTATAGTGATTTAACTTGTAAAAATATTTTGTCATAATTAGTTATTTTATCTCTTATAAAAACATGCCATTAACTGAGTTATACAAATAAATAACTCACTCCATAACTCCTGGATGAAAACTTTTCCTCAGATGTGGACAGATTACTCGACAGCAATAAGATCACCACACTTTTGGTGTTGTTGTGTCTTTCATATTTT
Source organism: Equus asinus (assembly GCF_041296235.1). Classification (NCBI taxonomy): domain Eukaryota; kingdom Metazoa; phylum Chordata; class Mammalia; order Perissodactyla; family Equidae; genus Equus; species Equus asinus. The sequence goes on from NC_091792.1 coordinate 448,104, forward strand.
TTATTTCACAATATCTCTTGCTTTGCTTTTTTTGCACTGATCTTTTTTGTTTTGTATAATATCCCCTGTTTTATGTTTATCTGATTGATAAATTAGCCTGAAGTTTCTTTAAACTGGTGGTTATATCTAGAGGTTTTATTAGGTTTAGGATCAATTTGGGGAAACAATACATCTCTGAAGGTGGTTGTGTGCACTTCCTATAATATGATTTCATGAGATATGTACCACTGATTATCAAACTAGAAATTAAGTTCTATCTTTCCTTTCACAGTAAATTTCCCCATCAACATTTCACCATAATAATTATAGCATCATAGATTTAAAAAAATCATCTCATTAGAGTTTTTAAAAAGTGATTTTTAATTCTAATGTACATCCGATAATTTAAAAAAAACTTTATTGCTGAAAAATTCTAGCCATCACCTGAGCCCTCAGTGAGTCATAACATTTTTGCTGGCAGAGGGTCTCGCCTCGATGTTGACGGCTGCTGACTGATCAAGGTGGTGGTTGACAAAGGCTGGGGTGACTTAAAATCAGACAACAACGAAATTTGCTGCATCAAGTGACTTTCACAAACAATTTTTCTGTAGCATGCAATGCTATTTGATAGCATTTTACCCACAGTGGAACTTCTTTCAAAATTGGAGTCAGTCCTCTCAAACCCTGCCACTGCTTTATCAACTCAGTTGATGTCATATTCTAAATCCTGTGTTGTCATTTCAACAATCTTCACAGCATCTTCACCAGGAATAGATTCCATCTCAAGAAACTGCTTTCTTTGCTCACCCATAAGAAGCAATTCCTCATTCGCTAAAGTTTTATCATGAGGTTGAAGAAATTCACTCACATCTCCAAGATCCACGTCTAATTCAAGTTCTCTTGCTATTTTCACCACATCTGCAGTTACTTCCTCCACTGAAGTCTTGAATCTCTCAAAGTCATCCATGAGGGTTAGAATAACTTCTTCCAAACTCCTGTTAATGTTGATATTTTGACCTCTTCGCATAAACCATGAATGTTCTTAATGGCATGTCCTTATTGAATCAAGCTCCCAATTCCGAATACTGTATTCTCTAGACTGTCCAGAGACAATTTCCTTCACAAGGCTATGAGAAATACATCCAGGACTGGGTTCCAGCATCCTTGAGCATCTCTGTGTTGGCCATTCTCTGTAGGCCAGGAATGACAGTGGGAAGTACTACCACTGAATTGGGATCCTGATTCAACAAGGACATGTGTCCTAGGGTGGGAGGACCACGTTGTGGTATTTGATTTCCAGAGGCAAGCCGGGTATAGTTACTGTAAATTGCTGCCAAACAGAGCCAAAGCCGCTGTCAGAATGCATGAGGTTCAGAGAGCGAAGATCTTGGCTAACTGTTCATGATGTTCTCAAACTGAAATAGGTGAGAGCCTACCAAAGTCTTACTTGATATGCATAAATGGAACAGCTCTAGGGCTGGTCTCAGGAATGGTGTCTTGACCTGAATCGCCATGATAGACAGCTGCAATGTCTTGACGAATTCTCAGACGTGAGCCTTTCATGAATTCAGAGTACTGTGCATGAGGAAAGACTGGATCCCTTGAGGAAGAAACTTCCTACATATTTAAAACTGTGTGCTGTAAATCTTCCTTACAGTCTCCCCCGCAGGAAATTGCAGACATTTACCATGCTGACAGCAATGGAGAAGCAGACATGAGAGGCGTTTGGGGTGTCATTGAGCACTGGCTCTGAACTGCCACTCCTCCTTGGAGGCTGGAACCAGTGTGGCCCACCAATCTGAGTAAGGGCTCAGGGAGGTCAGGTGGTTATAAAATTCCGGTCCAGGTCCATCTCACAGTGGGCCCAGTGGGTTCCTGAACCAGCCTTGTAGTTATTTTTTCAGTTCTGGAAATCATATCGGAACAGACACGTTCAGCAGCTGTTGGAATCCCAACATTTGCCATTTCTTCTTTCACCACTGATCTTCCTTCCAGAATCACTTTATTTCTCCCCAGTGGGGTTTGGAGGCCATCATGTTAGGAGAAGCCATGCGGAAGCCTCTAGAACTGTCTCTGCCTGTCAATCAAAAGGTGCTCCTGGGAGTCTTGCAGAGATTGGTGCCATTGTCAAGATCTGAAAGATGGGTGGTGCGGCCAATCTTACCACATCTCCAGGCCACCCCACAGAAGGCAGATGATCTTGCAGAACGACAGTGGATTATCGTAAACTTAGTCAAGGGGTGACCCAATCACAGCCTGCACTTCAGATGTGACTCCAGCGCTGGAGCAAACAGTCGTGCTCCCCGGCACCTGGCAGCCATCAGTCGATGTGACAAATGCTGCTTTGATTCATATGTGCTGTCTCTTATTGGGAGCTGTTTGCTTTCACCTGGCAGGGCCAGACTTCCCCATCGCTGTCCCCCACTAGGACATCATCAGCTTCCAGCCCAGTATCATAACCTCATCCATGGGGATTTTGATGGCCTCTGCATTCCAGAACATCACTAGCTATTTGAGTAATGATACAATTCTCAGTGGACGAGGTGGGAATGGAGGAGCAGCTGCTCTAGACATTGACAGTTGCATGTGTACCCGAGGGAAGGAGATGAATGCTACAGAAATTCAGTGCCTATCACTTCAGTGAAATTTCTAGAGTCTGGGACATGTCAAGATATGCCGTTCAGGGTGAAGGATAACTTGACATGTCTGGAAGTTCCATGCTTATGGAATTTATTGATTCCCATGATTATCAAAACCCTGAAGCAGCTAGCATGATAGAACAGTGAATAAGCCTTTAAAATATTTGGTCACTGGATCAGACAGACACATTAGCTTCTAAGATTGGAATAGTGTCTCCCAGGGGGTAGCATATGCTGTAAGTCAGTGACCATATTTAGTGCTGTTTCTCCCATAGCAAACTTTCATAACTCAGGAAACAGGGGATAAAATTTGGGGGTGATTCTCTGACTCTTATCCCCGGCAAATGAACCATTAGTGAGGGTTTTGCTTCCTGTCCTCATGTCTTTGAGCTCTGCTGCTTGGTATGTCTTAGTTCCCAAGGAATGAATATGCCCACCAGGGGACACAACTGTTTTATTAAACTAGAAGAGAGCCACTTGGTCACTTTAGAATCCTCAGGACAGTGAGTCCTCTGGAAAAGAAGGGGGTTCCTATGTTCTCTGGGGTGATTGGTCCTGACTCTGGAGAGGAAATCAATTTGCTGCTATGGGTTAAGGAGACATCTGCTTGGAATGAAGTAGAAACCTGGGTACCCTGTTAGTGCCCCATGTTCTGTGATAAAGTTAATGGAAATCTACAAGTACTCGATACAAGCAGGAACACGAAGCTGTCAGAAATGAGGGTCCTGTGGTCCTCCTGGACGAGGAGCCAGGACCCACCAAGGAGCTCTCTGGGGGCAGAGGAAACAAGGAGGTGTTGAGTCATAGTATCAGCTGCACACAGAGCCAGGAGCATCTCTTCCTTATTTTATATGAATGTGTGTGCATGAACTCACGAATTCCTTTTCTTAAATCTCATAACCCCCATAGTTTAACATGAAGTGTGTTAATATTACTTAATCTTATTCAGCATTGAAGATGGGCCTCTGTTAGAAGAGAAAAGAACGTCACCCACGAAAGCGACAAGCTGCACTGCGACTTGGTCATTTTGGAGAGGGTCTTAGGGAGCTCAGCGGCGTCCTACTGGGCGACTTTGTTTCTGTCTCTCTTTGCGGGTAAAGATAGTTAAAGAACATGAACCTGTATCTCTAGTTGACAAAAGCTGAATTGGGTTGTTTTCCCATTTTGTCAACTCAGCCAAACTAAACAACATTTCCTCGAGTTCACTGCCCTGTCAGGGTGGGGCTGTGCTGAGAGTCTAGCTAAGCTGCTCCCTGATCTTGCCGCCTTGGTGTCCGTTTTGCGCGCGCGCGGTCAGGTGGCCCGCAGGAGACGCCCGCCGCTTCCTGCAGCTCCCGACCGATAACAGCCAGAGCCCCAGGTAAATGCCAGCTCCTGGGGTCACTCCCCAGCCTCCCTGCAGAGGCTCCCGGGCTCCCAGGGCCTCCCCCTAGACAAGAACCCCGAAATCTTACCCAAACCCCGCCTTTTCTTGGTTTGAATAGATGGATCTGGCCTTAGCATGGGAACTCTAGAACACTTCCCCCAGGGGCCCTAAGAGAGCACAGCCCAGGCCCTGCTCTCTGCGGCCCTGCCTCCAGGTGTGAACCCCCGGGGCGGGCCTGCCCTCCTCCCGGATGGACCTGTGACTAGTAAACTTCTCTACTCCAATTCCCTGTGGTCTTGTCTTGAGCCCTGTCTCACCGCCTGACACCCAGGACTGCTCTTAACATGTTACTCTAACCGAGTCGCGACGGGCTGGCCCCAGGAGAAACTTGTGCGAGGTTGGAAGGTGGAAGGAAGAAGCGGTCCTTCCGCGCCGAGGGTCAGGCGGCCGGCGGGGCTGCAGCTTCTGCAGGTAGCTGCTGACGTCTTGGTGGACGGGCGCCCGCAGCCCTCGCAGTCACCGCAGACCTCCTCGAGCTGGTTCTGGGGTCAGGCGACTGTGCAGTTTGGGGGCAAAGGCATGAACATCCTCTGCAGATTACACAGGGCTGGAGATGGCGAGAGAGAAACGTGAATTTCAATTTGTCGGTTTTGCCCGCGGGTCTGCCTGGCCTCGCTCCCTCAGTGTGTCCCATCTGGCTCTTTCCTGAAGGCGGGCTGTGCTGAAGCGGCGCCTCATCCACCACGGAGGGGGCGCAGCTGCCTTCGCCGCCACTTTACCCGTTTCCATCATTCATTAGGTCTCGTCGCTTTAGGAACTCTCTGAGTGGACATGATTGCCGTCAGTCCTTTCTCCCTGAATGAACCTGTGACGTCAGTGTTATGTGTCGATCTGGCTGCTCCGAGGGTGGCCAGATATTTGGTTACACATGGTTCTGAGTGTGTCTGCAAGTGTGCTTCTGCATGATCAACACGTGAGTGAGTGGACGGAGAAAAGCAGACGGCCCCCCACAAGCAGGTGGACACCATCTAACTCACTGAGTCCTGAATAGAATGACAAGGCTGAGAGGGGGACCCTCCCTGTCTCAGCTCCATCGTCTCTGGCTCAGTGTCAGTCTCTCCTGCCTTTGGACTCCTGCTGGACTGGAACCGGCCGCTGGCCCTCCTGGTTCCCTGGCTTGCGGCCTTGAACTGGTGCATGGCTGGCTCTCCCGGGCCTCCAGCTTGCTGACTGCAGGTCTTGGGACTTCTCTGCCTCCAATGTCAATTTCTGATAATAATTCTCTTTATATACATATATCTTATATAGTATCTGATTGGAGATATATATATATTCCATTTCTATTTCTCTGGAAAACCTAGATAAGCACAAAACCTCAACTGACAAACACATTCCACATAAATAATAGTCACACAGATTTTTAAATCCTTACAAATGCTCTGCTCCAGTGGTCCTTTTAGTATCTCTGTAATTTATGAAGATTGAGTGAAATTTTGAGTGCTATATTTAAGGAAAGACATGTAAAAACTTGAATTAAGAAATTTTTTAGCCAGAAGCACTGAAAGGCTTATGGTGACTCTCTTCCCCATATGTCACTCAGAATAAATATCAATAATAATCTGTAAAATAAACATAATATACCCAACCAGATTTTCATTATTTCCAAGTTAATTATTTTAATAAATGACAAAATAATTTAAATGCCAAACTCTTTTAAATGATCTCTAGCCTCTCTCTCTCTTTTTGATGTTCCTGTTTTTCTGTTACACTAAGTACATGCTTAGTCTAACTATTGGAAGATATTGTAGACTAATTGCAAAATTGGTTCTAATTTTTTACCCTCAAGTGTCTACCACCTTTGCAATGTGACATTGCAGCTCCTTCCATAAGTAGGTGGAGTCTTGCTCCCCTCCCTTGAATCTGGGCTGGACTGTAAACAAGTTTGCCCGACAGAGTCCAGTAGCGTGGCACAGTGCCAGTCCTGAGCGTGGGTCTCAATTGTCCTTGTGTTGCTTCTCTCTCTCAGTGGTCTATGCAAGCCTGTGCTAAACGCTGGGAGATGAAGACCATGTGGAAGAGAGGCCAGCTGCCCCAGCTGAGGCCTCTTAAACCTGTCTACCACCAGTGGACATCCCAACATGTGATGGAACCCAGCCAACATCGCCAGAGCTGCCTACGTGACCCACAGCTGCCTAAGGATGTAAGAGTGAGCCCAGCTGTGACCAGAAGAACCACATGACACACAGACTCGTGAGTCATAAACATTGGTTGTTCTTTTAAGCCACTAGGTACCGGGGCAGTTTGTTCCACCCCAATAGCTAACTGACACAGAAATCCAGCACTGGGCGTTGTCAAGCTGGAGTGTACACAGAAGAGAGTGGTTGACCCGTCAAAAGGTCTGAAAATCAAGCTGCGTGAAGATGATTGAAAGGATTAGGATATTTAGCACAGAGAGGAAAAATTTTAGGAAGGATATAGTGGCTCCCTCAAAATAATTGACGAGCTATTATGTAAAAGGGGGTTATATTTACCCAGCATAAGTGCAGAAGGCACAATGGCAAACAATGGCAGATATTAGATAATGAGGAACATTGCAATAGAGATATATAAATTATAGAACAGGCTCAAGTTTATCTAGTGGGGATGGTAGCTTACAATGCTGTTTTTGTCATTAGAAATGTTCATAAAGAATGGATGACCTTTTCACAGGTTTGTTCCAAAAAGCAATTTCTTCTTTGGCTTGGATTTTTGACTAGGTGACATATAAGATTACTTATAACTCCAAATTCTATGTGTGATAAGAATTTGCTTTACTTTCCTTTAATTAAATACACTTTTCCAAAATTTACATTGCTTAAATACCAGTAATATTATTGTTTAGTCCTCTATTCATTTTTATTTAAATTGATGATATTGTAGCTGCACTCTTAGTGGAATAATCTGAACAGCCATCCACCACCTTACCATCATTAGAGCTGTGTGTTAAAATGTGTTCTAGGTTCCAAAGAATTCACTTCAAAAGAAACTGTTGAGTAACAACCAATTTTGAAACCTAAGACAAAAATTCACATGCAGAAAATAAGAGAAATTATTTGTATTTCTTATTCGGCAAACACACATTGATTTCCTATTATTTGCTGGGTACTGATTAAGCACTGGGGATACGTTAGTGACAAGTAAAGGCATCACCTTCAGCAAGCTTACATTCTAAAAAGGAAGAAAAACAGTAAAAAAGTATGAATTTCACAGTGTGAGGTAGTGCTAGTGCTAAGAAGACAAACACAGCAGGGAAAAGAAGCCTAAATTAATGGGAGTCAATCTTTTGGATGAGTGGCCAGGAGTCCTGTCTGGGAAATGACATGTGAGCATGGGTCTGACTGAAGCTAGGAAAGAAATCATGGAAACAAGGGGAGCAATTGACCAAACAGGTGGAAAAGTTCTTGGGGAAGAAGCTTTGCGAGGCTCAACCAAAGAAAAGCAAGAAAGACTATGTGTTGAAATGAGGTGAGGAAGAGGGGAGAGTCAGGAAGAATTATAGCCGGGGACAGTGGCTGGGTCACCGAGGCATTATAGGTCATGGAAGAACTTTGTAGCGCACTTAGACTATGATGTAAGGTTGAGACTAGGCAGTGGACGTGGTGCGTATTCCATTTCACACAGTTCACTCTTTGGGGGACAATACTTTATGGGTGGGATGGAGGGAGGGACAGAGCTTCTTGGTCCAATTGCTTTCATACCCATTGTCTTCTTTCCCAAGTTCTGGTCCATATAATTGGAGGAATGGATGGACCCTTGTTGCCGTATTTTCCAGGTGTCCTTATGAGGCCACTGGGTGAGATGCTGGCAGGGGGAGGGAAGCGGGTGGGAAGAGGGAGGCTCTGCCTCACTGGCATCAGCAGCAAGTATCCTTTGGGCTCTGGGTATGCCTGCTCCTTTGGACTCAGCCTATGGGTAGGGAGTTCTCTAGAGTGATTTCTGTTTGTCTAATTGGACCCTGACTAAAACAAGGCCAAAAACTGAAGCAGGAATACCATCAGGAAACCATGCCAGTAATCTAGGCAAGAGAAGAACAAGGGAACAAGTTGTTCCAACAGCCACAGACAAGGTGAGGAACGATGAGATTTGGGATCTCTTCTGAATGTAGAACAGAGTTTATGAAAAGATTGGATGACTGGTGCAATAAAAGAAAAGAGATAAAATGCCCTCAAGGTTTAGTTTGAAAGACTGGGTAAAGGCAATATCACTGGTAGACATGAGGAAGATTGATAAAGGAAGAGATCAGAAGGAGGGCGTGTGACTCAAGAGCTCTGTGCGGTGAAAGTCGACAGGAGATGGCTATTTGACGTCCATGTGGAGGATCAAGTGGAAAGCTAAGGGCATGAATCCAGAGTTTAGGTCAGCCCTTCAGTTTAGACATATGTTAGGTGCGTGGGTTGCTTTCTCAGAATAACAAAGTCATGGAAATTCTGGAGATTACTTAGAAACTGGCTAAACATAGAGAAATAACTGAGGACTCAGCTCTAATGCACTCTAACATCTGGAAACTGGAGAGGGAATCAATCATGGGAGACATGAAAGGCACTGGTGAAGCAGGAGGAAAAAGAGGAGAGCAGCATTCCTGGAATTCAAGTGCAGAAGGCTTCTCAAGACGCGGTGTCCAGTGGACAAAGTGTTTCGTGTGTCCTTTCTATCCTCCCCCCCCCCCCCACCACAGCTTCCTCTGTCTCCTGCGCTCACTGTCTCTCTCTGTCAGTCTCGCTCTTTCTTTCTCTCTTTGTTTCTTTCGTGGCTTTATTCAGTTACTTAACCGACAGATATGGAGAGCTTGCTAGGTGTGCTGTGCTGGGTAATTCAGAACTCAGACGCAGGAGGCCTTGAATAGGAATGTTAATAGTCTCTTGGACAAGAGTCAATTTTCCAGACTGTTTCTTTAAACAAAAAGTGATAAAGTTTATTTTTAGAAAATAAGGCATGCGTTAACCTGGAAAACAAACTCCTTATCCTTCATCTTAGGAAAAGAAGGAGATTTGTACCTCGCTTCACTCTTTACAGGCATTTTTTTCATACAAATAAGATGTATACACACACAGATATTTTACATTCCACTCTACCGTATTTACTCACAGCATCTTGCAATGAAAAAGAAAATTTAATATTTTCTCACGTAGGTATTCTCTAATTTTGTTTTTCAGCTTGGAAACAGCAAATGCAATAGAATCTCCCCAGAGCCCCTCGTTCTCTGTGACAACCAAGGGTTAAATTAAAAGGGAAGCCAGCTCTGCATCCTGGGCTCAGAGCAGAGCTGAACTGTAGCCCCGTTCATTTCCTTCACGTTCTGAACTGCTCTTTCCCCTTTTAGGACTGAGCACAGAGCCTTCATTTTTCTCATCCCAGCCAAGATGCACTCGTAAATTGGGGAGATATCCAGAATATGGGTTGGATCTAATTCTTAAAATCAAAGATAGGTAAGCTCCAAGGTTAAAATTGGAAAGCTCAGGAAATCCTAAGTGCAAACACCACCTTTCAATAACCGGCACATCATTTCCTGCTCCCTTGTCTCTGAAATGCAGGACGCAGCCCCACTGCAATCTCTCTTTCTAAATTAGGCAGCATGTTTCAGACACCTAAGAAGCAACTGAGTGAGGCAAGGGATTTCAGAGCTGGAATCCATTCAGCTTTGCTACTGGCTTATTTTATCGCTACATTTTCACACGTGGGGGTGAGAGTTTTAGATTTAATAAAGGTCATTAAAGGAAGAAAATATGGCAGCAAAATAGGACTTGATGTTTAACAGTAAAAAATAGGAAAATTTTTTAAAGAGTAAAAAATAGAAAGCAAAATATGCAATTAAAATTCTACACTTTTAGTTTTTTTTTTTCGCAGCATAATTATGAACCGCGTTATGACAAGTAAGATACGTTAAGCAGACTGAGCCCTGTAAAATAATTGAATTTAACTACAGAACTTTCTGTCTTCAACCTTAATCAAACCACTAAAAGCTTATGTTTATATGTTTATACTCTTTAGTCATTAGGATTGGGATTTAAATGCAGCAGAAAAAACAAGCACCAGGCTCATGTTAACCTACTCTTAGCTCATGGAAACAGCCAAGTCTCTTGAATAAAATGCAAAATACATATCTTAGTCTTATAATAACATTAGGCTCTATTGTAGCTAAATTTATTTCTGAAATATGTATACCCAAAGTGTGCCCAGAGAAATTCAATCTACAGGAGGTCTTAGTGACCTCAGACAAAATGGCTATATTTAGCTAGAGTTAACAAAATCAGACAAAGGGATAATCTTTCCCCTTAAGTCCTCTCATTAGAAGCCATATCTAGCAGAGACCAAGACCTTTCATTGGCTTTCCATCTGCCCAGTTTTCCTGGATAGTGATGATGTATGCTTAATGACCTCCAATGAAGGTCAAAGAGGAAAGAATCAAGATTAAGATGAAATTGAGGGAAAACAAAGAAAAAAGAAAAGGAAGAGAAAACACAAAGTCTTGTAGACACCTGGAAAAATTAGATAAAGAATTCTGTTGTTGTACTTTAGGGAATTAATGCCATTCTGAGATGAGGTGGATGTGTCCCATTCAGTCTGCCCTGAGGTTTGGAATCCAGTCATAGTATTCGAGTTACTCAGCTCTTACCCTTGAGTTCCACTGGTTTTCATTCACTGATGATGTCCAAATATTAGAGAAGAAAATGAGCTGCTTTCAGATGTTTAAGAGGCAAGGGAAATACTACCACTGGGGGTCATCAGTAAATACCATGCGTGGTAGGCAGACTCTAAGATGGTCCCTAGTGATCTAACTCCTCATATTCACAGCCTTGCGTAATCCTTTGCCTTGAGTGTGGCTGGATTTGGTGACTCACTTCTAAGGAATTGAATAGAGCAGGAGCAATGGGATGTCAATTGAAAGATAAAGTTTTAGAAAATATCATGGCTTCCATCTTGGCATCTTTCTCTCAGAATCCACACTCTGGGGGAAACCAGCTGCCACAATGTGAGAAACCTATGGAGATGGTCACATGGCGAGGAGCTTATACTTCCAGCCTTCAGCTGGGGGACCTGAGACCTGTGAAGAGCCCCCTGAGTGAACTTTAAAGTGGATTACCCTCCAGTTGAGTACTGAGATGACTGCCTCAGATATCACCTTGAATGCAGACTTCTGAGAGACTAAGCTGTAAACACCCCACTAAGCCTTATTAAGATTCTTGACTCCTAGAGATAATGAATGTTATTTAAAGATGGTAAGTTTTGGGGTAATTTGTTACACAGCAATAGATAACTAATACAGTACCTTTTCAGTTTGTACATTTAGTTTTACATTCTACCTTTGTTTGATGAAATATGGAATCTACCTCCATTACTTCATAATTATTTAATATAATTATTTTGTGATAAAATAAAGTTACTGAAATATTGCCTACTCTATAGAGTAGCTCATTCATTTCTTAGGTACTACTTTTTTTTTAAATAATGATTTAAGACCTCTGTGAAAATAATAACTTGTTCCTGAATTCTGGGTCCCATTTCTTCCCTCTACATCCATCTAATAGAGCAGAGAGAAGTCATTGAATTCAAAATTAACACCTATTTTGTTTTAAAAAGGAGTTGAAATCTATGCATTTGTTTTCTTCATTAGCAATGGGAGTTTATGGTGAACACATTTTTTCCATTAAAGTAAGGAAACATAATATGAAATGGGATGGAGCAATCTCTAGTAAAGATATTAGGGTATCTTTAAGTAGAATCAGCCTCAATAAATATAGTTCTTCTTACCTGTGCTATTATTTATTCCTTATTTGTGTTATAGTAATTTATCTTAGCTGAATATCACGGTGATTCAAAATCTTTGTAAAGATTTTAGTGATAGGAAATAAGAATAATTTCATAAATTCTTTTCAATGGGAGAGAATAATTATTCATTACGGTGGCAAAACAATTTTATCAGAAGAGAAAGTTTTTTATCAGTAGACAAAGTAGCTAGTGTCATAATCCTCTGCCCACAGGGCACCATGAAAGAGAGGAAACAATCACACTACATCAGAATTTGATATCTAATTGTATAATTGCTGAATATCTCCCCCCTATAATTTTTAATTGACAAATCTTTAGGTAGACTAATAAAGAAAAAAGAAAACTGAAATAAATAAAATCAGAAATAAAAGAAAAGATGTTACAACTGATGCTGTAGAAATAAAAAGGATCACAAAAGACTATTATAAAAAATTATGTGCCAACAAACTGGATAACCTAGAAGAAATGGACAAATTCCTAGAAAAATATAACCCATCAAGCCTGAATCATGAAAAAATACAAATTCTGAACAGAACAATTACAAGTAAGAAGACTGATTAGTAAGCCAAACTTTTCAGCAAAGAAGTGCCCGGGACCAGATGGTTTCACTGATGGTGAATCCTACCAAATGTGTAAAAAAGTATTAACATCAATCTTTCTCAAAATCTTCTAAAAAATTGAAAAAGAGGGAACACTTCCAAACTCATTTATGAGGCCAGCATTACCCTAATAGAAAAGACAGACAGAGACACTTTAGGAAAAGAAAATTGCAGATTAATGTCCCTGATGAATATAGATGCAAAAATTCTCAACAAAATACCAGCAAACCTAACTCAACAGCATATTAAAAGGATTGTACATGAAAATCAATTACAATTTGTCCCTGGAATGCAAGGATGGCTCAACATATGAAAAGCAAATAATGTTATACATCTTATAAACAGAATAAAGAATAAAAATCACATGATCAACTAAAGAGATGCAGAAAAAGTGTTTGATAAAATTTATTACCTCCTCATAATAAAATCTATGAACAAACTAAAAATAGAAGGGAAGTACCTCAACATAATAAAGGCCATATTAAAAAAAAAAATGTCCACCATTTTCCACCATTATTATCAAGGGTGAAAAAGTGGAAGCTTTTGCTCTAACAAAAGGAACAAGGCAAGGATGCCCACTCTCACCACTTCTATTCAACATAGTACCTGGAGTCCTAGCCAGGGCAATTAGGCAAGAAAAAGAAACAGAAGGCATCCAGGTCAGAAAGGGAGAATTAAAATTGTCCCTTTTTGTGGATGAAGTGATATTATATGTCAAAAACCATAAAGATTCCATAGAAAAACTCTTAGAACTAATAAATACATTCAGTGAAATTTCAGAACACAAAGTCAACATACAAAATTCAGTTGTGTTTCTGTATCCTAACAACAAATTATCTAAAAACGAAATTAGAAAAGCAATCTCATTTACAATATCATCAAAAAGAATAAAATCCTTAGGAATAAACTTAACTAAGGAGGTGAAACACTTGTATACTGAATATTACAAAACGTTGATGAAAGAAATATAAGAAGAAATAAATAAATGGATGTTCATGAATTGGAAGACAATATAGTTAAAATGTTCATACTACGAAAGAAATCTACAGATTAAATGCTATCTTCCTCAAAATTCCAGTGAATTTTTTTTTACAGAAATAGAAAAAACGTCTCTACGATTTATATGGAACCACAAAAGAACACAAATAGCAAAATCAATCCTGAGATAGAAGAATGAGCCCAGAGCATCACACTTCCTGGTTTCAAAATATGTTACAAAGCTACAGTAATCAGAATGGTATGGTACTAGCATAGAGACAGACATGGACAAATGGAACAGCACAGACAGCCCAGGAGTAAACCCACACTTATGCAGTCAATGGATCTTCAGCAAGGGTGCCAAGAATACACAATAGGACAACAATAGTCTTTTCAATAAACAATCTTGGGAAAACTGGATATGCACATGCAAAAGAATGAAATTGGACCCCTCTCTTGCATCATACACAAAATCAACTCACATGGATTAAAGAATTCAACATAAGACATGAAAGTGTAAAATTCCTAGAAGGAAACAGGAGGAAACCTTCATGAGATTGATCTTGCAATGATTTCATGGATTTGACACCAAAAGCAAAAGCAGCAGAACAAAAATAATCAAGTGGGACTACATCAAACTAAAATGCTGTTGCACAGAAAATGAAAAAATCAACAAAATGAAAGGCAACTTATGGAATGGGAGAAAATATTTTCAAACCACATATATGACAAAATGTTGATTTCCAAAATAATTGGAGATTAAAGAACTTCTATAATTGAATAATAAAATAACAACCCAATTTAAAAATGGGATAATGCCTTGAATAGATATTTCTCCAAAGAAGATATAGAAATGGCTGACAAGCATATGAAAAAAAATGCTTGAAATCACTCATCATCAGAGAAATGCTAATCAAACCACAATGAGACATCACCTCACACCTCTTAGGATGGCTATTATGAAAAAACAAGTGTTGGTGAGCACGCGGAGAAATTGGAACTCTTACACACTGTGGATGGGAATGCAAAATGGTGCAGCTGCTATAGGAAACTGTATGAATATTCCTCAAAAAGTCAAATATTGAACTACCATACAATCCCCAAATCCCACCTCTAGGTTATCCTAAAGAATTGAAATCAGGACATCTAGAAGTTAGCATTCCCTTGTTCATTGCAGCACTATTCACAATAACAAAAATGTGAAAACAATCTAAACATCCATCAATGGTAGAATGGATAAAGACAATGTGGCATATAGTTATAATGGAATATTATTTGACCTTAAAAAAGAATTAAATTCTGCAATATGCAACAACATGGATGAGCCTTGACGACATTATGCTAAGTGAAATGTCAGTCACAGGAAGATAAATACAACATGATTCCACTTACGTGAGGTATTTAAAATAGTCAAATTCATAGAAGCAAAGAGTGGGACGGTGGTGGTAGGCTCTACAGGGAGGGGGAATGCAGATTTACCAATCGATGGGCATAAAGTTTCAGTTGAACAAGATGAATAAGATTAGATATACGATCAGTTAATTTGCATCAGATACAGGTTATGTGTATATTAAGATAATATGTAATATAATATAATTAGATATGCATTAACTCTATAGATCTGATGTATAACATTGAACCTATAGCCAACAACAATATATTAAACACTTAAAAATCTATTGAGGGCAGATCTCATGTTAAGTGTTCTTAACACAATAAAATAATTTTTAAAAAAATGAAAGAGGGGCCAGGCCCATGGCCAAGTGGTTAAGTCTGCTCTGCTTTGGTGGCCCACAGTTCACCAGTTTGGATCATGGGCACGGACTAACACACTGCTCATCAGGCCATGCTGTGGCGGCATCCCACATAGAAGAACTAGAATGACCTACAACTAGGATATACAGCTATGTCCTGGGGCTTTGGGGAGAAAAGAAAAAAAGAAAAAGATTGGCAACAAATGTTAGCTCAGGGCCAATCTTCTTCATCAAAAAGATAAAAAGGAAAAAGATACATTTATTGCATGCATACTATGTTCCAGACATTTTGCTACATACTTATACACATATAATCTCTTTTAAAAATATAATTTTCCTAACAAGAGGCAAGTTATGCAAGTTAATACCAAAGCAATTTTTCTTTAAATCAGACTTCAAATACTGATTCTACCAGTCAAAAACTAGGACATGAGCAAGATATTTAAGCTTTCTACGAGTTAGTTTGCCCATCTGCCTATCAGGGTTCATAATTTCTGTTTTAAATATTTTGTGAGGATATCAAAAGGAAAAAAAAAGACAAACCCCATTGAGGGTGGGAAGGTGGTGGAATGCCAGGCTTCCATCCATGTCAAAACGTAAGTATCAGTATGACTAAAAGGTGTGCTGAAAATTCCTAACTTTCCAGGAGAAAATAATGCAGAATTCTCTACAGGTATTATCTCCTAATTGGTCTTAGATAACCCAATTCTCCTACGGATGGAGTGCATGCTTGCTTTGAGTTAGCTGAGCTCAGGATTTGGAAAGAGATAAACAGCCTTAAGGCCCACGAGTGGCCCCTCCCTCCAGTGCCACCCCCGTGGTGCACAAGGGCATCCCACCAGAGTGCCCACAGTCATGCAAAGCCAGGTCACCTCAGGTTTTACCATTTTCTTAATGAAACAAACCTGGGATGGTTGTTTGAGTAGCTTAACCTCACCTGGCAACATTGCCATTTCCTCCCACGAATGCTGGTCAGATTTTCTTCTTTCTTCATTTCTACCTCCTTCTCAAAACCTCCACTTTTTCCGTTTAATCCCAGACTGAAGGTGCACTCACTAATTCTCAGATCTTACCATCTCTTCTATTTCCTCTGTCAGGAAGCTGGCAGGTTAACACCGTAGCTGGATCTTTCATGCAACCGCAAACGAGAAATTCTAAGGATAAACTGCACTTTTAAAAAAATACCTCAGGTGGCCTGGGACTCAGTGGTGGTTGGTTGCTGTTCGGTTGCTCCACGTTGCTGTGACTGTCGATGGTGTCTGTCGTTTGCCGTGAGATGATACAGCTGAGCCCTCGAGTCAGATGAGGCTGGATTTGCACCCCCCTTTGCTCTTGACTGACTGTGTGATGTTGTAAAGCTTCCCTTCTGACCCTCAGGTTCCTCATCTGTAAACCACACAGCTGTGAGGGTTAAAGCGAAATTACTACACCAATTTCCTGCATAGTTTTTCTGTAGTATTTTTCTAAATCACGTGTACTTTGAATATTTACTGTCCTCACTTAGTATTTCAAAGGAACAGTCATTTTTGTCTGTTCAGCACTATACTACAGAATCTAGGACTCTGCTAGCATAGGGAGGGAACTGAGTAAGGTTATAAATGAGTCAATAAGTGAAATGTGATTGGTGTGGCTTTGACACATGGACGCAGACTATTATAATTAACATAAAGATTATTAACAGTCCTCCCCAACCTTGCATGCGAGGAGGGGAAGGTTCCCACGTCAGCCAAGGAGACTGAAGCTCAGCGAGGTCACCCAGCAATCATTCCATCCCTCTCTAAGTTCGGGACCCCCACCCCCATATCTAGGTTTCTAATTTCGTGAGTAAACCTCGGTAAGAGCTGCGCTAGACCAGCTTCCTGAGAGCAGAGCCTGAGAAGAGGATTTCCGAGCAGGCTCTCCAGGAGTGCTCTCAGAAGAAAGCTGTGAGGAGATAAAAAGAAGCAGGAGAAAGCAGGCAGGAAGCTAAGGAAACGTGGTTCACTGCAGTCTGGACTAGCCTGGTCCTCTGGGGAGCGACCCCCACCACAGAGCGGTCCTGCGGTGAAGTAAGTGGGAGGGGGTGGCGATTTTGATAGGAACATCCGCCAGTCCACCCTCTTTCCCATCCTCCTTTTAGAGGGAGCCTGAGCTCTCAGGCGTCTTCTGGCGAGACAGCCTCCGCCAGCCAAGGGCAATTCTCTGGGGCCGGTGCAGTGGACCCCTCGCAGCCCATAGGCGGGAACGCACTGCTGGTAAAGGGACTCCCTCAAAAGGGATTTGCTGAGCCCGAGTGGAATCTTGATCTTTCTGCTGTCTCTCCTGAATTCATGTACCTCCAGCAGCTTCCACCCACATCTCCTGAGCCAGTATCAGCCTCGCATCAACCCAGGAATCAGTCTCATTTCCAGCAATGGGGCATCTAACCGAGGAAACGAGGGGCAATTAAGGGAACATTGCACCACCAGCCGCTTCATCACCAGCAGGAGTATTTGGGGTTGGCCTCCCTTTAACTTGATGCCACAGTCACTGGCACTGGGCTCGGCTTGCCATTGTCATTATCAGATACCTGACTGCACTTCTGTCCTGCCTGAGCCTCCAGCCGCGTCCACCTCCGGGAATGTCTGCTCGTGTCTTGACGTTTGGATCCTCACGGGGTGCTCACCCTGCCCTTTTGGGTGCTGCCTGGGGCTCACCTACCTGTGCTTACATCTCCTTTGGACTCTCCCTTTGGTTGGGGCTTATTTCCCTGTGCACAGTCTCAGGACATCACCCAGTCCTTTGGATGAACCTGAGCCCGGGTGCACCCACCCCGGGTCTGCATCCAGGAGCTCCGTGAGGGCAGCATCGTTCCTGGAGAAGCCCAGCCCCGTGGCCTCCTTGTGGAGCACGTACGGGTTTGCACCGCAGACAGCCTTAAAATCCTCCAGACGGAGAGCGCCTGATTGTGCAGAGAAGGTCCATCCCAGAATTCTAACCCCCTGGGGAATCTTTACTGCCTGTCGCAACCCCCACAGATGTCAACACCACCACAAGCTTCCGATCAGAAAGTCTGTGAAGCAGCCGCTGGACACAGCTGGGGTTTGCGCGAACCACGAGGAAAGTGTTTACCTGGAAGTCAAGTATCGGGGTGGACGCGCAGGGCACCCTGCGAGCACTGCCTGATTCCTTGCGATCTGGGCGGGGATTGCATAAAGTGAATTGTTTGCATTCTAACATCCTACACTGAGGACATTGGTGTTATTTGTATTTAAAAAATGCATACAAAAACCTGCATTTAGATTTCCTGGTAGAGAGCAGTAACAATAACAATGCAACAAAATATTATAATAATAACAACAACAATAATAAATAGTAAGAATAATAATAGAAGAAGAAGAAGCAGCAGCTGGCACAACCAGGCAGGAAGGTCTTCTCAGATTACCTGACCGAAAAATAAAAAGCAGAGGGAACAACAGTGAGTAGTAGTAACAAAGATAAATGATGAAGGAGGAAATAACAATGATAACAAACACTAAACCCCGCAGCATCCTGCTCCTTCATCGCAATCCCCTGGTGCATGAGCCACCGGTGCCCTTCTCCATGGGAAGAGCCCGCGTGCTGCATTCTGGAGACACCCACAAAATTAGTGAGACATTTTTCCTGTCATTATGGGGCTTAGAGTTTAGCAAGGGGAGGTGAAACCGGTGAAAATTACCTAAGAGGCACGTCGCTCTTACCCCACGCAGGACGGGACAGGAAGCAGGAG
This sequence comes from Equus asinus, assembly GCF_041296235.1. NCBI lineage: Eukaryota > Metazoa > Chordata > Mammalia > Perissodactyla > Equidae > Equus > Equus asinus. Next base: position 466,952 of record NC_091792.1, read on the forward strand.
GGATCCACATGGATCGTGGTGAGGCAAGTGCTCAGGGAGCAGGTGGTTCCAGGTGAATCTTGAAACGCGTCTTCCCCGTCCTCTCGGCTTCTGATGGTGTAAAGAAATTGAGGATTGTTACCGCTACTTTCTCTGTTGATTTGTTTTTCAGAAGAAATGCAAGTAAGCCAGCTCAAGACGTAAAGAAAACAAGAGGCCAACCACGACCTGGTAATAGGGCTGGTGGCAGTGTTAAGAGTGAGGCACCGAGGTCCGGAGATGGCAGGGTTAGCTCATCCTTAGAGCAGACGCCTTACGCAGAAGTTGTTAGTCCTGATGGTAGAAGCACAATTAGGACCAAAAGTCACAAAATTGTAATTATTTTTCCTTTTGAGGTTGTTAGAAAAATGCATTATTTAGCCATAATGCCTATAGGAATCCAACCCGTTCCTGCCTGAGAGTGGCAGGGCTTTTTGAAAGCTGAATGAACACTTTCGCTACTCACTTAAAATGACCCGTGTTCATGGATTCTGCTGTCTAGTGTGGGAGACGCAACTTAAAATACACAAATACACTCGTGCAGATTCAGACCTGTAGGACTTGGGCTTACCTCTTTGGGAACATCTTAGTGGGAGCTCTACCCAAAACCGGGGCTGCTCGGTTCTGTGGGGAAAGCAAGAATGAATCAGAAATAGATTCCGCTCTGCAGGAAAGGTCAGTCCAGTTGGAGTAGTAGGGCAGACAACTAAGGATAATTCAAAATCTAGAGAAGATCAGCACTGGAATAGTATGGATGACATCGCATGACTCCTGGGGGGAAGGAGGTTGCATTTCAGTGGGAGAAAGAAGTGCTGACTGATGGGGAAATGGGCAAATGATATGAATCGTGAATAGAAGTCTGTAGTTTGGACGTGTCACGAGGACGTGCAGGCTGTCGCAACAAAGCACTGCAGATGGGTGCTGTTCTGGAGGCCAGGGCTCCGAGGTCACGATGTCGGCAGGCTGGCTCCTTCTGAGGGCTGCCAGGGTCTGTCCAGGGCTGTCTCCTCACTTGTGGATGGCTGTCTTCCCTCCATCCATGTCTGTGTCCAAACCTCCTGGTCTTGTAAGACCACCAGTCATACTGGATCAGAGTCCACCCTAATGCCCTCAATCTAGCTTAATTATCTCTGTAAAGACCCTCTCTACTAATGCTGTGGCATTTTGAGGTAATGGGGTTAGGACATCAACATGTGGATTTTTGAGGAGATGTAATTCAGCCTACAGCAGGCAGTGAGCTGAAGAAGCGTATGATATACAAAGAGAATGGTAAATTTTAGTTTGACTATAATATAGTTACATAAACTAACATAGAAATCAGGCTGGACAAAAGGCTGAAACCAGATTGTATAGATCTTGAATATCAAAGTAGAAAGTGTGAACTTATTCAGGACGTTAGGGAACCAGAAAAGAACCAGAGCAGGGGCCACATATAAATACAGAATTGTCTGTACTGGTGCAGCGTGCTGGGTACCAGGCTGTGTTTTCCCTCATCGTCACATTTTACCAGCATCCCATTTTACTCTTTGCAACAATACCTTCACCAGGTTGTATTAGTCTTGTTTCACAGCGCAGTAAACTAAAGTAAAAAACAGTTGTTTCAGCTAATGAATATTAGAGCAGAGAATCTAAGTTAAGTCTTCAGAAGCTGGCCTCACATCCAGTATGTTTTTAATCTCAGACACTGTAGTTTTCATCTCTAAAATTTCAATTTGAGTTTTTTATATGTCATCAGTGTCTCTAGTTCCATTCTGAACATATAGGATTGAGTTATAATAACTTTTTTATGTCCTTGTCTGATAATTCTCATCTCTATGTCAGTTCTGGTCAGTTTCTAGCTTTTCTCCTTGTCACGGTTCATACTTCCCCGTTTCTCCAGACGCCTGATCATCTTTGATTGCATACCAGACACTGCAAGTTTTCCCTGGTGGGGTTCTGGAAAGATTTGTATAAATATTCTTGATCTTTGTTCTGGGATGCAGCCAAATTACGGAGAAATTGATCCTTTTTTGGGTCTTGCTTTTAAGATTTGTTAGGTGAGAGGAGAACAGGGCTCCAGATAGACCTAATTATTCCCATTTCTGACGTAAGACCCGCTCTGCCCTCCACCCCATGCGCCGGATCCCGACACTCCCCATGTGGCTGCTGGGAGTGGGCATAATCGTCTCCCCGAGTGTGAGCTGGCACGTCACCTCTCCTCCCTGCCTGTGGTCCTCTCCCGGACTCCAGCAGCCTCCTCGAACGTATGCGCTGACTCTCAGCGCTGTCTGCCCATCTCCGGCTCCTCTCTGCGCAGCTCTCTCCTCAGATCCACGTGCCTACTCCATTTCTTACTAGCAATTTCTATAATAAAGATTAGGTACGTCTGGATAAACTGTATACCTGCCTCACTCCTTGATATAATCTAGAAGTCCTCTAAAGGGAGGGATTATTCAAATTATAATTAACGTTGCGACTGAACCTAACTTTATTTCTCACTTGAATGGAGTTCTATCAAATGAAAACTACCTCTTGCTCAATTACATAATTATAATTTCTGAGAATACTTCACATATGAATCATGTAAACACAGAGATGTGTCAATGTGATAGCTCAATATCTGAAATCTGGGGAAAACATTTTATTTTACATTTAGGGTTTTTTGTTTACCCCACTCACAAGATACTAAAGGCAAAATTAATGGAACTCTAATATAGATAGTTAATAATTGATAGATGTTGATAGAAATGACATATTTGATATTTACTTGCTATATTTGATGTTTATTATATTAATAAATAGGTTAGCTTTGATATATTCAATATTTGAATAATTAAAATAAACATTCTTTGACTTTACAGAACTAGGCAATAATGCTTCAACTTCCACCATTGATTTAAGTGTGTTCTACTCAGTTAAGAGAATATTCTGGAAGCCTTTGAGGCACTGTTTTTAAAATATTGTATAGCTTTCAAATACTATGAAATCTTTGAGACTTCATTTAGTGTATATATGCAACTTGAAATTGCACAACACAAATCTTATTCACACAAATGATACCAGAAGTTAAAAAATGATTTTTTTCCTATTACCTTAAATATTCTTATGTTTCTGGAGACTAGGTTAATTGTGGTATATTAACAAAATGAAAGCCTGACAATTTGTCTTTCTTTTATAATCGTGGTTTTTAGATGCTGTGCAGCAGACAAGGCGATCCTGCATGCTGGCACCTAAGCAGAAAATAAGCCCACATTCTCTGCTGGCTTGTGTTTCTGCTCCCCCGCCTGTCTCCTCTGTCGGTCCTGAAAATGAATGATTGAACAGAATGGCCTACATGTGGGGTCCGTTCCTCTTTGTGCCTTGTTCCATGTTAAGATCCTGCAGCCTGGAGCAATATCTCCTCCAGAAAACAGGGAATTATTTAGAGAGCGCATTCGTCCTCTGCAAGGAGGACTCTATGGTTTGTAAAGGCAAAAAGAATGCTTTCAAATCCACATAGATGTCATTCAAAGCTCAAAGCTAAGTGGGAAAAAATTTAAGCAGCCGATACTTTTAGATTCTAGGCCGAAAGATGCTATATAAGCTGAAATTTGCATTTTCCTTAGCTAGTTAATAGTCATTCAGACTAATAAAATATACCACATAGAAGAATAAAGTGATAGATATGATTTTTAAACCTGCTAAGTAATAGCTGAGACAGAAGAAAACTGTCATAATGCTAATACTTTTATAAAGTGACAATATTATTAATTAATACCAAGTTAGTAAATTAAAAAAAATTGTATTTTCATCATCAAACTCTGTTTCCTTCAGTCCATGCCTTCATTTCATTTCATCAGGTTTTTGAAATGCCCTTATCCAACTTGCAGATATTGATGTGGCTTTGCTAGTTCATCCTATTTCATCTATTTCCTTCATAAATGCCAGGTTTCCCAGGACCTAAATGTATAAAAATATGACAGTGGTAAAACTGATTTGGTGCTTTGTTGAAACTGTGTGTGCTCTGAGCCCAGGGTCAGGGATGGGCTGTGAGAATTACACGCCGGGACCCTCAGTGGCAGGCTGGGTGGTGGTTTGTTCACGCTCACGGGCCTGCAGGAAACCGGGCCGGCCAGAGCAGGGAGCTTTAGCATCAATTAGAGGGAACTCTGGCTGGCTGCTAAGGGGAAAAATTGAAGTGAGGAACGAGGCCTGTTGGGGGATGGGGAGAAGAGAAGAAGCCAAGGATGGAGGAGAAAATAATTCCAAAGAAATCCTCTTGGAGATGAGAGATTTCTCCAAGTATTACCGCTTGTGGAAATGAAAGTGCATAATGAATGATTCAAACTCTCAGGCACCTATTTTACTATCAGGTCGGAAGACAAAGGTAGACTCTTGAGCCTGGAAAATATTTTTGTTAAAACGAACCTGGTGCATCCAGGAGGCAGGGTTCCGTGAGCTCGGGTGCACTGCCATCCTGGGGGTGTGCGGCTGTGTGAGAATCGCCCTCATGGCAGGGCGCAGGGCCACAGGGTCAGCTTGGGCCTGGCCCCGGGCACGTCTTGCACAGGTGCTCGGGGTCCAGGCCTCCAGGCTCCCCGCGGAGGCCTGCATTTTCCTGCCTGACTGAAGGAAAATTTTTTCTAGCCAAATCCTGTCTCCTTTTTGGTCAGGGGCCCCAGAATTAATCCCTAATTGTCTGGGCCCGACCCAGCACTGTAGATTACAATCAATATTATCGGCTCCAGAACACACGAGAATTCAAATATGACTCACATAAGGGAGTGGAGGAGAGCTGTTTTTGAAATAATAGATACAGTCAGAAATTCTCTGGTAGAGCCTCGGGGCAGCTCCCCGAACTGTTTAGGGTATCCGCCTTGGAGCGCAGGCCGAGGACCAGCTGGGACTGCGCCCTCGCCGCTGCCTTCCAGCACATCGTGAGCCCTCAGGGGCTCCAAGGGACAGTCCCCGAGCATCTCAGAGGGCCTGAGCGTCAAGAAACTGGAAGGCTGCTCTTAAACACCACGCAAATGCTGAATTATCAGATAAAAGCATAGACCCTCTTTGGCTGGATGGTGTTTGATTATTATTATTGATATTATCATTTCTCAAAAGAAACTGACATCCTACAAATGAAGAGCTTCAAAGGAAATAAAGTTACAATCCAAATAAAGAAAGCTGGAAAGGGAGACTTTTTAAATGAAGATTGTCACAAGAGCAGTGACTGTTTCCATGTCATTCAGCAGCGCGACATCTGACACTTTTCCTGGGATGACACACTGCGAGGGACAGCGGCGAGGAGAGCGGGGACCATGGCGTTCCAGGAGTCAGCACGTCCGCGCAGAGCAGAGGGAGTCACTCTGGATCAGCGATTCCTCCCAGCTCACACTGCGCTTACTTCCCGGTAATACGCCGCTTTGCAGGGTTCCACCACAGCGGCCTTTCCACATCTGGTGTACAAGTGGATGAAGCTTGCTTTCCATTGAGAGGCTGGCCTTTGAACATGGTTAGTCAGGTCTGTAACACGTATGTCCAAAGTTCTCGGGTTTCTTTTCTTTTTTCTAAGGAAGATTAGCCCTGAGCTACCATCTGTGCCAATCTTCCTCTATTTCTTATGTGGGTTGAGGCCACAGCATGGCCGACCAGTGGTGCAGGTCCGCACCTGGGATCCAAACCTGTGAACCTGGGCCGCCTAAGCTGAGCGTGCTGAACTTAACCAGTACTGCCGGGCCAGCCCCCGAAGTTCTTGTTGTTTAAATGTACAAATACAGGTTAAAACCCCCAGCAAGCTGTTGAGAGGGACCTAGAAGAGGGTTGGGTGGAGGAATGCCTGAGATTTTCTTCAAATTGACAGAATTGTGAACAGTCTAACGTAATCCGTGGGTGGCAGACATTTCTGGACGAGCATGAGAGGTCTTGTCATGGTGCGTTTTCTATCCTGTGGCACTGAGTGATGATTGCAGTTAGCAGGCATCTGAGTTAACAGGAATGTGGCCTGGAACACACTGTTGATGTTCCCAGTTCTGAAATGCTGCTGACCTTAGGGGGCCGCCACGGAAAAATATGAAAATAACCACGCTCCAATGTCCTAGCAACTGTGTAAGAACCACATTCCCCCGTTATTAAACTAAGGAGTTCTCAGGAGCCTCCCAGAGGGCCTTTATGAAACGCTGTTTGGATCCAGGCTGGGCCCTGGTGACTGGTGACAAGGTGCCCTGCAGTGGTTTAAACAAGACGAACACTCATTTCTCCACGATGAAACTCTCCAGGCAGTTGACTTCGGGTTGGCCGGATGCCCAGAGGTGTCAGGGACACAAACTCTTGCATTTTCTTGGCTCAAACATCCCTAGGCTTTTACCTCATCAGCACGGTTGAAATGAGTCGCAGTATCCACCTTACAGCCCTGGGGAGGGTGAAAGAAGAAAGAGATAATTCGTCTGCTCCTTCACTGTTAAGGGAGCGGTTGAGAGGTTGCACACTTCAATTCTGCTCATACCCTCCGCCAGAATTGGTCGCGTGACCCCACCTGGCAAGAATAAGGACGAGGAGCAGCATAGTGAGCTGGGGGCCGCATACTCGATATCCACACCAGTGTCTACAGATGGACAGGGAGCAAAGATTGGCCAAGGGAGCTGGCGACCTCTGCCACGACAGTGTTCACATGTTGAAAGCACAGAAATGTTAATCTGATAGACACAGGTGCCTTTATTTTGGCAATTCAACATTGCTCATAAGACTTTATGCAGGCTCCAGGTTTGTGTGACTAACAGCTGCTCTTGCTGGAGAAATCAGTTGTGATGGTTTCTGGGTTTAAACCCAGACTGAGCGTGTTCACTGGAGAGTTTGTGGCCACCCTCCAAGCGTCTATAAGGATTTCTCTTTATATCTTTGAATCTTTCTAATTTCACTTCACGGATTTACCATTTTTTTATCTTTAATTTGTTTTCAATAAATTATAGCAACTCCATCCTTTTCATAATACTGAAAATGTGAAACCATCTTGGTCACTAAATATTGGAGAATTAATTATAATCAACTATATGCCAAATGATAATAGAGAAATGGATACACATCAGTTTTTCAAGTGAGTGCTCTTAAATTTTCAAGGGCCAACATTATATATAATGATATATATAATAATATATAAGCCATCACAAAGCAGAGAAAAAGAAGGAAAACTCAAATCCCAGGTTCATTTTAGAACAGACGTCCCTCATACACGTCCTGTTCCTTTTTGTACACCTCTGTCCTAAAGCGGGGCCTTACACACGGTGGACAGTCAAAAAACAATCCTAATGATCTGAAAATCATTGATCATGTGAATAATTCATTCCTAATTTTTAAACTGTTTTCGAAACCCAAAGGGAGACTTCTTCTACTAAGTAAGGATAGGGTGGCCATGGATTTCTCCTTGTTGATGAGTGGGGACACGGTCTAGCAGGGCTGGGTAGTTGTCCCTTTTGGGATATAACTTTCTCCTCTTCACATGGAAACTGCTCCATCTTAGCGATTTAGAATTAGACATCCACTTACAGTCCAAAAACCACCATTCATGTGTTATGTAATCAAAATATTATTTCCAAGAGGATGTAGACATTTATCATTTTATCAGTCATAAACTTATGATTAACTAACTCATGTTGAATCAAAGCACAAAAGAAAAGATAAAGTAGAAGTGGGCTGTACCTTCTCGCAACATCTGTATTGTTTATTTTCTTACACATCGAAGTTCCGCTGAGACATTCGTGCTCAAGCCTCACTCCCACCCACTGCTCTGCTAAGAGCCAGGAGGTCCTGAGACACGGGTTTGTCTCGTCCTGGTTACCGGAACACGCTGTCCACCTTATCAAAAACCATCTGGAGGGTACTTCTCCCGAAATAAATCCTTCCTTTAATTATTTTCCTTGTCAATCTGCCTTCTTTGAGATTCATTTTGGGACTAGAGTCTTCTGTCTGCTAAACTTAAGTAACTGATCTTCCCTTATAAATTAGAACAAATCTCCCACTTGTTTTATTTGACTTCTTGCATCCTCTTATATCTGGAATGGTGTGTCAGTGGACCTCAGCTAATGTTAAATCTTTTATAGTTGACTGGAAAATCTGTAATTCGTTTTAAATAAATAAAATGAATAAATGATTCATTCATGTACAAACCAACTTAATGCAGTATTTAACAAGTAGAAAATCCATTCAAAATTAGTGTATATATATTTTATATTTTTTATAACTTTTTAAAATGCTTTTCATGATTTATATCATTATTATCTTACAGCAACAATAGCAACATAAGTAAACATGCAATGAAGATATTTATTATCCCTGCTTTGGAGATAAAGCATTTGACGCACAACAAAGTCAGTCATGGGGCCAAGATTACTGAATAAATCAAGGCTGTGCTGGTATTAGGACTTAGGTCTTCTGATTATGACCTCACAGATCACTCCACGAGATTGATAATCTTCATTTTATTAATGCTTTTATAAGTAAACACCTAATTCAATATTTACCCCCAATATATGCATATTTATTTATTTACAAGTTACACGCGGGTGCTGTTACATTAATTCAGTTTATATATTTTACTCACAAACAAAAGAAATGCAAAAGTATAAAATAAAAAGTGGAAGAAAAACACTTTCAAGAGCTTGTACCTACCCTAGTGGATCATGAACTACTCCCTCTAGGTGAGTAAACTCCACTGATCTCATTTGGAGTCCTAGCCACCAGCTCATGCTGAGTTACGACATTTCAAGTCTGAACTACTCGTAGGGTTTGCTGGTATCTGAAAGTACCAGATAAGAAAGTGGGTCTTCGTTATTATGAAAACACGCTCTCCTTTGTTTCTTGTCCTTTGCATCTCTCTGTCATGCCTCACTCTCCACCCTCAGGAACACAGCCCTGTCTTTCCTCAGGCACTGACAGCAGACACTGGAGGAGCAGCTTGGAAACGTGCTCACGCTGCCCTTTCCTGAGGCCCCTCCTCTCAATCACCCCGCCCAGGTTGAGGCCCTGCTGGGCTGTCGGTTCCCTGAGGTCGAGAAAGGCAGTCTTGTCTTTGACCAGAGCGCGAGCGGGAGGTCATCTGTGACGAGCGAACGCCCCGACGCAGAAGGACAGCCAGCACAGGCGGCTGCTGCCTCTGCAGCCTCCTCACCTTCCGGCAGAAGGGCTCACGAGAACTCCGGTGCAAAGTGCTGGAGGAGGCCATTGGCGGCTCGCTCGTGCGGCGCAAAATGAGTGTATTTCACGCCATTTGAGCTACGAAAGGTTTGGAGGCTCAGTGACGGAATTGGACTCCATTACGCTCAGCGGCTCTCCTGGAATTCCACGTCCAGCGGACTGTCAGCGCGGTCGGGAGAAAGGAATCCTAACAGCCTGTGGCCGTTTTCAAGACGGAATAAGACACTAATGAATACGTGCAGAGTTCAGGAAACACGCTCTCCACCTTTACTATTTGCTTAACTATATAAGAGTTTTAAAGATATTTATGTAATATCCGTGTTACATTGAAAAATCGTTCTTTAGGTGATATTACCTACAAATCAGTCCTAATGTAATTATTGTTCATGTTTTTGTTTTCAGTTTCCTCAATAATCCTTTGTAAGGCTGTCAATCCCACACATGCTCTGTCTTCAGTGAATAGTTCGCATGTTGCAAAGAATATAAAGCATACTATACAAATGTGTTATGTTGATTCACGTGGCAAAGTAACACTTCAGTTTCCTGATTGTCTCGGCGTACATTACAGAACCATAATTGTAGAGGAAACACCCCAAAACCATCGTGTTATTTCCCTGCGTGCATATTCAAGTATAACTAAGTATGGACTTTCCCTGCCTTTAGTATGTGTCATTTCCAAGACCTCTGGATAAGATTCCAGATATTTTGTTATAGCATTTCTTTAACTATTATGCTTATTTACATTTATTCTCACTGAGAAACTAAAAAAGGTCATACATTAAATCTGTCTCAGCCAGTTTTTTAAAAATACAGTAAATGCAAAGCTTTCCCTTTTTCTCTCATTAATTCAATTCCTCTTCTGCACACTTTATATATTTATATGTTTCAACATTGCTGCTATCTTAGACTGCTTAGGTAGAATTAGATTTAACACTGATTCCTACATCCTTTCTTTTCATCCTTTCCCAGTCAGTGTCAGCCCTCTCTAAAATTCTTTCCTTATGGCACAAGCAGAATCAGACAGTGTGTATATGTTTTTAACAGTATTTTTTCTTGGGAAGATGCTGCCATTGCTTTTCAAAACATGTATACTCACTGTTACTAGCGGTTTACTGAGTCTAATTTCACATTTCGTCTTCTTTGCACTTTAGTTCCCATTTCCTGTAATCTCTCAGTGATCTTTATAACACCCTTGTGTTCTAACGCATAAATTTCTATGTTTATGAGCAGAGACAATCTTCAACATTTCCTTGCACGTAAGTTACCTAGATTCAATCTTTTAATCTTAGCTTTGATCTTCAGTTTCTCCATATTTTTCACAGTATTCCTTTCAAATACTAATTTGTCCCTTTCCATTTTGTCGTAAGTTTTCATCGAAGTTTACATTCACACTTTATAAGGTGAGCATCTAGAATTTAAAGTTCATCTCCATGATTGACATGTTGGGGCAACAACAAATATGCGCTACATATAAAATTACTTCCACGTCTCTTCACAACTACACACCTTCCTCCATGAAGACAGAGTTGAATTAGTTTTTAGTTTTGTTTGTTTTGTTGCAAAATAGAGATAAAAAGTCAGGATTTCATGGATGACAGAGGAGATCAGCAAGTTCTCCTTCCAAAAAGCAACTATATATTGCCACAAAATTGATAAAAGCTGCTATTTCATTGCTCTGGAAATTCGCCAAAGGCATATAAATGGAGACGTGCTTATGCTTGAAAAACTGCTGAACACTGGAGAAGAGCAGCAGGGGCTGGTGCCATTTACCCCCGCTTACTGTGCGTTTATGTCAGGACTGCAAAGTTGTGAGGACCGAAAACCTTTCTACTTGGAAAGTTGGGTCAAATCCACACCCATCAGCATTGCTGGTGGAAATGACATCTTGAAGGCAAGCAAACAGGTGTGAGCCAATTGCTTGGCTCCACTAGCCTGAGATCATGGAGGTGATGGGGTCAAGTATGTTTTGGCTGAAGCAGACACTGGAGGATGCCCAGGCTATTCAGACACTCCTGATCAACCCTGTGACCACACACAATCTGTAGAGAAGACTTGAAAGGGGCCATAATGAAAAGTAAAATTCAGGCAACTTGAAAATGGCCTGACCATTGAATGTATCCTCACACACAAACAGACCCATCTGCAAAGGACAAAGACCTTACTTGCTCAAAGTGTTTAAGCACAACTTCTGTGCAATCGTTGGATGACCACTAAGCTACACAGATACATGAGCATCTCCTAGGAAAGAAAATTTAAAAAAAAAATAACTAAAACAATCTGAGCAGAGACATGACTGGCCGCATACCACAGTGGAAGCAGACGTCACAGATATGTCCAGGTAAGTTCCAAAAATAAGCAGAAAGAAATACACAACAAACTGGCAACTACCATTGGGGCAAAATATCAAAATCCAGAGTGGCTGCAACATAGAATCTTATACATAGGTAGATGACGGGTAAATAAATAGTGATATTATTGTTATTTTACATAGATAAATATTACTTGTAAAAAACTGGTATGAGAGTTGCAAATAAACAAGAAACTGACATATTGACAGGGAATAAAATAGAAATAGTCAATAGACCTGTCCGTGAGGATCCACGAATACAGAATTTAGCAGAAAAAAACTTCAAATGTGCTGTTTTAAATATCTTCAAAGAAGTAAAGGAAATCATGGCAAAAATTAAGGGAAAAGTATGACAGTATGACAACAATGAATCAACAAATATAATTTCAAAAAGAATATAGAAGTTATGAAAAACAACCAAATAACAATCCTCGAGTTGAAGACTATAAACAGTGAAATGAAAAAGGGAATGAAAAGAGGCTCAGCAGCACAGTCCAGATGGTAGAAGAAAGAGCCAGTGAAAAAATAGTGGACAAAGATACACCAAATTTGACGGAAAATATTGATCAACAAATCTCAATAGGACCAATACAAAAGAGGCCACCAAGGCACATTATAGTTGTCTGTTTAAATTTAAATATAAAAAGGGAATTTTGAAAGAGCAAGATGGAAACAACTCATTTTATGCAGAGAGCGTCAATGTAATCAATAGCTGATTTACCATCAGAATCTAATGGAATCTAGAGGGCAATGGAATGACGTATTAAAAGTAAAGAAGGAGAAAACAAAATCAAAAATTAAAACCAAGCCTTAACAAAGAATTCTGTATCCAGCAAATCTATTCTTCCACTTTAAGGTAAAATAAAGACATTTGAGGAAAGCAGAGACCAGGGATATTTGTTTCTGATAGGCTTGCCTTGCAGTAAACGCTGGAGGAGGTTTGTCAGGCTGAAAGGGAGTGACACCTGAGGATTGCTAGAATCCTTTGGAAGAAGTGAAGAACGTCATAAATGGTCATTGTGGGCTAATATAAAAAAAGTTTACAAAGGCATTTTATCATTTCTTCTTATAATTTTTCAAAAAGACATCAGATTGTATAAAGCTATTATAACACTATGTTGTTGTACTATAACATATTTAGACCTGATATATGACAATATTGGTGCAAAAGAGGAAAGTGATCTATATTAAAGCAAAGTTATTATATTTTAACAGAATTGTTAGTATTACTCTGAAGTATATTGTGATAAATTAGAATGCATATTGTAATCTCTAGAGAAATTACTAAGAAAAAATGAAAGAATTAAAATGATACACAAAAAATATTTATTTAGTAGGGTTTAGAGAGAAACAAAGAAACAAAAAAAGACAGGAGATATACAGAAAATAAATAATAAAATGGTAAATGAAAATGCAACCATACAAAAATCACACTAAATATAAGTAGTCTAAGCACTCTAATCAAAAGGCAGAGACAGTAAACTGAATATAAAAACAAAAATCCAACTTTATGGTGTCTAAAAAACAAAGAGACCATAAAACAAAAGAATACCATACAAAGCATAGCATACAAACAAAAATCATAACAAAACTGAAGTGCCTATATTAATATCAGGCAAAATGGATATTGGGACAATAAATTTTACTAGAGACAAAGAGATATTTCATATAGTAAAAAAGGTCAATAAATCATAAAGGTAAAGAATTATACATTTTTTTTTGTTTTATAAATAACTTTATACTAAACCCTATTGGAAAAAGTATTTTCTTGTTTAGAAAAATACAATAGCTCATATGTTGTTCAAATATCAAATTATTTTCTCAATTTTTAGCTATAGCAGTGTGATATGCATCTGTCTTATTTTAAACAAGACACTTTTTGTTTTCATATGCAGGAAGTTTCTCCTAATAAATACACAAACCTCCAGTCTTTGGAGTTAACAAAACTATAACAAAATTAAAGGTAAACAGAAATAATAAAAACATCTAAAACAAATGACTTCCTCGGCCTCAGTCGTACAGGGCCCAGCGTGCTGATACTTGCTCAGCTGCTGTGTCAACACCTGGTTTAACTCCCACACGCCGTAGAAGTCCATTCGCTTCTACTGTCTGAAGGAGAAGCGCTGGGAACAGCTTTGTACCAGAGAACTGCACTGGATGCGCCGTCTGCTTTCTTCACGTGTTGTCACACATCCACGGGTGAAACTACTCCCCTTGAAGACTTTTATTTTATGTTTTTCCCCTCTTTTCCTTTTATCATTATTATTTATTACATCAAATGTAATTTAATTTGTTCTTTTGCTGTGGTTACTGCAGACATGAGAGAAGACAATTCTCATAGACGTAGTTGAAGAGCGTGTACAAGTGTTTTAGGGCCTGTGTGTGCTTACTACCCACAACTGGAAAAGAATTCTACAAGATGTATTTCTTTGGGGTTTTTCTGTTAGATTTTTTTCAGTTTCTTTTGGATTTGTTTGTTTGTTTCGGTGGCTGACTTGAATTTAGGCAGCTCTGAGTCTGTGTCTCGGTTCTGTAACTTCCTGGCTAACTGAGCTCGGTGTGAGTTTTTCAGTTATTTCTTGTTTTTGTTTCAGTGTTTGTAAATGGAGGCAACAACCCTGCCAATTTCACAACACTATTTTCATTTCCAGCACACACACACACACACACACACACCCCTTGGTGTTCAGTAAGAGCTTAATAAATGAATCCCGTTCTTCTCTTCCTTTTGGGATTAATTCACTGCCAGGGAGCCAGTCCTAGCAGTGAGGAGAAGAGAGCAATATTCAGCTTTTCTCTTATTGCTCAGTTTCAGCTCTGGACACTGTGTGAATAAAAATATGTAATATACTTTGAGTTTATTTTTTAATTCAGTATTTTTAAATCAGAATATATTTCCTCCAATGCTAAAGAAAATCCTTCCTAAAGGAGGGAAGAAGAAGGGCATGCAGTTAAGAAAAATTACTTTTCTGATCAAATATTCTACAGGAATTTTCCTTTTCCCTGCAAACATAGCAATTTTTCATATAAACCCAACTTCTTACAGTGGGAAGGTGTTATAAAAGAGCTTGGATGTCTTAAAGATACTGCTACTTTAGACTTTATATTTATTGATCTGAAGAGAATGTCACTGTTGGTTATTTTAAGGTAGATTCCGTTACATTTTTTCCTCCAGTAGCTAAAAATATGTGGAGAATGCATTGCTGTCAAGATTTCTAAAAGCTAAACTTGCCAGTTACCTGAAGCCTGATAGCGAGAAGTCTTTTCTTTAAGATTCCGTTCTCCATCTGAAGATTTTTCCTCAAATCGTGTTCCCATCTGCACTGAAAGACAGAGTTGTTCGCCCTGGACGATGCTGTCCGGAGAGCGTGGGGACCACGTGTTCTCGCTGCTGGTCTGACACGGACACTCGACCCAGGAGGGGCAGCCGGCAGGTGAGTTCTGTGCCCCTTGGAGTTGTCGCTCTGAACTCAAGCTGCCAGCTGTGGCCAGAGCAAGAGGCAGATTGTGCGCTTTTTCTGAATACCAGTCTCCCAGGTTCTAGGCAGCAAGATGAGGAAGACGACACCACTTCACCCCCAGTTTGCCTTCTCTGATGTTAATATAGAAAGAATAGACAAAGCTCATTATAAGTAGCGAGGTGGGATCAATATGGCAAAATGTTCACACTGAGTCTACTGTCAGGTCTGAAATTTCTTCCAGTGCAAAAACATACAGTTTTAATTCTTAAAGGCACTACAACAGGCTGATGGTGTATTGAGAATGACATGGCCATAGAAGTCGATATAGTGAATTCAAATGTCAGCCTCCTCCCTTCCCTTCCTGCCCTCCCCCTCCCTTCCTGGTTGTGAGGACATATCTTTCTTTCTTTCACTAATGACACTTCACACACACTAGCAATTGAGGTTTAGACAGGCCTCATCTCATTCTAGTATAAACACTCAGAAACACACACACATGCACACACATGTGAGTACTACATAAAAGCCAACACAATTCAAGAGATGGTACTTTTACTAAGAAGACCCACACGAAATACATATTTCAAAAATCGATTTTATTGAAAGTAAAAAGAAAGTAATATCTGCTTCAGGAGCCTGATACAGTATAAAAAATGATCTTAAGAAATGTAATCTGTACAAGAAGAGGAGAGTTGGAGTAAGATGAGATAAAATGTCACTAGGCAGAGACGCCCACGGATGTGGGTAGAGACGCACTGGAGCCATGACAAAGGGAGTGGGTTAAGGCCTCTTTTAAAGGTGACGTTAAAACTAAGTTCTTAAAAAAGAGAAAAGTTCCTTTAGAATGTAAAAAATCCAAAACCACACATACTACAGGGATGCCATAGATAGAGTTGTAAAGGGTAAAGAATTAAATGATGCTCTAAGAAATTATTTCTAACAATTATTATATTAAAAAGACAATTTAAAAGTCAGACTGAAATATTCCCTGAGGAAGGGGTTTTTTTAAAAAAGCCTATTACATTCCTGAAAAAGATAAAAAATATTGACATAAAATTACACATATCCTAGTGAAAATTTTCCAGTTTGATAGATAGAGAAAAATGCCTAAATACCTAAAGTGAGAAAACAAGGTACTTACAAATCTACAAAAAACAGAGGATACTCTTAGACTCCAGATAGAAAAGTGCATTTCATATAAAATCATTTTTATGAGGTCTCAGCGAAGGGCCATGATCATGGAGTTCTATACCCAGCCCAGCTGTCACTCGTAACTGCTAGGCCACAGAAGCGTGTCCACACGTGCAGTGAGGTGCAGAAGTACGGTCCTGTGTTGCTTTCCTGGACAGAACGTTAGGGGACACACTCCGCCCCCGAGGGCCGGTGGAAACCAGGCACTCAGAGGGCAGGCTCTGCAGAACAAGATTGTCACTGAGCACTGACACTCAGCTTCTGGGCTGTCAATCCAAACAATTGCTCAACTCTGGCTGTAAAATCAAATGCAGACGCCTGGAGTCATTTCTTAAATACACTTCTATCTCTTAGGTTATACTCATATAATCACAAAAATAATTTCAATTTATTTTCCAAGAATAAACTAATAAAGCCTGAGAATTTAAAGAAAGCAGGGAATATTAATTCTTCCTCCTCCATTGTGCAATGTAAAATTTTCTTATTTTATTCTGGACTTTGATCATTTGGAAAATTTGGTCCAATATTTTTTAAGGAAAGCTTAAAGTCACTTTCCAAAATACAACAGAAGATAAAGTAAATAAAATACATCTCACGTGACAAAATGCCCAAGAAAGACAACATCAAGGAAACAAGAATAAAGAGAATAAAATAGGCTAGAAGTAATACTTAGAACATCATTTTGTTATTTTTAGTAATTAATTAATTCCACTAATATTTATTCAATCACTATAATGAGCAAAATCCTTTCTGGGTTTTTGTTTTTGAAAAAACCCCTACTGTCTTGGAGCTTTAATTCTGCAGACAGGAGGAGTTGTGTGAATGATTTTATTAAAGAGAACATCCTCATAGTGGGATTAAAAGCGAAACTGTGGATATTATGATTATAAGAAACATCATTATATTGACCCATATTATCCCTGCTATCTACTAACTCTTCATTTCACTGGCGCTTTTGATCATTGATTGAAACATGCCACACTCATTGAGTTAGGTTGAATAGTGTCCCCGCCCCAAATTCGTGTCCTCCCGGAATCTGTGAATGTGCCTTATATGAAAACAGGGTCTTTACAGACGTAATCAAGTTAAACGGAGGTCACACTGAAGTAGGATGGGCCCTACATCCAAGTGTCCTTAAAAGAAGGAGAAAATCTGGACACACACAGAGACACACGTGAAGATGAACACGGAAACTGAGTGACTCGGCCACAGCCAGGGGCCAGCAGCCTCGTCAGAGCCACCAGCACGTAGGAGGGAGACGCAGGCCAGGCTCTTCCCCTCGACCCCAGGGGCAGGTCCAGCCGCCAGGACTGTGAGAGAATAAGCCTCTGTAGCTCTAAGTCACCCGGTTGTCGTCCTTTGTTATAGCAGCGCCGCAAAACTAACGCATGCATGTCACTTCGGAAGAAACAACAGAGAGCAATAAAATACGCATGTGAAAATTCAGGGGAATTCTGATTCTTCTCATAAGGACTATTATAATGCTCTTTAGAAAAATCGACGATCGTCCAAATGTTGTTTTGGTGCCACTTTACCAGTTTCCCAAGCTCATGTTTAGTCTGGCTGTTAGGTAAACTGTAATCCTATACGGTAAGCAAACCTCAACAAAGTCTAGCTTAACTCCTTCCCCCAAAAATTGTTTTTGGAATGAATATATTAGGATCCTACTTTTCATCAAATCTTTCTCTCATTGGTCTACAAGGTACATCCAAGTTCCTCAGGAATTTACTAATTCAAGATGCCACAGTGAATATCACAGTAATTTCACCCACAATGCCTGTCTCAGGATTAACACAGAATAGGCACTCGATATATGTTTGTTGAACAAAGATAGACCCAGAAAAAAAGAACTTAAAGAGGTGCATTGATTTGCACATAGCAGACACACGTATTTGCTGGTTGGTCTAAAACTGAGCCCACGCCTCAAACCGCTGTGTTAGCAGTCACCCTGGCATAGCATCTAACTTAAAATTCCAGCTGGAAACTCTGCCTTGAGTTGGACAAGAAAGGTGACTGCCTGTCTTCTGAGGGCGTCAACGACATGGGAGACGGGAGAGAGCTCTGTGAGTCTCTACAAACTTCCTCAGAACCTCTGAGGGTCGTTAGCATAGACTCATGCTCGAAGCAAGGAATGTCGACAGAGTTCAGCAGATTTGGACCTCAGTCCAAAGAGACCGAGAAGAGGAAGCCCGGAGTACAGGGCGTTGTCACGGGCGCAGCTGCCCTGTGAAGAGGCCTGGAGTGGAGAGTACAAGACGGGCAGAAACCAATGGAGGCAGGCCAAGGGAGAAGTTGGTGTGTTCATAGGTTGTCTACAGGCAGCTTTAGATGGAGTAGAAAGAGAAGTACCCTTTTCATGTTAAAAAACGTACTATGAAAAACCTCTAGGGGCTGGCCCCGTGGCCAAGTGGTTAAGTTCACGCGCTCCCCTGCAGGCGGCCCAGTGTTTCGTTGGTTCGAATCCTGGGAGCGGACATGGCACTGCTAATCAAATCACGCTGAGGCGGTGTCCCACATGCCACAACTAGAAGGACTCACAACAAAGAATATACAACTATGTACCGGGGGGCTTTGGGGAGAAATAGGAGAAAAATAAAATCTTTAAAAAAAAAAAGAAAAACCTCTAGGCAAAGGATGATTTCTATCCTAAATGAGGAAATTGTCTAAAACTGTGTTTTCCAAAATATATTCCTCTGAATACTAGTATAATGAAATTTTCTATTAAATTAAAAGGGATGAGGGGCCAGCTCTGGTGGCCTAGTGGTTAAGTTCAGCACGCTCTGCTTTGGGGGCCCTGGATCAGTTCTTGGGAGCAGACCTACAGTGCTTTGTGAGGGGCCATGATATGCTGGCAGCCCACATACTAAGAAGCAGAGAAAGATGGGCACAGATGTTAGCTCAGGGTGAATCTTCCTCAGCAAAAAAAAAAAAAAAAAAAAAAATTAAGGGGGTGATACTGTGATTTTATTTGGGAATACATCATATCGCAAATGCTCTGAGATTATCAGAATAAAGTTTAACCATTTCAAGACTGAGAAGTCATCAGCTGTGCGTTGTCAGCCTCCTCCACCCACTCCCAGCCCTTGTCCCCTCAAGTAACTATTATCCAGGACAAGTATTCAGTGGAGCACACTTGGCCAATGCTAGTCCAAGAGTATGAGAAATTTTAACTATCAGAACTCTCCTAAAATCTACTCTCTGTTAAAAAGTATCTAACAATGCAAGCCTTGTGGTTTAATTACTTAGAGGGAAAATCTATATAGTTATCTAGGTTGCAAGACTGAGCTTAGCTGTCAAACACAGTGTGGTCGAGAGTAATGAGTTAATTTGGAATTTATAAGTTACTCTGGATGTAAAAATGCTACTAAGTGAAAATTACCCTGAAAATACTAATCCTAAATGCTTGAAAATACTCCCAAAACTCCTGACAGTGAAACATATGTTAAAAAAGATGCTTTTCTCTCAAGAATGGCCCAAAAAGTGTTAAAATGAAATAGAAACGTAAATCAGATTGCTAGAAATGCTACCACCTATAGTGAAAAGCTTTCTTTTCCAAAATATCTGGCTAGAGTGATAAAGCTCTACAAAATTGCACAGTAATTCTGTCACTGTATTGACCAAAAAAAGGGAGAAAAAGCAAACCAACATTTGTAATGCACAGCAACGGTAGGGAGATGGAAAAATCTAGGATAATTGCAAAAAGACACCTCGTCATGATTTCAAGCTTTGTCTTGGAAAGTGCTCCAAGTCATGATACCTACAAAATTCAGAGTCACCCTAATAAAACCAGGAACGAATTACACAGGGACTGAAATTGGAAGAGCCGCATCCAACTAAACAGATTCTGCAACTCACTCTGTTAATGTTGCGGGTCCCTCCCTGTCTGGATATCTTTCTATATCTGTGTCTTTATGTCTGTGGAACCACAGGCCGCACTCTCTCCTCAGTAGTCGAAGTCCTTGTGCTTTCCTTGCCCCTCACAGTGACAAGAATTTCAGCAAGCGTTCTGGCCGCATGGTGAAGCTGTTCTGCAGTCAGGGGATGTGGAATTAGCTTCAGAATCATGTGGTTTCGGAGCTAGAGTGACTGAAGCTGTTGCCTAACCTGCTCCTTGAGAAACTCTGGTGGAAAAGTGCACACTTCTTGTGACAGAGGCGGGGCAGGACTTCAGCCGTGGAGGGTCCCTGGGCCCAGACGTCCACGTGCAAACATGCAAGTGCCGTTTGTGATTTCTCGTGAGGAAACGACTGTCTCTCAGATGCTGTTCTTCGTGCAGAGGTCGTGGACTGATGGCAGGACCACGCGCAGGTGACGCTCGCGTATTCTTTAGGACCTGTGAGGTCTGCTTTGTAAGATGTAAAAGTAAGATATAAAGACGACTGGTGAGCGGGTCGCTTCTGGAATCTCTATATAGCGCACGTCTTCTGCACCTATTTCCACTGATTTAAATACAGACTTAAAGTGCAAAAAATTCTTTCAAAAGGCTTCAGGATTGAGGGGGAGGAACACAGTTCCTACTGGCAAACATGTAAGATGAACTGCTAAAATCGATGTCTTAATTCTCCTGTATAAAATCATTCTTTTTATATTTCATAAAGGTCAAGAAAACAACCAAGCCAAAGTTAACATATGTGAACTTTCTAGAAGCTAATTTTACCACTTTTGTTCTACCAATTCTGCTGGATATTTTAAGATGTACTTTAGAAAAAGCCACCAATTTGCCTCTTGGAAAAGGATTAGCCCACAAACACTCTTATCCCCCGGAGAGGAATGTGCCTGTGAGGATGCATGAGGGTGTGCGACGTTACCACGCTTCAGTTCTCGGGCAGCATCGGACAGGAAGGCCGCTGGCAGCTGCTGTGAGTTCTGGTCAATGTGGACCAGGGTTTCATTCTTACTAGATCATAGGCTCAACGAGCCCTAAAAATAGCTAAATGTCCTTTGGAAATCAGTCCTCAGATCCGTGCGATCTGCTGCATTTCGAACCCCTGTGGTCAGCGTGTGTCCACACAAAAATAACAACTTACCCAAATAATAATTTTCCATCAATTTTCAGTCTATCTTTTCTTATGTGAGGGGCATTAACTGGGAGGGCTTCAGTTCAACTCGTTTCTCAACGTCACTTCGACATAATACACATGTACAATTTTCTAACTTTCAGGATGGTCTCTTTCTTCTTTTCAAGAATGATTATAAGTTTCATCTCATCAGATTTTTCTTGAGAGTTGCACACCTGGATTACTCCTTGCAATAAATGTCTCTCTTTCCAAACTAAATGTTAACATTGTTCTTAGGCTGCCATGATCTGCTTTTATCTTCTTTTTAATTTCACGGCAAATCGATTTTATTTTATTTTATTTTTATTTATTTTTTTGAGGAAGATTAGCCCTGAACTAACTACTGCCAATCCTCCTTTTTTGCTGAGGAAGACTGGCCCTGAGCTAACATCCGTGCCCATCTTCTTCCACTTTATACTTGGTAGGCCTGCCACAGCATGGCTTTTGCCAAGCGGTGCCATGTCTGCACCCGGGTTCTGACCTGGTGAACCCTGGGCCACTGAGAAGCAGAACGTATGAACTTAACCACTGAGCCACGCAGCCCACCCTAAGGTGGATCGATTTTAGACAGTCATCTTACACAGTCAAAGTAGTGCCCTCGGTGGTTGAGGAAAAAAAGTTTGTTTGTTAAGTAAACTTCCCACAGTCACAGCATAAACACGGACATCCTAATCCTTTACTTCCTTTAAAAACATGGAGTCTATTTTTCTGTGATACCAATGAGCAAGAAGGAGTTTGTGTGTCCGTGCAGCTTCCAGCTGCTGCAGCGAATGATCACACTTGCTTTGCTATTTCTCTCTTCAAACTGTCAGACAGACCACAGAAAAGCATATTGCCCTCCTTTCTTTAGCCCATCTGTCCTAGCATCAGGCCTGTCATTTACACTGTCATTACTAACCGTGGTTTTTACAGTTGCACTTCCTCTTGGGCGTCTTCGATGGGGAAACACCAGGACACCGAGAAAATGTTCTCAGTTGCCATTTGCAAAGTCAGTTCTCCCCAGCCTTAGCCTTTCCCTACAGAGAGGGATGGGGCTTGTCCTCCTCCGCTCTCAGCGAACCAGAAGGAAGTTTTCCTTGATCAGTTTACATCTCTGTTGCACAGTAGAAGAATACTGGACTGGAAATCAGGGAACATACATTCCAACCTCGACTGTCACAAACTACCTTTAAGACTTTAAAAAAGTCCCTTACTCATTATTACCTCCAAAATTGAAAAGAGAAGTTGGAATAAGTTATAACAAATGAACCTTTCTCGTCTATGAATCTGTTCTTCACTTTCTCTCTCACAAAGGTAGGCAGATTCTGATATCCTATATTCAATTCATGTGGTCACAGCTTTTTAAATGTCTCCTGGTGTGTTTCAGTTTATGAATTCAGATAGCAACAGCCATATTAAATTATTTTATTCTTATTTTATTTTTTCTTTATTTTAATTCTTTATTTTATCTTTATTTTATTCTTATTTATTCTAACCAAGCACTGAGTTAATTAGAGCCATCTCAAAAAATTTTGGGATAAATCAGGATTCCAGTTGGTAAGTAAAGAAAACAAGGAGTTAATTAGCAGTGATGGAAACTACACATTCACACATGATAACTCTGAGCATTTATGCACCCATACCAAAAAGAGAGCATCGGCGATACTGGGCTGGATCTGCAAACATTCTCTGCATTTGGTTCTGCACCTCAAACACCCCTCACGTCCTCTATCTAATACTCATTTCCTAAATGTACAGGTAATTCCTCAAAATGTATAGACTTGAAATGGTCATATGTCATTACAAATGTCATGCTTTTTATATTTAGTCGCGTAAGAGTTGCCTCCATGTTGCCTTGTGTTCCCTCTTTGTAGCAACAGACAAAAACACCATTGTTAAGATGAAAAGCTTTGGATTAATGTCTCCAAAACTCCCAGAGACGTTACATATGAAAGAAAGGAGTCCCAAGCATCGTTTCAAAAGGAAAGCAAAGTTTCACTTTAATACGCAGCAAGACTTCACCAGCCGGCTGCATTGCATGGATGTGGCATGCTGGTTGCTAAGTTTCTTAGATGTTTGATAGTCCTGGAAGCTGAAGACAACGGCGCCAGCTCCCATGCACTGCATCAACAAGAACAAGGAGTCAGTCAAGCTGCAGGTACGTGGTGGAGGAGTGGACGCCCCAGGACACCAGGCGGAATTGAAACCGGCTAAAGCTGTTAAGGAGACGTTGTCAAGTACTGGCCATGTGTAGATTTTAATTCTTATCTATTCTGCATTGGTTGCAATGCCCTTTTAAAAGACTTACAAAGGAAATCTTTCCTTTTGGATTATTTTTCCTTTTCCAAATGGTCAAAATTCATATTTTCCTCCACTGATTCTTACCTGTCTTGACTTTAACATCTAGGAAATAAAAGGACACAGATTTTGGCATTATTTTGGTCCCAAAGGCTGTTTACTATGTCATCAAAGTATTAGATTAAACACTATTAACTTGTAATTTTTTTACATCAAAAAATAATTGAGTGATTTCATAAAGTTCAACTTAATATCGACACCCCAAGAAGTGGTATGTATCTGGTAATCGACTGCAATGTGTACAATAATTTCCTACAATGAGTAGCGGTCGAAGAGATTTTACAGTACCAAAGATATGCATTAATAAAAGAGACGCTTTCCTTTTGAGCTGGTAAGTGATCCACACACATGGATGCCGTCTAAGGCATAGCCAATATCCCCACCTCCAATTACTGACAGCAACATCTGGACTGCCCGAATGTACACTAGTGTTGACTAGGACAGCCTTGAACCCAGGCCTGTACCCAGTCTGACCACTTTCCAGAAGTACGTTTTGGGGCAAATCTCTTCTCTGCATCACGTTTCTCCATCTGTAGGTTTGGGTGATTGGAAAACAGTTAGATACATGAGCCTTGATGTTTTAAAAATCTTTTATAGTAACCAACACACAAACTCTAGTGAAATATTACCTTGAAAACTTGAGGATGCAGAGTTACAAAATTAATGGGAAAAAAGTTGGAAGCATTGATTCACTCTCAACGTTTTAAGATTGGCTACTTGGGGCCTTTTTGTACCACTAGGCAGGAAAAATGACTTAGTTTGGCATGTGGGGTGAGGGGGAAAAGGGTTCCAAGAAGTGAAATTGGATAAATTTAAATGTTTTGTGATTGTAGCTACTGAACATGTTTTATACTGGCAGAATATGCTCTCTGATATTGGAATACTGTCAAAATCAGTTTAAATCGTGCCAGAGAAATGTGAAATGGTGACGAGACAGCTGAAGTTTAAGCTGATAGCAGTGGTACAGACCTGCTCACACTGACAAGTCTGATGAGGGACTCTGACCCTGCAGATCACTCAGGGAAGGGAAGAGTCCCCATGTGGCAGCTTTGTTCTGGAATTCACAGGGGACGACACTTTGGCAAGAAGCTATTCCTCCCCCGACCCAAGCCCAGCTGGAACATTGGAGGTTTTTCAATCAAATCACATCCAAGGGAAGAACCAATCTAATTTATAATCTGTGAGAAACATGAAGATAATAGTATAAATTTGTATGACTACCAACTGAAATGTCAACTTATGTATTTAGGTGTTGAATCTTTTCTCTTCAAAAAGGTGTTAGTAATTAACTTGCCAGAAATAAATCTTTTTTTTCCTCTTTTTTTAATAAACTTAATAAAGAGAGGCAGAAAGAGGATATGTAGGAAAGAAGGAGAAAGAAAAAGGAAGAGGGCAGAGATGATAGAAATGGAAGAGAGAAAGTAGTGGGAGAAAGAAGACGACAGAAGCTAGCACTCCTTCCCCCAAATGAAAAGGAAAGACAGAAGGAAGGACATAGTCAAGGAGAGGGAAAGACGAGCAGGCATAGAGCTTCCAGTCCAACATGGAAGAATCGTGCTGTACTGTTGAACATCACCAGGAGGCAAAATGAAAGCAATTATTTTTAAAACCCAAACTGCCTGCAACCTTTCTAAAAAGAGTATGCCCTTTCTAAAAGGAGTAGGTAGGTGATCTGTATCAGTAAAAACATCCACAATGCTTCTTTATTTTCTCTGTGATTGTTTGAACAGCAATTGATGGTAGGGCTTCTAGAAGCCTGAGTAGGTGGCCCACAGGTTAGTGCAACCAGCTATTTAATGTGTGTGAAAAGACAAGGCCCACAGTGAGCTACAGGATAGAGGCCAGAGAAAACTGAGACTTTCTGTATGAGTCACTGAAACGGGAGGACTGGACAGCAGGGTAGAAGGCTAGATCCGAATCATGGAAATCCCGGGGCTTTTGTCTTTACACTAAAGATGTTTCAGATTTAAATTGGTTTCTATACCATACCGTGGAAAAGATCCATTTACTCAAAGTTTTAGTAAGCCGATTGCTTGAAGACATTCGCTTATGTTTTATAGATTGAAGGAAAGTGGAGGAGAACCATGGGGGTGAGTATAGTTTAATCAGTGACGACATCCATGGGTCAGTAATATTATAGATGCCAAATGAACAAACTCAATGAAGCGCAGAGGAACTCCGAAGAAGCTGGAATGCAGGCAAAACTACTAGAACTTCGAGGACAGTCTATAGGACGTTACACTGAGCCTCCTGTTACTCTTATTTAGACCCCCGGGAGCAAGGACACCCAGTTAATTTTGGATTTTATTTTAAAGTCTTGTCCAAGATCATCTGAATTCTCTAACAATATCCAGCTGCAGCTTAGCTTAAATCAAGACCCTTCAGGGGGCCGGCCGGGTGGCACAGCGGTTAAGTTCACACATTCCACTTCTCGGCAGCCCGGGCTTCGCTGGTTTGGATCCCGGGTGCGGACATGGCACCGCTTGGCACGCCATGCTGTGGTAGGCGTCCCACATATAAAGTAGAGGAAGAGGGCCAAGGATGTTAGCTCAGGGCCAGGATTCTTCAGCAAAAAAGAGGAGGACTGGCAGTAGTTAGCTCAGGGCTAATCCTCCTCAAAAAAAAAAAAAAAATGAAGACCCTTCACATCAGCCAGGAATCCATTCGTAGCTTGACTGCCAAAGAATTGATTCAAAGAGCAAGAAAATCAGCAGCATCAGTCAACCTGGTCTTCAGTGATGGCTCTAGAAACTCTTCGGGTTGAGAAAGAAGTTTTAGGAAACTCTCAGAGGCTGGCTCTATGACCTTTGAAAGTTTAAGCCTTTGAGATTGGGTTTTCAGCTGGAAATTCAGACGTGTGTAGCACTGCCAACTTTCTAGCTTCCCTCGGGAAGTATCAGGAAAGAGACAGCCCTGAAAATCATGTCAGTCAGGGTTGGCGTCCTTTATGGGCAGGACAGGTCTGCAATGGTCAATAGCTCCTGCCTTACTCCATGTGTGACGAACCGCTGCTAGGAGTGGTCCTGGGGCCCCAGCAAGAAGAGTCCATTCCCGTACTTTGTGTAAGTACTTTCTGAACGTACCCAGAAAGTGCAATGTCTGAGACAGGAGGAGCATTTGTGAATTTTAGTGTGGACATATGTCCATCAAATCCCATAGGAAGAAGACTTCAGGGGAGAAAAACAAGGAAAAAGTTTAGAAGTTCTATGCGTATTAAGAATCATACGCATCTTCAAAAGTTTCTGCTTCTGTGACCCAGGCTTGCTAGTGTTTGGATGGGTTTTAGAGTTTGGAGGTAAGGTGGGAAGCATATACAAAAATTTTGACACATCAGAAGATAAAAAAGAATTCAGGACTTTTGATTTCTTTGCAAAGAAGAGTATAGAAAGGTATTATTGATGAAATTAGGCTGGATTAAGTGATTACTTGTACTCTTTATAGTGAAATTCAGCTGAAGAAACTCAACCTGCTGAAAGAAAGTGAATAGGTTACCAACTTGTCCCTGTTAGTGCATATAACTTGCTAGAGTAGAAGGGTGAGCTAACATTATTTGTTTGTAGGCACTAAGACAGAACAGCAAAGTAGAGCAGGGTTGGAATTGGGAACTTCAGGTGGAATTTTAAAAGTGAGAAGGGAGGTGGATATAATTTAGGTACGTAACTTGAAGTCCTAAAAACTCAAATTCCAGAAAATCGGGATGAGCAGGTCTCCCTAGGTGCCTAGGTAAGCAATTAATTTGCTCCTTGGAGAAATTGAATGACTATGACAGGATAGGTGTGAGCAATCTGCCCGCTGGACCACAGTGCTTAGACACAGTGCACGGCAGAGACTCGTGTCTGGAGGGATGTGGGATTCAGATCCCAGGAGAGATGCTAAGGATGCCCTGGGAATGGGCGAGGTGCTGCTCTGCACTAAAGGAACTCCTCATGTGACAGAACCACAGACTGGTGAAACAGAAATGGCTGCTGTTATCTTATGACCATGGGTATAGTATTTTTTTAACAACATATACCATGCTGGAATCTGACTCTAGTTGTGCAGAGGCTGGGTAAACTGGGGTAAAATAAAAACAGCAAGCTGTGCTGAAACCATGGGAAAGAAGTTAAACTGACACCGTTTCTCCTCCTCCTTGTAAGAGGCTGACATCCTGGAGGGAGAAACTGGTGAAATCATGATGTCCTCCCCCAAAATACTCTGCTCCAGTGTAGAGGGCTCAGAAACACAAAGGGAGCTCTTCTGTGACGAGGAAGACAATATGACAGGAATGAAGGCTACCTTCTTGGCCAGATTAAATTTTATATCATGAGTTTGAGCCAAGGGCTGCTGTGTCCCCTAGTCACTCAAATTCCAGAAGCAAATAATTAGGAACTAGAGAGACTCAAAACAGAAGAGTGGCACTTCGGGGAGAAGCCGGAAGTTATCTTGTTATCTCAAGTTATCTAGGCAATAGGACAGACTTGGGAAGAAATTCTGCAAACAGAAACTGAGACACTAAGCTAAAATACTCAAGAAAAGTAGAAGTGTCATTGGACAGTCAACTGGAGAAGGAAAATAGGGTAAACCACACCTAAGAACGGAGGCAGAACCCTCCTGCTTCAAGAAGATAATCTAAATGCAGGGTCCTGTGAAACAGGTAGTTAATCCAGGAGGATCGGCAGGAACCAGATGCTGCCACCTTTCAAGGAGGGTAAGAAATCAGTGGCTCTTAGAAGGGGAAGACACGAGCAGTCAGGTGTGCCAGTAATAATAACAAATGTAAGTGGACTAGACTCGCTAATGAAAAGACAACGTTTGTCACACTCTATGTAATTTATAAGTATTGTGAAGGGAGAATGAAATTTGTCACAATTGATGTGTTTTCCTACATAGAAAACCCCAGAGAAGCAACTGAGTAATTATTAGAATTTTAAAGAATGTTGTGCAAGTTTCCTGGATATAAAACTGATATGTAAGCATTAATTGCATTTTCATACATTATTCAAACATAATTAGAAAATGTAATTTAAGAAGATATTTTTAATGAAAACAAAATGATGATATGCCTATATAAGTAAATCTAACCAAAGATATGCAATATCTTCACATAGAAAATATTTTCAAAATATTGAAGGAAACTAAATAAGACCCTCATAAGTGGAGAGATTGATTTTGGTCAAGGACAGAAAGTGCAATTCCACAGAGTAGTCAATTATCCCCAAACTGATATATAGATTCAGTGAATTCTAGTCAAATCATTTCATGCACTACCTCTTCAAAAATTAGAATGCTTGGGGAGAATCTGCGTTTTTAACAATAAAACATCCAGGTAATTTCGATACACAATAAAGTTTTAGAACAGTAGACCCAAGGGGAATAAAGCAGAAACCCAGCATAGAAGAATTGATCCGAAAGACAAACACATCGGGGTGTGGTAGATGAACACCCCACAGCGTCACGACCAAGTCACTGTCCGTGTTTTGTCTGCTGTGTGTACCGACAGTGTAGACCAGCTGGTGTAGGCATTCATCATCAGCTTAAAGCCGACTAAAATAGGTCAAAAGCTGAGAGGAAGAACGTCAGCATGACCTGACGGTCAGGAAAAAGGCCAAAGCCTGAAAAAGTATTGCCATATTTTTAAACATACTTTTAGAACAAAATCGTGGATCAAGAAGTGCTGGAACCAGTGCGCTGGGAAAGGTCATGCAGAGTAGACGGGTAACAGAGACGGACAAGATGGGTGATGGCTAACCTGCTCCCTTCCTTCACACAGGAAATGGTGCACACACTGACAAGGGTGAACAGCGTCTCGGAGGAGTCCTAGGGAGGAGCTCACTCCCCAAGGTCAATTGGGCCCCGCAGGCCCCCCACTCACACGCACCTGTGCCAGCAGCAAGTCCTACACTCGGCAGGGCTCCTCACCCTCTGCAACCAGCCGGAAAGCCAAGGCCATCTCCTCACTGAGAACCAGTCCCTTAATCTTGCTAAGCCCAGTTTTCCCTTCAAGATTTCGCCCAAGCATCCCCATCTCCAAGAAGCTTCCCTGGATGTCGAGGTAATTCCTGGCAGTGCCCTCCCAGCACATGCAGACCTCTGTGATCAGACACGCCCTTTGGGCAGTTTTTGTCTTACTAATATATCTCTCCCTCAGTTTTTAAATTCCAAGAGTTTAGGAAATAATGTTTCTTTTCTTTATGTCCTTAACCAACAGAAAGTGCAGGGAAGGGGACATAGCTAAATATACATAAATACACACATCGTATTGGCTTCCCGGGGCTGCCATAACAAAGCACATGCATTGGGTGGCTTCAGCAACAGAATTCTATTTCCTCACAGCTCTGGAGGTTAGAGGTCCAAGGTCAAAGGGCTGGCAGGGTTGGTTCCTGGGAAGCCTCGCCTGGCTGGCAGGTGGCAGCCCTCCCTCTGCGTCCTCACCTGCTGGTCCTTCCTCTGTGAGCACTGCGCTGGCATCTCTCTGATGTGTTAACGTCGCTCCTGTGAAGGCACCCCACAGCGTCAGCCTGGACTGGGTTCCACCTAACCCTTCTTTAAGGTGCTGTCTCCAAGTGCAGTCACTGTGAGGTGCTGGTGGTCAGGCCTCAATGTGTGAATTTTGGGGACAACTCAGCTGTATACACATATATAGATAGATGAATAAACAAGTGAAAGAGTAAATTAGTGGCTCATATGCAATGTACTGAACGTGTGACTGTGACCACAGGTCAATGATTAATAAAAATTGGAAAACAATGGGAATTTGAAGATATGCATGTGACATGGAAATGTGCCAATCTTGTTCTAGTACCACAAGGTGGGCAAGGCCAGTTGACTCCACAGCTGTGGTGGGAACGCTCCCCTGGCCTGCCCGGGGCCTCCCGTTCTGGCTGGCTCGCCCTTCCAGCCTCTTCCTTGCCTCACCCAGCAGGCTCCTCACCCCAGCCACGGCAAAGCTGACCCTTCTGGTTGTCATCCATATTTTCTTTGCTTCTATTCGTAAACCTTATTTCCTTTTGCTAAGCACTCTTCTTCAGTGAGGCTGAATTTTACCTCTCTTTCAGGTCTTGGCTTAAATATTAAGTTTTTACTTTTTCTAGGAAATATTCACTAACGATCCCCCTCATCACACATAGTCTGGTTTTATGCCATCATGAATTTGATTCACAATAGAATTTATTACATTATGATTGTCTTCATGAACATAACCCCTAGTAGACCCACAATTCTACAGGAGAAGCTATGCTTTCCTTGTTCACAAAGGTTTTCCCATCGTGTAAAATGCATAAAACATAGCAGTTATTCAATAAATACTTGATGAACAAATGAATTAATATATATATATATATATATATATATATATATATATAAGAAAACAGAAGTATCAACACTAGGAACCGATGCAGATTCCCTGAGAACAAGCTGTACAGACATAACTTCATCCCTTTATGCAGGCTTCCATGACGAGTGAAATGTAAAGAATGACTTCAGCAACTCAGAAGGCAAAATATCAAATTATCTATGCTTACATTAAAGGTATGGAATACTGGATAAGAGTGCAATTACCTGAATCCATAACGAATTCTGAAAAATATTTCCAAGAAGGAGAAATTAATGGAATCATGCTGACCTAAAGTGAGCCCCTTGGTGACAGGTCATGGAGTACATTTGTTGGTTGTGTCTGGTTGAAGGTTTTTTGTGGATTTTTTGCTGAGAAAGATTCTCCTTTTTTTTTCCTCTTCCCAAAGCCCCACTACATGGTTGTGTATTCTAGCTGTAAGTCCTTCTAGTTCTTCCGTGTAAGCCACCACCACATCATGGCTACTGACAGATGGGTGGTGTGGTTCTGAGACCTGGAAACAAACCTGGGCTGCTGGAGAAGAGCATGCGGAACTTCAACCACGAGGCCAGCGAGGCTGCTCTGGTTGAAGGATTTCAGCAGTTGAGGCAGAGAGGATTTGCTCATTAGATTGGAATGGCTCATCTGTGATGACAGGCTTAGGGTCAATAATGATTTCAAGAGATTTAAATTGTTATAGCTTGAGAAATAAAGTTAAATTTTAAGATCAAAATGCTAAGGATTGAGTTTAGTTATGAAGAATATGAAAAGACCTATTTTTACTATCTAGAAACTCAACATAAGAAAGCAATGTAACATAGCTGCACATTTTACTGTAATCTAGACATAGAATTAATTCTCTTTAGAGGCTATTAATAACAATAGCTTATGGCTTTTAAATGTATTTGTATATCAATTATTTTATATACATTATATTATTTTGTTTACCCATAACCCTAAAATGTAAGTTCTATAATTATTCTTACTGTAGCATAGAGAAAGCTGTGGTTTATAAGTCTGATTTACTCATTCAAACTCACACAGGTGATGTGTGGTGGGAAGAATTTTGAACCCATGTCGTTATGCTCCCTAACTTCACAGTTTTAAACTCAATCTCCCTCATCAGGATACACAGCTTATCCGGGGCAGCTCTGGAATCCAGGACAGCTCTGCGGCAGCACCCTGACTTCTCGGCTGGAGTTCAGGTGCTGTAACTAGAAGAAGCATAACTGTAACTTCCCTCATCTCATCACTCATTTCTGAAATATTTTAGCACGTTTAGAAACGTTTCCTTCATTTTCCAAAAACATTTCTTTAAAGGGGGAGGTCTAGGGAGGAGGTCGCAGAGCACCTCCAGACTTTGAAAGTCGAAAGTGAGAAGGGGTTGATGTCTAGAGCTGACGACGCTCCCTCTGTGGCCTGTTGTTGTT
The DNA here is from genome assembly GCF_041296235.1 of Equus asinus. Lineage (NCBI taxonomy): Eukaryota > Metazoa > Chordata > Mammalia > Perissodactyla > Equidae > Equus > Equus asinus. Next base: position 499,240 of record NC_091792.1, read on the forward strand.
CTCTTCCTTTTGTCTTCACTTTGTCTAAAGCGGCCAGCTGCACAGTCACTGAGCCTGAGAGACGATTCGAACCAACCAAACACTGGGCCGCCTGCAGCAGAGTGTGCTAACTTAACCACTCTGCCACGGGGCCAGCCCCTACTTATCCTTTTAAACTCAGTTTCTCTCAATGATTTGCTTATTCCTGTCCAACGAGTTTACTGGTGAGCACCCCACAACATGAGTGCACAATTTTGTTTGCGCGCATCCGACACAACAACGGAAGAGATAGCCTTTGCAAATTTATCTTGTGGACTTTAATTAATATTTACACAATTGTGGTCAAAACTTGGATTGCTGAAATAATTGACATTTTGGATGCCAGGGCTCCTAAAAATGGAGTAAATCACTCTATATACCTTAAAACAGAATAAAGAGTTTTAACTTGTAGGTCAGTATACATGTCGGCAATTTTTGCAACAACAGAATATGTTAAATTAGCTACCTATGGTGAGAAAATACCATCCGTGTGATTTGCATATATCGAGAGTATGACTTTCTACATTTTGCTCCCTACAAAGACCACTTGTTAAATAAAGCCACTGATTCAACCTGGTCCTTTAAATTCTAGACTTTGTTGTGTCATATTAGCACAAAAATTCTGCTGATTTTGTGAATCTCATCTTTGCAGATTTTATTGATGTTATTCTTATCTGTGCTAATTTCAAAGAAGGCTTTAGCATCAAAGAAATCTGTAATGGGGGTTCAACATATGTATTTAAAAGCTTTTTCTCTGACTTAGTATTGGAATATTGTCTAGGGTCAGAATATGTTGTTGTATGGAAGATCATTTTTTGTGTAATTTATTTTGTATTTAATCAATATTCTATTTGTGTTTTATATTATATACTTATCTGATGTGCTATGGTGGGACAACTCCCCTGCCTTCAAGAAGTTTATAGCAGATATTTAAGGAGGTATAATAAAATTTACACATTTTGGTATAAACCATCTTAAATTTATTTCATCAGCCTTTAAAGCTTTCACACTGGGATGTGAGAAAAACAGATTTCTCACATTCCATCTTGATTGTTGTAAAGGATCTCTAATCTCTGAAGCAAATTGCATTTATATTACACCTTAATAGTGAAATTATATAATTTAAAATATAGGTTATTTCATTAAAATTGATACTCTTATTAGCTCAAAAGTGATTTGTCTCATTGAATGTACAGCCAATGCTAGTGAAACGCCATGAAAGGCAATTAATGAAGGATCAAAGAATTGTAACTGTGTAATTTATAAAGATAATGACAATACCTCAAAGCAACAGCCTCGTTGCCCTGCTAAGCCCACGGAGTCACCAGAGTGTCTGGGAGTGAGAGAGGACGTGTCTGTTGACAGCGGGCAGTCGTGGGCACCGTGCGTGGCTGATCACCTCTCTGACGACTGGAAAATGGAGCCGTCACAGAGCAGCATCTGCTGCGCGGGAGCCTGCAATGCCCAGATTGCCTGTTACAGAATTCCAGAGACTATTTGCCAGCAACAGACTTCATTTTGCCAATGGGTAATTTGCAGTTTGCTGTGTCATCAGCGTCTGAAGGTGTCACGTCTTCTCCTCATCACAGCCAATCCGATGGCAAAGTGCTGTTGAAGCAGCTGTCAGGAATGCGGAAAAACTACAGAGGAAGCACAAAGTGACAGCAGATGCCATGCAAATCGGCAGTGGACACACAACATGCACGCACAGAAACCATCACATACAGACCTGTGTCGTTCCTGACACTTCTTAATGCGGAGGCAGAGCAGCTCTGCCTCAGATAAAACATCGCGGGTGGGTAAAGGAGACCGAAGAATGAGGAAGGGCTTGTACAGAGAAATGGCAAGTGCTAGGTTATATTCTAGAGTACTGCCTGTGCCCTGGATAGGAACCACAAAACGTGCTTGGGTAATTATTTCAGAAAAAAAACCAGCAGAAAATATGTATAGACATGCCTAAGATCTCTAATTGTTCATCATTGTATAAACTTCTGTTAATCAGATTATGTCAATACTATTAAATGCTATTTGAAATATCCTTGTAACTCCTGCATAATTCTGAACCAAACAAAATGTTTATTTCAAAAATGCTGCATGAAATGCATTTATAGTCTGTACATTTTTGTTGTATGAAATTTGCCTGAATTTTTTCTTAATAATTGTTGCTACATTTTGAATACCACCCACCATTGTTGCTTAATTATAAAATCTTTGAATTGTAAGAAATTTAAGTTATGTTTTCACAAGGACCCTCTCCTCGAGGAGCCCGTCCGTAACACCCTTAGCAAAGGCCCTTCACCACCTTCATGTCTGTTTGGATGTTGGAGATGCCGCTGCCTCCATGGGCTGGCCATCACTTTTGATAGGACTTATAATTAACCATCATCACAGATTAAGCCAGAATATGGTGTCTCGTGACTTTTATTCACCGCTCACAGCGACAGGAAATCTGCAGTGTTTCTTCCTCTCTTCCTTCTTCCTCGTCCCAGGTCGGCCGCCAGCCCCCTCAGGCCTCCCCCGGTGACTGCCTTCGTGCGTTCCTCCCCTGGATCTTACGCCGGCTCCCTAGCTGCGCACTCCCCCTCTGCCAGAACTGGGGGCGGCATCCCGAGTAGCCTCCCCACTGTCAGCTTATCCACACTACAGTTTTTCCCAACATCACAGCCAGGTTTTCTGTACAACACTGTCTGAGTTCTTCTCCTGGAATATTCAGTGTCTATAAGAATAAAGTGGAAATCACTTTTATTATTAGGTGAGGTAACGCCAGCTATTGTTAAGCACCCATGTACATTACAGTGGCCAAAAGGAAAGCAGGCTCCTTCTGCCTTCCTTTTTCACACCCTCATCCTCTGGGACTTCAGAGTTCTTGCCGTCCAGGTGGAGAACGGGGAGACAGATGGTGGAGAGAGCGCATCGGTGTTAACCATGTTGGGCTGGAAGGGACACACATCGCTTCAGCTTCAAATTCCATTGTTAAGAATTAGTCATAAGGCCCCACATAGACGCAAATCAGAGAGCCCCTGCCTTGGCAGCAGCTTCCCCAAGTCCACCCTAAGATATAGAACGGGACTGCGAGTCTTTGGTGAACTATTGGTGTAGGTTTTTACCACAGCTGACAAAACTCCACAGCAAAGTGTGCAAAGCACAGCCTCCTGCTCTCACATTTCAGCTCCAGGCCTCGCCCTTTATGTTCCCAGTCCCCAAACTCCAGCCACCACATTGCGGACTTTTCCCCAAGATCATCTCTTCCTGAGACAACGCTATGTCTTTAGGCTCATTTTGTCTTGGAAAGTTCTTCTCATCTCTCCTCCCCTCAGCTCCCTAAACCATTGAAATGCTGTTCAAATTTCAAGTCTCAGCTCAAATTATGTTCTTCCCTAAAATCCTGCTTGTACACCCGAAATTACACAATGTTATGAATGATTATAATCCCAATAAAACTACTTGAAAAGAAATCCTCCTTAATGATCCCGTTGTAATTAGCTCCTTGTGAATCATTTCCCAGTACTTTCTTTTTTATTTTTGGCGGGGCTGTTTGCATGCCTGCCTCTCCAGGATGGTGTGCGTTCTCTTAGGTTTTACCTCTCTATTCTTTCCCTGCCTCACTGTGTCAGCAAACAACGGCGTGTCGTAACAGCTCTACTCATGGCATCTACTATGTGTCAGACAGTATTCTAGGTTGCTTTTTTCCCCCTCTTTTTTATGTTTTTTTTTTTTTAGCAAGATGTTTTGGGGAGGGCTAACATCTGCTGCCAATCCTCTTCTTTTTGCTTGAGCAAGAGTGGCCTTGAGCTAGCATCCATGCCCATCTTCCTCTATTTTGTATGTGGGATCCTGACACACAGCATGGCTTGACAAGTGGTGCGTAGGTCCACACCTAGGATCTGAACCCACAAACTCTGGGCCGCAAAAGTGGAATGTGCGAACTTAACCGCTGCGCCACCAGGCTGGCTCCTGCTTTTTTTTAAAATGTAGATTGTCTTACATGATCCTCATAACAACCCAGGGAGTTAGGCACTGAATCCTCCCTCTCTTGTAAGAAATAAACTGAGGCGCAGAATGGCTGTGCGGTTGTACACGGTCACACAGCTAATACGTGTGAGTTGGGTTATGAATTCAGCCTGACCCCAGAAGCCACACTGTCAATTACTATGCGGTAGTAGATTATTTTCAATGACTGTTGGATGTATTTTTGCAACAGTTAGTAATTCACTCTGACTTTCCTCATAACATTGCTTGAACAATCACATACCACTTGCATTTTTCTTTATGATATTCTCTATCTACAGTTACTAAGCATTTGCTATTTCCAAGGAGAAGCGTTCACTGAAATGGCAATCCCTCTAGCTTCCAGTAACATGACAAACTGAGATAATTGATGCTTTTCTGTGTGTTTTATTACGTAGGCTACGTGTTCTCAGCATCAATATAAAGTGACCTTCAGAACTTAGAGAACAAATAAATATAACACTAATTGTGAAATTGGTTCCCTAATTCTAAATTTTTTACCTTGTGAAATTATAGTTTCGCTAACAATCATTTCATGGCCTTGAAAATAAATTCCCTAAGTGGAGCTACAGTTCTTTGATGGTATGTTTTTTCCGATATTGCTGCCCACAAGCAAACAACGTGAAGGAGGATAAATTTTGCTCAGTGATCGTCTGTCTTCAGATGCAGGAAGTCCTTGAGATCTCTGGGTTTGCGTGCAAAGGGTGTTCCTCAGGTCAGCATCACTGGTTCCCTTCCATTTAGTCATCTTGACTTTGATTTCTCTTCTGCATCTTCTTTGACAGGCAACTTGTTTTCACATGGAGAGAAAAATATAATGCCTGAGTGTAAAAACGGCACATCTCCCATTTGTGTGTGTGAGAGAGAAAGAAAAAGAGTGTGTTCACAATCTTGAATTAGTGATCAAAGTAAACCATCACCAGGATACAAATTAAAAAGGAAATCGGAAGGACTATCCAGCACTTGTTCATCTGTTGTTTCTAGGACTCCAGATCACGTACCCTGGTGGGGTAGGTCGTTGAGAAGACATGACCTGGAGCTGGGCAATGGGAGGCTCCTCACCCTCCTCTGTCCTTGGGATGTCCATGCTGCCCCCTGTTCCCCCAGTGGGAGCTGGTTTCAAGGACACAACCTTGAGGGAGCAATGCGTTGTTGAGACCATCTGGACGGTATTCGTCTTGTGGCTCCCAAGACAAGCCTCCGACATAAGTTCCCTCACTTATTACACCTGCCGCCTCCCAACCTGGGGGCCCTGCCTCTTTCTTGGGTCTCTCCCTGCCCTCCATGGATGAGGCCAGTTTGTGAACCAACACACACTCTTTTTTTGAATGTGGAAGTTGGTATATATATATATATATATTTGTATAGATTAATTTGCACAATGTTTTATTTATTCCAATACTTCAAGTCAGAAAACAAACTTGTTATATAGCAAATTGTCCAGTTTATTTCCACTTTAGTCATCAGAAACATAGGTCAGTAGATTAAGAGAGAGGTTCTGTGTGGTTCTGCATACTGTGCCGTGTTTCTTTAAGCCATACTCAAAAATTTTAATGAGAATCTTAGAAGCAAAGCTGAATACGATAGTCTGCACTAAAAAAGCAGGCATGGAGCTCTTTCATATCCCATTGTAAGATGGATGTGGTTGCTTACTTTCCTTCACGTTTTGGCTTCAAATTGTGTATTAGGGGGTTATTGACACTTTGACACTCCACAATAGTCCAACGGATGTTACTGCTTTCAAAGTGGCCTTGTCTTGTTCTGTCTTGTGTCACAGACATTCTCAATGAAGTTAACTGACACTTTCAGACAGCTATTTATAAAATGTTCTATAAAGAATGTTTATTTATATTTTCATTTCCCCACTGTATTTTTACAGCCATACAGTTTATATGATAGGTTAATTAGCAGCAGAGTCAGTAAATATATATTTAACAATTTAATTATGTTCAAGGATGGCATAATGCCAAGAACCGTGGGATATAAAAATGATCTTAAGCATGGTTTGTGCCCAAGTTATCTGATCAATATGGGAAAAAATAAGTGATTTAAAACGGAAATCGGATTGATTCCCAGTTTAAGGCACTGCCACCTGAAAATTGCACACCAAGTTGTTCTCTATCAGCATGTGTGTTTTCTGTCCTATGTAAACAAGATACTGAAAATTATCAACAAGGTTTTGGCAAACAAACTTCCTTCGCAATAAGGTAAAATATATAAAGACAAAAAAGTTAAAAATGAGAATTACAACCACAAAAGACATTGTGCTTCTCAAAACCTTGAAATTAGAATCCTGTAGATCATAGACCCTAGTTCCCGAAGGAGAAACAAGTCAATGGTGTTCTCTTAGGCTCATTATCACTTTCACAGGTGCATTTTTAATCAAAATTTTTATTGAAATAGTTGTGGATTCACATGGGATTGTAAGAACTATTATAGATATTCCAGGTATGTGTTCACTAACCCGACTCTTCCAGTGTCAACATTTTGAAAACTTATAACAATCAGGGTATTGACACTGATACCATCCAACGGTCTTATTCAGATTCCTGAGTTGAAGTGTGTGTGTGGATGTGTGTTTAGTTCTATGTAATTTTATCCCATCTAGTTTGTATATCTACCAAGACAGTCAAGGATACTGAGCAATTCCATCGTCACAAGGATCCCTCAATTTCATTTTTATAACCATATCCACCTCCCCTGCCCTTCCTAGCTTCTGGCAGCTACTACTCAGTCCTCCATTTCTAAAATTTAGTCACTTCAAAAGGTTATATGCACTGAATCATACCATATAAAACCTTTTAAGATTTTTTTCTCTCAGCAAATTCTCTGGAGATGTCTCCACATTGCGGCATGCATCAACAGCCTGTTTCTCTTTACTGCTAGGTAGTATTCCATGCTATGTATGTGTGAAAGCTTGGTTAACCTTTTCTCTTTTGAAGGAAATCTTGGCTGATTACGGCTTTTGGCTCTTACAGATAAAGCTGCTATAAACATTCATGTACAGGTTTTTGTGTGTACACAAGTTTTTATTTCTCTAGAATAAATGTCCAACGGTGCAATTGCTGGGTCATTTGGTAACTGCATGTTTATTTCTATAAGAAACTGCCAAATTTTTTTCCAGAGTGGGAATTTTACATTTCCATCAGCAATGAATGAGTGACTCATTTCCTGTGCGTGCTTGCCAGCATTCGGTGCTGTAACTTTTATGTAAGCAATGCTGATAAATGTGCAGCGGTATCTCACTGAGCTGTTAACTTGCACTTCCCTGATGGCTGGTGATGCTGACCATCTTCTCAGGTGCTTGTTTGACATCTGTGCGTCCTCTTCAGTGAGACGTCTCTTCATGCCCTTAGCCTACCTGCTAATTAGTATTCTTACTATTAAGTTGTCAAATTTCTTTATGTAATCTTGATCTTTTTTAATCAAATATATGGTGTATTAGTTTCCTCTTGCTGCTGTACGAAATTAACACAATTTTAGTGACTTAAAACAACACTGCAAATTTGTCATCTGACAATTTGGAAGATCACAAGTCCAAAATGAGTCCCACAAGGCTAAATCTAAACTGTCTGCTAAGATGGTTCCTCCTAGAGTCCAGAGGGGGGAGATCTATCTTTGCCCCTCCCAGCTTCTAGAGGCTTTCTGCATTCCTCGCACTGTGACTGCATCCCTCCAATCTCTGCTTCCATCAGCACACTGGCTTGCCCTGTCCAGCCCTCCCGTGTCCCTTGTGTAAGGACTCTTGATCACATTACTCCCATAAACCCCCTCCCCATAATGCAAGATAATCTCCCCATCACATCTGCAAAGCCCTTTTGCCGAATAGAGCAACATTCACAGATTCCTGGCTTTCGGACTCAGATATCTTTGTGGGGCAGACTATTCAACCTACTACACACCACACGGTTTGCAAATATTTTCTCCAACTCTGAAGCTTGTCTTTTCATTCTCTTTACATGGACCTTTAAAGAGCAAAAGTTTTAAATTTTGATGAAGTCCATTTTGTCTATTTTTCACTTTATGGACAATGCTTTTAGTATTAAATGTAAGAACTCTTTGTCTAGTCCTAGATAATGAATATTTTCTCCTGTGTGTTTTTCTAAGAGTTTTATAATTTTACATTTAAGTGCCTGATTCATTTTGAATTACTTTTGTGTAAGGTGTGAGGTTTATTATTTTGCCTATGGATGTACAATTGCTCCAGTATCATTTGTTGACAAGGCTATCCTACCTCTATTGAACTGCTTTTGCAGCTTTGCAAAGATCAGTTAACACATCTGTGTGGTTTCATCTGCAGATTCCTTTTCCTGTTCCATTGATCTGTGTCTGTGCTTCTGCCAATACCAAAAAGGCTTTATTTCTGTAGCTATGTAATATGCCTTAGTATTGGATAAAATGATTCCTCTAGTCTTACATCTTTAGGCAGTCTTATGCCTTCCTTCTCAATCTGTACACCTTCTGTTTTCTTTTCTTGCCTTATTGCATTAGCTAGGACTTCCGGGATGATGTTGATGAGGATGGTGAGAGCAGACATCTTGCCTTGGTCCTGGTTTCAGTGGGAAAGTTTTTCACCACTAAGCAGGACACTAGCTGTAGTTTTTGGTAGATATTCTTTAACAAGTTGAGGAAGTTTCCCTCTATTCCAAGTTTACCAAGAGGTTTTATCACAAATGGGTGCTGTATTTCAGCGTTTATTGATGAGACCACGTGATTTACCTTTTTTAAACATGCTTATGTGGTGGATTACATTCATTGATTTTTGAATGTTGAACCAGGCTTGCGTATCTGGGATAAATCCCATTTGGTTGTGGTGTATAATTCTTTTTTATGAATTGTTGGATTCAATTTGCTAATATTTTACTGGGGATTTTTATTCCTATGTTCATGAGAAATATTGGTCTTTGGTTTTCTTTTCTTATAATTTCTTCATCTGGTTTTGGTGTTAGGGTAATGCTGGCCTCATAGAATGAGTTAGAGAGTATTCCTTCTGCTTCTATTCTCTGGAAGAGATTGTAGAGAATTAGTATAATTTCTTCCTTGAATGTTTGGTAGAATTCACCAGTGAATCCATCTGGGCCTGCTGCTTTCTGTTTTGGAAGGTTATTAATTACGAATTCCATTTTTTTAATAGACATATGTCTATGAAGATTGTCTGTTTCTTCTGTGGGTTTTGGTGGACTGTATCTATCAAGGGACTGGTCCATTTCATCTAGCTTATCCAATTTGTGGGCATAGAGTTGCGCACAGTATGCCTTTATTGTCTTTTTAATGCCCGTGGGATCAGCAGTGGCAGCTATTCTTTCATTTCTGATATTAGTAATTTGTGTCCTCTCTCTTATTTTCTTAGTTAGCCTGGCAAGAAGCTTATAGATTTTATTGATCTTTTGAAAGAACCAGCTTTTAGTTTCATTGATTTTTTTTCTATTGATTTCCTGTTTCCAATTTCATTGATTTCTGCTTTTTACCCTTCTTTGTCTAGTTTCCTTAGGTAGAAACTTAGGTTATTAATTTTAGATATTTCTTCTTTTTTAATGTATGCATTCATTCAACGCTATAAATTTCCCTCTAAAAACTGCTTTTGCCACATCCCACAAATTTGTGTAAGTTGTATCTCATTTTTATTTAATTCAAAATATTTTTAAATTCCTCTTGAGATTTCTTCTTTGAACCATGGATTATTTAGACATGTGTTGTTTGATCTCCATGTATTCAGGGACTTTCCGGTACTTTTGTGTTATCTATTTTTAGTTAATTCCATGGGGGTCTGAGAGCAGGCATTGTATGATTTCTATCTTTTTAAATTTGGTTTGTCCCAGAACGTGGTCTGTCTTGCTGAATGTTTCGTGTGAGCTTGAGAAGAACATGCACCCTGCTGTTGTTGGATGAAGCAGTCTGTGAATGTCCATTATACCGAATTGATGGACGGTGTTGTTGAGTTCCATTATCATTGCTGATTTCCTGCTGGCTGGAAATCCTGCTGTCCATTTCTGATGGGGGTGTTGAAGTCCCCTGCTATGGTACTGGATTCATCTATTTTTCTTTGCAATTCTACTTGTTTTTGCCTCACATAATTTGACACTCTGTTGTCAGGCACATACACATTAAGGATTGCTATGTCTTCTTAGAGAATTTACCCCTTTGTCATTATGCAGTGCCCCTGACTGCTTTCCTTGCTTTGAACCCAGCTTTGTCTGAAATTAATTTCAGTACTCTTGCTTTCTTTTGATTACCGTTAGCAAAGTATATTCTCCTCCATCCGTTTACTTTTCATCTACATTTGTCTCTACATATAGATGGGGTTTCCTTTAGGCAACATACAGTTGGGTTGTATTTTGATCCATTATGACAATCTCTGTCTTAATTGGTGTATTTGAACCACTGATGTTCAAAGTGATTATTGATGTCATTGGATTGATACCCTTCCTCTTCTTCCTTGTCTCATTACTGTCACTCATTTCACCTACACATAAACATACAGCTACATAAGATACATCCCTAAGTGTAGTTAATTGAATACCTTGTTGATATTATTGTGTAGAACAGGCTGTTATCTGTTAGATCTATTATGAACAAGAAAAGTTTGTATTTTACCTTAACTTCTGCCTTCACTCCTTTGAAGCTCTTCCTTTATTTATGTAGATCAAAGTTTCTGGCATATATTATTTTCCCTTTCTCTCAGGAAATTCTTTTAACATTTTTTGCAAGGCAAGTCTACTGGCAAAATTTCCCTCAATTTTTACTTGCTGAGAAAGTCTTTATTTCTCCATTACTTTTGAATGATAACTTCACAGGGTACAGAATTCTGGATTGGTGGGTTTTTTTTCTCTCAATGCCTTAAAATTTTCATCCTACTCTCTTCTTGCTTTCATGGTTTCTGAGAAGTCCTATGTGATTGTTATCTTTGGTCCTCTATATGTAAGGGTTTACCCCCTCCCTCCCTGCTGGCTTCTTTCAGGATTTTTGATTTTCTGTGGTTTGAAAATGACATGCTGAGGGTAGATTTTTGGCTTTTATCCTGCTAGGTGTTCTCTGAGCTTCCTGGATCTGTGGTTTGGTGTCTGACGTTAACCTAAGGAAATTCTCAGTCATTATTGTTTCAAATATTTCCTCTATTTTTTTCCCTCTTTCTTCTCCTTCTGGGATTCCTATTATGCATATGTTACATCTTTTGTAGTTGCCCCACAGTCCTTGGATATTTTTTTCTGTGTTTTCCATCTTTCTTCTCTTTGCTTTTTGGTTTCTGAGGATTCTATTGTTACGTCCTCTAGCTCAGAGATTATTTCCTCAGCTGTGTCCAGTCTACTAATAAACCCATCAAGGCATTCTTCATTTCCGTTATAATTTTTCTTTTTTAATCTCCAGCATTTCTTTTTGGTTCTTTCTTAGGATTTCCATCTCTCTGCTTACACTGCCCATCTGTTCTTGCATGCTATATGCTTTAGCTGTTAGACCCCTTAGCATTTTAGTCTTAGTTGTTTTACATTCCCAGTCTGATAATCACAACATCCCTGCCATCTGGTTCTGTTGTAATTTTAATGGATCTAGGTGTAAATCAAACACCATGGTCTTTATATTCAGTCATATGCATTTAAAAAGTAGTATAACTGTGTGAATTTCACATGTCAATATTTATAATACACATAAATTATATCATTTGCTACAATCATATTATGAAAAACTTTTAGATGTCAGCTTAAAATTATAAGGGTTATATAGCTCTTAAAAATATTTTAAAGGTATCAGAGTAAAAAAGTTTGAAAGCTGCTACTAAACAATCTAAACTCGTATCAAGTGAGTGGATTAAATAAAATTCTTCTGTGTTGCCCAATTATGGAGAGATGTTCAATTAAGCTCAGCAGCGACAGCCCCGTCAGGACGTCCCTCTGTCACCTATTCTTCTCCCCCATGGTCTTTTCATGTAGTTTAACCTCATTCCCTTTATGGCTAATGATTTCCTGCCTCTTAGGAAAACCTTGACCACCCTCACAAATGCTTCTCCAAGCAACAGACACTTCCCAGCTCTCTCCCTTGTGCAACTCCGTTAGGTCTCATGTGATGGTGGTCATCAGCCTTGCTCTTGCTTGAATCACTTGAGGCTATAAAATCTCCTACAAGTGATGATTTCTCTGATTTTTGCAGCTTCCTGAATTACCTTGTTCTCCTTCTAGTACCCTGGGTTTGGATTCGAGGTTGTGGCTGCTCCAGTCCCGTGAAAGCCCAGATCACTGGGTAACAGCTTCTTGGTGCAGTCACCGCGAGACCAAGGGAATTCGTAATTAGGTCAAGGAGCATAGTGTTTTCCCTTGAAAGGCTTTATCTCATCTGAATCCAGTAGTTCCCTCATCCAACTGAACTCGTTCCATCTTCATTGTGTTATCTGCAATACATTCAAATACATTCCCAAGAAATACCTATGCATTATTATTCAACAAAGGATTGTCCGATCAGAGTCAGATCAGAGACAATGATTTATGGTGTAGTGGAAAGCAAATAAAAGTTTCCTGACAGGAGGACCTGAAAAGTCCCTGGCAATGCAGCCAGCAGAGTGTGAGCAAAATTTTCACGGAAATATTTTATTTTTATTTATGTTGGCCATGAAATAAATATTGCATAGTTGAATCAGTGGGTTTTATGTGTCAGGCACTATTTCCTGCTGCACCCAATCACTGCAGAGCTGTCAAAAGCAAAGCATTCATCTGAAGAGGCTGCCCTCTCGGAGAGGAAGGAGAAAAAGCCCGGAGACTGACAAAATGCATCCTGATGAGTGTCTTTCCCTCTCTTTTTAAAGCTTTTTGAGTTTGTTCCTATTTTAGCAAACGTGAACTCTGAATGAAAAGTAATTGGAGGCAATGGTTTCAAGCAGACGTAGGGAGGGGAGAGGGAAGGCTCCCATTTTCTGAGTAGATAACATTATGTAGGGGTAGCGAGTGTCCAAAGAATGTGAGATAGAATGGCTTCATTGCAGATTGGGTGCACCTCCCCCTACTCCACAGCAAAATGCAGCGAATGTGATGAGATGAGCACTTCACAGTGTGGGAGTCTGGTCACGACCCGCCTGCTACAGCCGCATCAGCGTAGGTGAGCATCAGGACAGGAAATGAGAATATCCAGACAGCAGCCAGTGTCAGCAGAGTGCGCGCAGGGAGGCAGCAGCAACTCAGCACGCACCTGCACAGAGTCGACTGCCGCTGCTCTGCACACAGAGGCTGCGAGGAGGCCGGGGAGGGCTCAGCACACACCCCAGGGCCGGGCGAGGCTTGGAGAACCGCTCTCCTGGGCAGGCATCTCTGCAGCCTCAATTCCCTCCCTCGTCCTGAGAGTCAGAGCTCCGGAGACCAAGCACTGGCTTTTGGCTGCTTATTAATTGCCGTGTGTTTGCTGCTGTTGTGTGACTCAAGAGCCTAAGATATGAATAATTAAAACCTGGGCTTTCCACGGGCACAGACTCTGCGATATAATAAGAACCATCCCTGGAGTATCCCTCACGCTGTGTGGAACCGGAAATCACCCCCGCCTCTCACTCGTGCACGTAGACACACAAACCTCCTCGCCAGGGTGTTCAGCTCACTCATTGCTTAATACCCTCAGTTGGTACTGAATGCTCCTTTAAAAATTATCATTGATTTCTGTGTCCTAAAAAAATCCCTTTTTACCCTGCAGTGACATTCAGTGATTAAGCTTGTATCCCTTAGCACCTTTGACGATGTTGTGTTGCTGGACATCCTACCGGCCCTCATAGGCTTCTGGTAAATGCTTTACCCTCAGTGGGCTGCATGCACGGTTGTGAGAATGGGAACTCTTCACAACGTGCAATGGTGTGTCCTTTGTCCAGCCTTCACGTACGTCAGAGATTCCGGGTCTGAGCAGTGTCCACACAGGTGTCTCTGCTCGCTCACAGCCTCAGCTGGTGGAAAGGAGTGAATTTCTAATGGTGAAATTACAGGCATTTTGACAGGCCGATGGAGAACTATTTTGAGGGTGGGGAGCTTCCCAGGATCCCTCACGTTTAGGTGACAACGAACGGTAGATTTAATTCCTTCAGTCCAGGTTTTAGCAGGATTCTTGTCAGTCAAACACACTCACAGAACACCTGCCCTGTATAAAATATTTCTCTTCACATACTAATTCCCTTCCTGACACTTGACAGCTTTTATAAAGAAAGATGGGAAGCTGAGTATTTGCTCTGTAGGATGGAAATTTGATTCATGGCAATTTACTTATTTGGAATGAAATTCTTCTGTGACAAAACTGTTCATTCCTGTGATTTTCATTGTAAAGGAATCTTGCCTGCACCCCGGTCTGTGCTGGCTTCTTAATTTCCACAAAGGAGGGTATTTGTTGTTCTGTCTTTCAAGTGTCTTTGGGTAGGCTTTTAACAGAAGTCCAAGAGTAAAACTTGTTGAAAACAGCTGTATGTGATTCCAACCTTCTTTGTATAGAAAAATGGGGAAGACAAGAAGCTGAAAGCTGTGATCACACCATTTACATGATTTACAGCCGCATTCCAGCCGAATGTAAAGCCCATATGTCTCTTTTATCTCATAAGTGCACTTTGAGGGGGGATGTTTTTCCGGGTGGACCTCACGTAGTTTCTGTTTCTGTGAATGGTTCTTGCTACTGAGAAATCTGTGGACTGGCTACATTCTTCCAAAACAGCTCCCTTACCACACTTCAGATGGACCCTCCAGTCCCCAAGGTGGATGCAGTCCAGCACAAACATCGGAGTGAGAACCCTGAAACCACATACTGCAACACTTCCATTTATCGGCAGAATCAGTATTTTATTACATAAAATGAGGAAAGTAAGCCTGACCTTTTTTAGATATTATAAAGATGATAAAAGTGAAAAAATGTTTTAATTCTTAGAATAAAAGATCTGAGATAATCCTATAAACATAATTTTTCTAATTGTGCCTCTAAGCTTCCATTTTTGTCATCTGTAAAAATATGGACCCAAAACCCTTGTTTGAGAGAGAAGACTACATTCAGCGTAGCATAACCTTTTAAAAGAAGAGCAATCTGATTAAGGTGTAGCTGACATATGGTAAACCACGTGTATTTAAAGTGCACGGTTTGATAGGCTGTGCACACACCGTGAAATCACGATTGCAGTCAAGATGGTGAAGGTACCCATTGCCTCCCAAATCTGCCTGACCCTCCACCCCTCCCCCAGACGATAGCTCACCTGCCGTAGGTCACTTTTTTAGTCTATTTTTCTCTGTGCTCTTCAGATTGGATAATTTCCATTGATTTATCTTCAAGTTCACCAATTCTTGCCTCTGTCCACTCCATTCTGATGTTGAGCCCATCCATTGAGGTTTGAAATTTCCTGCATTTTTCCAACACTTTCTAGATTCTACGCTAGATGGGCTCATCTTTTTTTTGAAGGGGGTTGTCTTGCTTCTTTCAACAGCACGATTATTTCAATGGTTTATCCGTGTTGCTGTGAATATCAATAGTTATTTCTTCCTGTTGCAGATCAGCATTCCATAGTATCGATATATCACAAAGTGTTTATCCCTTCACCTGGGGGTGGACATCGGTGTTGTTTCCAGTTTTAGGCTGTGTCCATGAGCATTTGTGTGCAAGTTTTTAGGTAGATATGTGTTTTTCTCTTTTTTGAGTAAATATCTAGAGGTGGAATAGGGGTATCTTTGATATTCTTTTTAAAACTAACACCCAGTTTTCCACAGTGGTTGCACCATTTTATATTCCTGCCAGAAAATTACAAGAATTCTAGTGGGTCCACATCTTCATCAACACTTGGCATGAGTCTTTTTAAATCTTAACCCTCCCGATCGTATGGAGTGTATCTCATTGTGCTCTTAGTCTGTTGCTTTAATTTTTCTATGCCAGTTTGCCAGGAAGATGGACCTTGAGGTGATTGGTGACAAGAAGTAAAACTGTTTGGCCTCCCAGGCCTCTCCATCATCACAGGGAAATCGGGGAAACTGGAAGAATTGTGTACGTTTTCTCTATTCTCTCTACAACTTAATTACATCCATTTGTTCATTATTCACTACTATAATGCCTTCATACAATATTTGGAAAAGTTACATAAAGGGGATAAATATCCATTATTTTTTCACCTTGTCATCTTTACTTTTCACATTTTGGTGTATTTCATTCATTTTCTCAATCCAGTAAAATTACTAACATTTATTAAAGACTCACAATGGCCCAGGATGAAGGTGTGTGGTCTCATATATCTCATACAAATTTTTTCAACAGTCCTGTAAGTAGCTATTGTTTTTCCCATTATACAAATTTTAAGAAACAAAAGGATGTAGAGAAAGCTCATATCATAGAGCCCAGACTAGACTCAATATAGTTCTGACTCCAAAGACTGTGCTCTCCATTTTCTTCAAGATAGTCTCTTGAGTTGTCAGATTTCTTAAAAAAGTCTCATTAAAAAGAAAAAAGGTAACTGAGTTTTAATGGTATTGAAAGAAATTATTTGTGACAGATCAGGAAGTTCATTTAGAAAGTCTAAATAGAAAGATGGAGGAAATGGACGTGGAGTAGCCGCATGGCATGGGGAATCAAGATGTGGCACCAGGACTCCTGGACCAGCCCTGCTGCGGGACGGGTGACATCTTGGTCACATCATTCCATTTCTCTGATTTCACGTAACATCTCTCAGAAAACTCTAGGACGAACTACAGCTCTGAAATATTTCACTCTATTCTAGATGGAGAAGGAGTAAAATGGGTCGAATGGCCTCCAAATTCCTGGCTCCCGGGGGTGTCGAAGCTGACAGAGATGAGTCACAGGAAGGGATCAAAGATTGTCAACTGGCCCAACAGGCAGAGACCCACTGGGTCTGCGAGTGTCAAGGAACACATTTAGAGAAAACAAACAGCTCAACTGAAGTGAGCGACTGTGAAATCTCGGCACACTCAGAAGGAGGAGGGGTTTTGGTTTGTTGCAACCTGGTTGTCAGAATATTAGCTCAAAAGCACAACAGACGTCAAGTTATTAAGAAAAGCAAAAAATACTTGTATAATCCATAAATCAAACCAAGACTCACCACATGTGAAAACCTTTCTTTCTGTTCATTGTACTGTAGGCATCAAACTGCAGTTATTGCCTTCTAGAAAAAGTTAGCCAGTGTTAGAGATTCTCTGTGAACATCTACGAATGAAAAGACTAAAACCCATTATTCAATGTCAAAAACCAAAAGCTGAAAGTTCTACATTTGAAATTTAATATTAATTAAAGGTATAGATGAGGGGGAAAGAACTTGTTCACTAAATCCATGGATTCTAGAACAAAATGTTGATTTTAGGACAAACAAAAATAATCTCTTTTTTTCTGCTGTAGATTACAGCATATGAGACTCATGACTGCCTTATAGGGTGTAGAGTGGACGGAGCAGGTTAAAGTGGATCAAGGTGATCCTGGAGAAACGACTGGGTGTTTCAGCCATAATGACATATTGAATGAACGTAAGGCCACTTAGCAAACAGGTCCCACAGGTGGCAGCTGTCATTGGACAAGAGCTTGGGTTTTCCTCAGAATCATTGACGTCAGCAGTGAAAAGAACTTTATGGTATTTTTAGTTCAATTTTCTCATTTTATACTGGAAATCAAGCCTCTGGAATGTGTAGAAATTTGATCACCTCATGAAAGACAGCGGCATTTCAACAGGAGTCCCCACGGCTGCTCTCAGACACAGCACGGTTTGTGTGGCTCAGGACACGGCAGCAAGACTCCCGAAGCCTTGATCTTCTCTCACGGAAACTGAAAATATTAACATGTGTAACTAAAATTTTGAGGAATAAGTTAAATAACGTCATATTTCACCAAATCTATCATTTATTCTAATAGTCACTCTTTTTTATATCACTAAGTAAGAAAAAAACTGTAATTCTTTCTTTCACTTAGAATTTTTTATTATATATATATGTAAAGGAGCTTTAAGGTTTATTTAAATTTTGAAATCAAAATACAAGAAAAATACATTGGTTTAGATATTCCCAAAACTTACCATTTTCAGAGCCTATTTTAAGTCACTTGGAAACTAAAACTGGTCAGCGTCCATACCGTTATTGTTTTGTCTCTGTGCAGCCAAAAGCACTGGGGTTGCAGCATTTCTCGAGAGACTGAGGCACAACTGTCTCTAGGATCCTCTCCCACTCATCCACACTCATTCTGGAACGGGGATGCCAGCAACTTACTATTTATCTAAGAACAAAACTTCATTTTTTCCCTCTCATTTCAACCACAGATTGCTGGAATCGTGAGCAACTTTTGCTCAGCGTCAGTAGACGGTTCCTGACCACTGAGGTTGAGTGTCTTCGTGATGGTCTTTCTGGAGGGAAATCCGATCATACCTGCCCCTGGTTTCTTTGACGTTTCCCTCACCTGTTTAAGGGAGCCAGCAGTGTTCCCGCCTTTTAGTTGTAGGACCTCGTTTATGAAAGGCCATCTTTTCTTACATAACCCAGAAACAATACGTAATAAAGATTATTGCAGTTATGATTATCTTCCTTTCTTAGATCTGGAAAGCATCTGGTTGTGACTTTTCAAGAAAATATTGAACTGTGCTCAATCCTCTGGTGGATTTTTCGTTCACTAATATCAGGTTTAGAGTTTCTTTCCATGTTTATCTGCATACGCTGTTTTGTATCCCTGCCTTTTTGCACACATAATAATTTTCAATATCTAGACACAATGTAATATATTTTAACACATTTTAAACAGCAATTAAGTTTAACATGTGTGATAGTATCCAGTGGGTTGAAATGAGGAAAATTTTAGCATCAATGACCAAGTTTGCATATGCGCAGGCAACGTCGAGTAGACAGCGGTGGTTGTCTTGCAAAGAACACTGTAATAAAGACGTCATCTATTATAAGAAGAATCTATTTCAACAGGTATTAAAACATGAAAACTTGCTATCATGAAATTAATGAAACACAATATATTAAACCTTTAACAACGTCTGGATCATCAAATTTCAATACATGGTAGCCGTTGCTGTTATTCCATTATTGGCAAACGCTGTCTAAGGGGACGCTTTGACATTCTTTGTTGGGTTTCTGACCGTGCAACAGCTAACTTCCAGGACTCTGATACTACACATCGCATGGACGTGGCTTCCCAGGGCAGTTCAGACACCTTGTCTTTTCCCACCTTGATAAATCATACTTTGATTTTCTAGGAACTAAACTTTTGCCATAGTTCTTATTATAAAAAACAATAATTCACTGCTCCCTCAGGATATTTATAGAATCCAGAAATTATCTGGTCACAGAATCATTTATAAACACATTTTTAAGATGAAGAATATATTCATTTTGACCTGGTGATTAAAGAATTTTTTATCCATTTGTGAGTTTTCAAATATTAATGAGAGTAAAGCTTCTTATTGCTTAATCAATTTTGGATCCTATGACTCTAATGTTTTCAAATACATGAACAGTCAAGCACAGTTTTGACACCCAAGCCTGATGCTGTTACTTAACATGAAGCCATTTCTCCTCGTATTTCTTCCCTGCTAGTTTCCATTTATTTTAGCAAACCAAATATTAAGGGTGAGTGCTACATATTAGACAGGTGGAGCACATAACCATGATGAGATGGTTACTTGTGTTATTGTCCATTTATGCCAGAAGAGGAGAAAATGTTATTAGAGTGCATTGGCACCAAAATTCTTTGATAATAAACAGAACAATAGGGCTCCATCATGGCTAAGGGAATGCCTGCCTGTCTCAGAAATGGTGGTCACACGGGCAGCATACACACAGGGAATCTGGGATCCACCTTCTAAGATGCGGCCGTGGGAGAGAAAGGGGCGACTCCTGTGTTCAAAAAAGTGAGGTTTACTGCATAAATCAGGGAGCAGCATTTCTGCAAAAGTAGATAGATAGATAGATTCATAGATAGATGAAAGTAGAGGAAATCTTTGAGTATTTAGATCTTTAGTACACTGAAGCTGCTGATCAAAGGTTTTTCCTTCTCGTTTTGACAGAACTGCTCTCACTCCCACGACACCTGTTTTACCCACTGGGAAAGTTACCCCCT
Organism: Equus asinus; assembly: GCF_041296235.1. NCBI lineage: Eukaryota > Metazoa > Chordata > Mammalia > Perissodactyla > Equidae > Equus > Equus asinus. The sequence continues at coordinate 519,298 of NC_091792.1, forward strand.
ACCTTTGAACGAGTCATGAGACCATATCCCCCCATTCTTCTTCAATACTTCGAGATGTTTTCCTAAATGAATTTGACATTTTCATGCACTTCCAAGGTGGAGCTGTAAGTAGAGAAGGCACAGAATCTGGACTCGGAGACTTAAAAGGACCTCTTCTCCTTATGGAAAATTGTTTAACTTTGAGCAAGTCTCATCCCCTAACAGCTTCTCTTCACCTGGAAATGACGTGGGCCTTCAGGTGGTGGAATGATTAAATAAAGAACACACACGAAAGCATCTGAGGCACAATGAGTGTTCAATTGCTTGGGCTTTTTTTTCAATTTTATTTTATGTTTCAATTAGTTTCAATTCTTTAAATATGTGTATTCTTTACATTAAATCCCATTTCTTGCTTGCAGGCTATGTGGTTGACTGCATTACTGGCCCCCAGCCTTCACTCCTCCTTGAACCCAGGTCCTTCACCACCTGACTTTTCAGTCCCTCGACTAAAGTGAGGGGATATGTATTCTTGCTCCTAAGTGTGGGCTCAGCCATGTGACCCTGTTTGGCCAATAGAAATGAGATGACATTGAAAGTGTGTCTGGAGAGATCTCCTGGGTTTCTCCCTGCTCTGTTACCATGGTCAGATTTAGTTTAAAAAATGCAGGGGGTCATACTTACACTAAGTATGGGGCATACTTATACTACTCTGCTCGTTGTTTATCTGAAATTAAAATTTAACTGGCCCTCTGTATTTTATTTGGCAATCTTATCTATTATGCCCCTTCCATTTCCATAAGAACATACCAGATAGCACCCTGGTCCTAAGAAGAAGATGAAAACCCGGTGCCAGACAGCTGCCCTGGCTGACGTGCAGTACGAAGCAGAGATGTCAAAACGAACACACACCTGTCATTCCTCAGTTATTCATGCACAGACAGTGTGATTGTGTGCTGAAAGTGAAAGACAATCTACCATTAGAATAAATGATTTTAGCAAAGTTTCTAGGTAAAATTAAATATATAAAAAATAAGTATATTTCTATATAGAAGCAATAAACAAACAGAAAATAAAATTTTAAAATATGACTCCATTTGCAATAAAAGCAAAAAGCACCAACTACTCTGAAATATATCAAATGAAAATACGCAGAACAATGCAAAACATTATGGAGAAAAGTTAAAGATCTAAATAAATTGAGAGATATACTGTGTTTGTCGATTATATTTCATATGGCACCAGCCCTGTTGCCCAGTGGTTAAGTTTGTGCACTCCACTTCAGTGGCCCCGGGGTTCACCAGTTTGGAGCCTGGATGCAGACCTACACACGGCTCATCAAGCCATGCTGTGGGGGCATCTTATACAGAGAAGGACAGGAAGAGGGGAGGGGGACAGGAGGAGAGAAAGGGACAGGAGGAGGGGACAGGGACAAGAAGAGGGGAGGGGGACAAGAAGGGGGGACAGGAAGAGGGGACAAGGACAGGAAGAGGGATAGCTTGGGCTCGAGATTGCCATTTGCTTCTTTATGTCCTGGAGACTGACTGTGTTACTTTGTCGAATCTGGTTCTCCACCATAGTCCAAGCCTCTGATCCTGTCTGTTAGGGAGGCGAAGGCTGAGGTTTGTCCACAGTCTCCCTGGATGGCGGTGGTTTGGGCAGGGCTCTCTTTCACTCTGTCTTTCCCTGACCACCCCAGCTGTTAACTTCTGCTAATTTCTGGTCTACTGCTCCACCATTTCTCAAGGACACCCTGAAGCTGAGGGCAGGTGCTTGGTAAGCTTGTCTGGAGTCACATCCCTGATCCAGGAGCTGAATGCTGCCTGGAGCAAGAGGGCAGCAATGGTCTCTGCTGTCCTGTGTGGAACCACTGCCTGCCAGCCAGGGCATGGACAATGGCACCCCATTCTCAGCGATGGAGGCTGGGCAGAGGAAAGGAGCCCACCTCCGGACGCACCCACCTGGAACATAACATCACCAACAGACACCTGGGACAGGAGCGAAACGCTGCAGCCCTGCTCTTCTTAGGAGGGGAGCCCAGCTGAGCGGCCGGGGTGAGTGGAGCCCGTGCTCACCAGCTGTGAGGGGCACCAGCTGAGTTCAGACAGCGCAGCCTCTCACCAGTCTCACCAAACTGAGGAGATGTGTCTTCATTCACTGCCTGTCATTGGAACCGTTTCCAGAGGCTGTAAGTGGCTGTTAAATAATCCCCCCTCTTTCACGGGGGCACTGGTCAGCCGAGCTCCTCACATGTCAAGCCAGATGTCGATCTCGTAGAACTAAAAATTAAAAGCTAAAATTTAGAAATAATTAGGTTGAAGTGGGAAAAGTTGATTAGAAATGTTTAAAAATCAAATACTAAGAGAAAAATAAAGAAAAATGGGTTACTAGAGTACATGAGGGAATCTTGAGAATTCAGTGAATTGTGTCTTCAGATAATGATTTTTCCCAAAATATTCATATCCCGAAAGAGTGGTTTTCTCATGATGAGTATCTGAAATGAACATTTATTTTTTTTTAAAAATTTAGTGTAAAAAAGAATGAAGACATTTAGAAGTTTATCAACCAACTTCCTCCCCTTCTTTTTCCTTCTTTCCTTCCTCCTTTCCTTCCTTCCTTCCATGTTTTCTCCTCCTCCTCCATTTTTCTCTTCTTTCCCCTCATCTTCTTTGTTTTCTTCTTTAGCATTTTATGGGTCAGGAATGTGCAGCACCGAGTATTTTCCCAGATAAAACAACCTTGTGACAAATTCATAGGATGTATTAAAATTAAAACATAAGAAAAAGCAATGATACCAAAAAGAAACCACTTGCACATTCCTAATTTTTTTCATTGTATCCAAAGAGCTGTGTGGATAAGGCAACATAGAGAATGTACTTCCTTGGATGAGGTTGACTTTGGTTGGTTAATCCAACCCATGCCCATAACAAATTAAAAGCAATTTAAACAGAAATGAGTTGAAGCTGCTGAAGAGATTCTGCCAAAACCTTGAGTTGGATAAAATTCCATCCTTCTAGAGGTCAGATCTGGAAGAGGGGAGAGGTCAGGGCTTGAGGCTGTTTCCACGGGTGAGAGCCACCCCACCAGCTCCTCTCTGGGAATCGTCTCTGGGCCAGGCTTCATACTCACCAGGCCTCAAGTTCCGGAGGAGATACACATGAGAACACTTAACTGCGTGTTACTGAAGTTTCCCCCTAAGATCTAACACAGCCAAATCCACATAAGCTTGTTCTCAACGTGTGGTAACTTTTACTGGAGTGAAGGTTTCCCCGCTGAACTTCTGACATACATGCCCTACCCTGGATTTTGTCATTTATTCAACATACGTAAGTGTGCAGGGTATTCTGCCGAGGGTGACTTTGAAGAGCATTGAAATGATGGAGACGTACAGCTACCGCCGTGGAGATCAGGTTCCAGCAGGAGACGCAGGACAGAACTCGTACACAAGTTACTGCAGTGCAGAGAAGTACCGTGAGTGCCGTGCGACCAGCAGAAAGCTGAGACCACCCACACCGTGTTAAAGGAAAGGACAGCCTCCGGTCCAGATGCCAAGACTGAGCTGAGCGGGTTCTGAGGGCCGACAATAACAACAGTAGATGACACTGTATTGTTTTAATTGCGCCGTCACTGTTGTGTCCCTTGCATGTGGCATATCATTTAATTTGCACTTATGCTTATTTAATGTGACAGATGCTACTATTATACTCAATTTATAGATGAGAAAAATGAGGCACAGGACCACTCTCCCCTTTCAGAGAAGAAGTAGATGTGAACTTCTCCTAGAACGAAAGCAGAGGAATACATTCCTGTAATGAGACAAATGAATTGTGGGGTACTCATGTAAGCCTATTAAATAAGTAACTAAAATACAAATTTTTTTCCAAGATAAATTTTCCCTTTTTGAAAGTTTCATAAAATTCATTTTCTGGTTGGTAATATTTAGTATTAACTAAATAAGTCATAATAAAGTGTTCATCTGTTGTGTTCAAATGTTAATTTCTAATTAATGATGTGGGAATGAGCAAATGTATCAAGGGGGCTAAGGAGAAACAATGTGGACTCCTCAAAAACAGGAGCCAGCAGGTGGTTAGCTACTGGTTAGGGTCGACTCCTCTTCACGGCTAAGACTCGAGAAGAAGAGATGGTGAATTCCTCGTGGTTTCACTCTACAAGTACGCACATGCAGAGCATGGCGGAAGTTCTCTCTGCTGTGGGCTCCACAGTGTCCGTTTCTCTATTTTTAGTGGGAAAGTAAACTCCCTGGGGAAGCGAGGCACGGTGTCTCATACCAGGTATCGTCCCACATCACCTACCAGGATCGTTACTTCGCAGAAACAAAAAGGTAAGACTGTCAGCTCCCTGCAGCCAGTTGGCAAGTGAGGTGGTGTTGCCCTCGGGGCTTCTGTCTCTTGAAAATCAGATGAGCATGAAATGCTACTGATGGCAGAATCCGCTCCACAGCCGAAGCACCAGCCAGGGTGTACGTAGAATGCTGCCACGGCGTGTACCTGTAGCATTTTCACTGAATGTGAGAGTGTGGCCAGTCACAGTTACCAGAATTCCCCAAATATTAAAAATATGAAAGAAACTGCTCACTTTGCAGTGCTCTCTGAACTCAGGAAGTCAGACCCCCAACAGTCACCTCTTTATTCTGTCTGAAAAGACAGGAGATCTGTTCACACAAGAGGGTACATTCTGAAGACGACATTAACTGACCCTTAAAGAGAAGAGGAGGACCTTTGTGGCGCTGGGCTGCAACAACAGAGGAACCTGCAGCGAGAAGCAGCCCTAAACGCGGAAGAAACAAGAGGGGAAGCTGCCTGTGGACCGAACGTAGTCACAAAATTAACACTGTTCCAGGTCTCATGTGCAGCAGGTGCATCAGGTCTGTTATCCTTAACCCGCACCGTAACCCGAGACGGTGCATTCTAGGGTTTTCAGTGGACAGACGTGGAAAACGAGATGCACAGAAGGTGACCATGCCCAGGAACTCGAAGCTGCAGTGGTGGTTTCAGAATTCCAGACGGGAAGCTATTAAAAGTCATCACAGTCCGAAGATACAGCTGGAGACTGCGTTGTACATAACTCTCTAGGTAATATTAATGCTGGGGGGGTAAAGTCAAATGCAATCATCGAGGGGTCAAGCCAGCCCATGCCCTCTCGAGGCGGCCGACACTGCTCATCAGGGCCTCGCAGGACGCATGTCCGTTCTGTCTGCCTGCAGGGCTCTGTCTGCTGTTCGCAGGATCACACTGCCTCCGGCATCATCAAGTCCAGCATCACATTAAAGTTGAACTTTGGGTGATTTCTAAAGTGTAAAACAGGCATGAAACCCTCCTTCCTGAAAAAGAAGATGGATATCAAGTGATTTCATTGGTCTGGAAACTCTCTATTGCTCCCTCCCAAACTGCAGGTTGTCCCCAGTCCTCTGCCTCCCCATGGCCTACGGTCACACCGAGCCTGCGGTGCCACGGGAAGCACGCACTCAGAGCAGCAGCTCCACGGCTACTGTGGACACAACCGAGACTTCCCAGGGGCCTTGCCTGGGGGAGTTTGTACGATGGTAAGTCCGAGATCCCTTTCATTAGCAGAGTGACTACAGTGTCCTGATTGGCCTCATGCTCCACTTTCGCAGACACGTCACGCGTCATGAGCCACCTAGATAAAGCACACAGAGGGAAGAAGATCTCATGTACCACAATGGCACTTTTTGGGTCATCCTCATGTGGAATTGCCAAACAAAATAGAGGACACCCAGTTAAATTTGAATTAGATAAACAATGAATAATTTTTAATATGAGTATAAATAAACAAGTAGCAGTGTAAGTGTAAATCATATAAGTATATCAGTATGTCGAGGCAATATTTGGGTACACATATTAAAAATGAGTATTTATCTGCTTTTCAAACTTAACTGGCCACCTGGTATTTGCTTCCTAGATCCTGACTGCGTGCAGGCGTGAGACCCAGCTTCCGCCGTCAGGAATTCAGTCTGGGGGCTGGATATACAAACTCAGTGAAAAAGAAGAACAAGTTCTCCTGAAAGGTGTCGTGAAGTGCTTGGCATCTCAGACAAGGAAGTGCTCCAGAGCGGGAGGAAGGAAGACATCAGCGTCTTTCTGTTTTGCAACCGAAATCCAACCTGTAGAAGAGCGGCTGCGTGAGGGCCTGAGGAGCTGGCCGTGGAGCCAGGGGCAGGTCGTGAGTGCAGGCGGCAGTGAGGAGCCACACAGAACAGCATCACGAGAAACACCAAGGGGAGCCGAAACGAGCCGCTAAACACAGGGTTTGTCTGCCAGCATTATCTGCCGGGAGATGAGTGCTGTCCTCACTCTGCCCGTGGAGCACAGATTCGACTTATCTATCAGGAGAATCTCTAAGGGCGGGCCAGCGCCCAGCATTCGCTTGTGTCCCCCGAAGCACTTTGTAGACACCTAATTACCATATTCCCCAATCTCATTAATATTTCTGTGTCCTGTTTTAGACTACGACTTCCTCCCAGGCAGGGTCGTTTTATCATCTTCTCCATGTTCTTCTCCACATCCGAAGCCCTAATGAACACAGGTATCGTGTAGGTGCCCAGCAAACACCGGCTGATTTTGTTGGATTAATGTGGGTGGAAATGACTGTGCATGTGCCTGGGTGTGTGTGTGTCTCGTGTTAAAGCGCCTGCGTGTTGACAGTGTTTGGTGACCGACGTGCCAGGCAGGCCGGCGGCTGCAGAGGCCCTGTGGATTCTAGCCGGCTGCCGAGGGGGAGAAGCAAGCGACACTCAAAGCAGGGACAGAATTCGCAGACCTGAGCGACGACAGCGGAGAAGAGATCACGTTTGTGTCACATGACTTTGTCACGGGATGAGCTTTTCTCATCAATCCCTCCCCTTCCTAGTTTTTCCTTCCAGCCTCTTCTGATCCACGCCCCTAAACTGATGAATAGATGACCGCCCCCTCCCCCACCCCCCCCCACCCCCCAGCCCCGGGCCGCCAGTTCAAACTCCTCTTGTTGTTTGTATGTTACTCTCTTCTTTCCAACACAAGATGAAACACACCTGCACACACAATGTACATCCTGAAATGGGAGCCCCAAGGAAGCCAGGAGAATTCGTTAATATTAAAGCATCATAATTTTTGGAGCAAAACAGATTTCTTGTGCTCCTTCCCCTCTTAACTCCCGATTTCAGCTACTTTGCTCTGTTGATCATCCTCAGTTCTAATTACCTACACTTTCTAGCACTTATTTTTGCCTTAATCCTTATTAGAGCAAAAACATGTAAGTGTTAGAGAGGGACATAAGCATGAGCATGCAGCATGGGGCGATATTTTTAAAATATATACTTTGCCTATACATACAAATATAAAATGCATAATCTATATATCATATTTTGTATTATATATATGAAGGGTGTAAGCAGATAGCATGGATAATATTTTAAAAGTATTCTATGTGTGTGCACACATAATTTTGTTTGAAATCAAAGTGATAGTAAAAAGGGGTGGATTCATCGATGTTTTATAGAATACTAGATACGCTGTGGGTGCTCAATAAATGTTAAATAATAGTAATCAGCTCCTCTCCGTTTATCCTCTATCTGCAATTAAGCAACGGGATCCAAATTACGTACCAAGCAGCTTTTATTAGGTTGTATTTTTCTAGGCAGCAGGTGGAGGGTTTACAACGTGTTATGCATCATAGGTCTTCCTCAGACCGATTTGTCACGCAGCTTAGAGAGAGAAAATGCTGACCCATGCCCTGCAGGGAGATTGTCAAGGTTAAAGGCAGCATTCAGCCTGTCTGCTCCTGCCTTCTTTCTCTCTTCCTCCACCTCAACCTCATTGCTTTTTGTAAAATAAATAAAGGCTTCTGCATTTTTGAGCAAATTATTCTTGCACTTGAAATTGGTAAAAATTCCTCTTGCCAATTTTAAGTTTTGATATCAGTAACTCCTTGGTGAGTTTTTTTTTCCCTTTACTTTTTATGTTTTGGCTGTATTTTGCTGATTTTTTAAAAATTTTGGGCTGAAGTATACATTATGCTTTAATTGTCACAAATGAAAGATTTACCATTTCTAAAGCAGAATGGCAAAGGAGAGTACTATTTTGTTTGAAACAGAAATGGCAGGAAGATGAGGCAGTGATACAGATTAATCATGAAAGGTTAGAGTGTATCTTAAGTGTCATCTAGTGCAGCTCTCCATCTAAGGAATCCTCTCTATTTGGCCCTGTAATGAAGTCTGTGGAATCTGCAGAAATATTTACAATGATAAGAAAGTCACCACCTCAGAAGTTAGCTCTTTTAAGCTGGTTTTTCAAAAAGATAAACAAAATGGACACACCTTTTGCTAGAGTTACCAAGAAAAAAGACAGAGAACTCAAATAAATAAAATCAGACATGAAATAGAAGTTACGACTAACACAACAAACATACAAAGATTCATAAGAGATTACTACGAACAACTGTATGCCAACAAGTTGGGCAACCTGTAAGAAATGGATAAATTCCTAGAAACACGCAACCTATCAAAAATGAATCACAAAGAAACACAAAATCTGAACAGACCAAGTACTAGTAAGAATATTGAATCAGTAATCAATAACCTCCCAACAAAGAAAAGCCCAGGGTCATATACTTTCACTCGTGAATTCTACCAAACACTTCTAGAACAATTAATGCCAGCATTCTCAAATTCTTCCAAAAACTGGAGAGGGCTGAACACTCCTACATTCATTTTATGAGGCCAGCATCACCCTGACAACAAGCCAGACAAGGACACCACAAGAAAAGAAAATTGCAGGCCAATATCCCTGATAAATACAGATACAAAAATCATCAACAAATTGCTGGCAAACTGAACTCAACAGCACATTAAAAGAGTCATACACCATGACCAAATGGGATACATCCCTGGGTGCAAGGTTGGTACAACATATGCGAATCAATATGCTACCTCACATTAATAGAAAATCATAGGATCATTTCAAAGGATGCAGAAAAGCATTTGACACAATGCAACCTCATTCATGATAAAAACTCACAAACTGGGCCAGCCCTGTGGCCGAGTGGTTAAGTTTGTGCACTCTGCTCCGGCAGCCCAGGGTTTCACCAGTTTGATTCCTGGGCACGGACACGGCACCACTCATCAGGCCATGTTGAGGAGGCGTCCCATACAACACAACTAGAAGGACCCACAACTAAAAAAATACACAACTATGCACTGAGGGGCTTGGGGAGATAAAGGAAAAATTTTTAAAAATCTAAAAAAAAACCTCACAAACTGGGTATAGAAAGAATGTACCTCAATATAATAAAGGCCATATATGATAAGATCACAGCTAACATACTCAAAGGTGAAAAGAAGAAAGCTTTTCTTCTAAAATCAGGAACAAGACAAACATGCCCACTCTCACCTCTCCTATTCAACGTAGTACTGGAAGTCCAAGCTAGACCAATCAGGCAAGAAAAAAAGAAAGCAAAGTCATTCAAATTTGAATGAAGGAAGAAGCAAAACTGTCTGTTTGCAGATGGCATGATATTATAATGGAAAACCCTGAAGACTCCACTAAGAAACTGATAGAACTAAAAAATTGAGTAACGTTGCAGGACACAAAATCAACATGCAAAAATCATTTGCATTTTTATACTTTAACAATGGATTATCTGAAAAAGAAATAAAGAAAACAGTCTCATTAACAATTGATTCAAAAACAATAATATCCTTAAGAATAAATTTAACCAAGGAGATGAAAGATCTATACATTGGAAATTATAACACATTAATGAAAGAAATTGAAGAGGAAACAAATTTTTAAGTCCTATGTTCATGGATGGGAAGAATTAATGTTGTTAAAATGTCTGTACTATCCAAAGCCATCTATAGATTCAATGCAATCCTTACCAAGATTCCAACGACATTTTTTGCAGAAATAGAAAAACTATTCTAAAATTTGTTTGAGAACACAAAATACCCCAAATAGTCAAAGCAATCTTGAGAAAGAAGAACAAAGCTGGAGACATCACAATATCTGATTTCAAGCTGTATTACAAAGCTATAGGAATCAAAACAATATGGTACGGGCAAAACAGAAACACACGGCCAAATGGAATTGAATTGAGAGCCCAGACACATATGTGTTCAATTAATATTTGACAAGGGAGCCAAGAACATTCAACGGAGAAAATATAGTTTCTTCAATACATGGTACTGTGAAAACTGGAAATTCACATGCAGAAGAATGAAACTGGACACCTATCTTAGACCAGTCACAAAAATTAACTCAAAATGGATTAAAGACTTAAATGTAAGACCTGAAACCGTAAAATTCCTAGAAGTAAACATAGCAAAAATCTCCTTGACATTGGTTTTAGCAATGATTTTATGGATTTGACACCAAAAGCACAGCAACAAAGGGCCGGCTTAGTGGCGCAGTGTCTAAGTTCACATGCTCCACTTCAATGGCCCAGTGTTAAGAAGTCTGGGTCCTGGGCACAGACCTACACACCACTCATCAAGCCATGCTGTGGTGACATCCCACATGTAAAATAGAGGAAGCCTGGCACAGATGTTAGCTCAGGGACAATCTTCCTCACACACACACACACACACAAAACACAAGCAACAAAAGCAAAAATAAAGAAATGGGCTACATCAAACTTAAAAGATTCTGCACAGCAAAAGAAATGATCAAGAAAATTAAAAGGCAATCTACAGAATAGGAGACAATATTTCCAGACCACACATCTGATAAAGGGATAACATCTAAAATATGTAAGGAATTCATACAACTCAATAGCAAAAAACAAAAATAAGCAAATAATTTGATTAAAATATGGGCAAAAGACCTGAATAGACATTTTTCCAAAGAAGATATTCAGATGGCCAACAGGTACATAAAAAGTTGCTCAACATCGCTAATCAGGGAAATACATATCAAAACCACAAGGAGATATCACCTCACACCTGTCAGAAAGCTACTATCAAAGAGACAAGAAATAACAAGTGCTGGTGAAGATGCAGAGAAAAGAGAACTTTGTGCACTATTGGTAGGATTGCAAACTGCTACAGCCACTATGGAAAACAGCATGGAAGTTCCTCAAAAGATTAAAGATAGAACCACCACATGATCCAGCAATTCCACTTCTAGGTATTTATCTGAAGAAAACAAAATCAGTTTTTTGAAGTGATATCTGCATATCCATGTTCATTGTAGCCAAGACATGGAAACAACCTAAGTGTCCATTGATGGATGAATGGATAAAGAAGACATGGTACGTATACACAATGGAATATTATTCAGCCATGTAGAGAAGGAAATTCTGCCATTTGCAACAAGATGGATGGACCTTGAGGGCCTTATGCTAAGTGAGATAAGTCAGACAGAGAAAGACAAATAACGTATGATCTCACTTACATGTGAAATCTAAAAACCCAAACTCACAGAAAGAGAGAGAAGATTGGTGGTTGCCAAGGATATGTGTGTGTAGGGGGTAAGTTTGGGGAGGAAATATTTAAAGGTGATCAGAGGGTACAAAACTTCCAGGTATAAGGTGATTAAGGTCTGGGTATGTAATGTACAATGGGGTGAGCAAAGAACAAAATTGGAGGACTAACGCTGCCCAACTTGAAGACTTACTAGAGAGTTATAGTAATCAAGACAGGGCGGTGTTGGAGAAAGGATAGACACAGATCAACAGAACAGAACAGAGTCTAGAAACAGACTCCCAAAATATAGTCAACTGACCTTTGACAAAACAGCAAAGGCAACGCAATGGAGCAAAGATAGTCTCTCCAACAAATGGTGCCTGAACAACTGGATATCCACCTGCAAAAAAAAAAATGAGTCTAGGCACAGACCTTATGCCCTTCACAAATACTAACTCAAAATGGATCACAGACCTAAATGTGAAATGCAAGCATTAAAACTCTGAGCAGATAACATAAGAGAAAATCTAGATGACTTGGATATGACAATGACTTTTTAGATAAAACACCCATGATATGATTCATGAAAGAAATAGTTGATAAGCTGCACTTAATTAAAATTAACAACTGCTCTGTGAAAGACAATGTCAAAAGAATGAGAAGACAAGCTCCAGACTGGGAGAAAATATTTGCAAAGGCACATCTGATAAAGGACTATTATCCAAAATATATGAAGAACCCTTAAACTCAACAGTAAGAAAATAACAAATCCAATTAAAAAATGGACCAAAAATCTTTACAGACAGCTTACCAAAGAAGATATACAGATGAGAAATAAGAATGTGAAAAGACGTTCCACATCGTATCATTAGTGAATTGCCAATTAAAATGAGATTCTTTTGCATACCTGTTAGAGTGGACCAAAGCCAGGACACTGACAGCACCATGTGCTGACCAGAAAGTGGAGCAACAGAGACTTTCATTCACTGCTGGTGGGAACGCAAAATGGTGCAGCCACTTGAAAGACATTTTGGCAGTTTCTTAGAAAACTAAATACTCTTGCCATATGATCCAGCAATCATGCTCCTTAGTATTTACTCAAGGCAGTTGAAAATCTATGTTCACACAAAAACCTGCACAAGGATGTTAATACCAGCTTTATTCATAATTGCAAAAACTTGGAAGCAACCAAGATGTTCCTCAGTAGATGAATGAATAAATAAAATATGGTATATTCAGGTAAAGGAATATTATTCAGCACTAAAAAGAATTTAGCTAGAAAGCCATGAAAAGACATGGAGGAGCCTTGAATTCCTACTGTTAAGTGAAGGGAGCCAATATGAGAAGGCCACATACTGTATGATTCCAACTCTATAACATTCTGGAAAAGTAAAACTATGGAAAAGCAAGAAGATCAGTGGTCCCAGGGTTGGGGGTGGGGAGGGAGGAATTGGCGAAGTGCAGAGGCTTTTCAGGGCAGTGAACTACTCTCCATGTTACTATAATGATGGACACATGTCAGGATGCATTTGTCCAAACTCACAGAAAGTACACCACTGAGAGTGAAGCACGATGTAAGCTACAGACTTTGGTTATTATGGTGTGCCAATGTGGGTTCATCAGTGACAACAAATGTACCTCCTTGTTGGAGAATGTTGACAACAAAGGAGGATATGCATTTACGAGGGTATATGGGAAATCTCTGTACTTTCTGTTCAACTTTGCTGTCAACCTGAAACTTCTCTTAAAAAAAATAAGGTCTCATTTAAAAACTACTATTTACATAGCCCCAAAAGAATCAATACTTAGAGACAAATCTGACAAAAGACAAGCAATGTTAGTACATCGAAAAATCCAAAATTGCTGAAATATTAAAAATGAATTCTTAAAAGTAACGAAATCTGAGTACTTAGACTAAATTCTAAGACTTACCACAAAGCATCAGTGATTATGATACTGTGAAATTGTTCTAAGTGTAGATATATATACAAATAGAACAGAAAAAGAGCTAATAAATAGACACAAATATATATGATCAAATGTTTTTTGACAAAGTTACCAAGAAAATTCAATGGTAACTTCAATTCAAATAGACTTTCCCACAAATAGTGCTGGAACATCCGGAGGGCTCTTTGCAAACATCAACAACTACCTCAAATCTTTCCTTATAATATGCACAAAAATTAACTTAAAATTTATTGTTATTATGTGCCATCAAGTCTGCTCCGACTCCTGGTGACCCCAGAATGAGGCTGGCAGTGACGTCTGTCCTCAGCAGCCTCCTAGCTCCGCATACTCAGGCCCACGGCTTCCGCTGTGGAGTCACTCCATCTCATATTTCCCTTCCTCTTTTCCCAGCTTTATCATCTTTTCCGAAGAGTCCTGCCTCTGATGATGCCCACAGCAGGACAGCCTCAGGTTGACCATGTTTCCCTCAGCTACAGTTCAGGCTTGCTTTGCTCTGGGACCCGCTCGTTCCTCCTTCTGGCAGTTGAGGGCCTCTGTCCAGGGCTCCTCCAACAGCAGATTTCCAATGAGTCATTGTCTTCCCTGACAGTCTTCTTGAGGGTCCAGCTTCCACACCTGTATGGAGTAGTTGGGAAGGCGAGAGTGTGGATCACCTTGGCCTTGGTCTCTATGGACACTTCCTTACACTTGATGATCTTTCTTAATTCTGTCGCTGCTGCCCTTCTGAGTCTCAGTCTTCTCTTGATTTCTTAGCTTCAATCTCCATTTAAATTGATGACTGAACCAAGGTGAACAAAACCTTTAACAATTCCAGTATCCTCACTGTCTACGTACAGCTGTGAGGTCCTTCTGTAGTTGTCATTTTGTCTTTTTGATGTTCTAGTGCCGTCCTGCTTTGGCTCTTTCTTCTTTCACTTTCATCAAAGTCGTTTCCAATCGCTGATGCTTTCTGCCAGTAAGACGTCATCTGCATATCTTAGATTGCTGACATTTCTTCCACCAATTTTCACTGTTCCTTCATCAGAGCCCAGCCCAATTTCTTGTATGATGTGTTCTGTGTGTAGGGAGATAAGATGCATGCTGCCTGACGCCTTTGTCTGTAGGAAACCATCCTGTCTCTCCATATTCTGTCCTGACACGGCTGCTTGTCCATAAGGCAGGTTACACATCAGAACAGTGAAGCACTGAGTGCCCCCATCTCTTTCAGAGCAATGAAAATTCATTATAGACTTGAATATAGAAACTAAACTATAAATTTCTGGAAGCAAATATAGGCAAAAATTGTCATGGATTTGAGGTAGGTTAATTTTCTTAGTAAATAAAAGCACAACCCATAAAACAAACAAAAATATTAAATGGACTTTAAAAGGTCACCTCTTCAAAAGTCATTATTAAGAACATGAAGGGGCCGGACCTGTGGCCAAGTGGTTAAGTTCGTGCACTCTGCTTCGGTGGCCCAGGGTTTCCCGGGTTCGGATCCTGGATGCGGACATGGCACCGCTCATCAGGCCACGCTGAGAGGGCATCCCAATGCCACAACCAGAAGGACCTACACCTAAAATATACAACTATGCACTCAGGGACTTTGGGGAGAAGAAGAAGAAAAAAAGAACACATAAAGGCAAAATGTGGCCTGGAATAAGATACATCAGACAAAGGACTTCTATCCAAAGTATATAATGAGAAGACAAGCAACCAAATATAAATATTATTAATATAAAAGGCAAAAGATTTGAACAGAGGTTTTACAAAATAGGACACATAAATGATACATAAAAAGATTCTCAACATCATTAGTCATTAGGGAGCAAAAGTTAAAAGTACAGTATAATGCTGCTTCACATTCAGTGACTGAAATTTTAAAACTCTGAGTTTTGGACAGAAAGCTCAGAAACTTGAGCTCTTGTTCATTGCTAGTGAGAATTTAAAATTGTACAAACACCTTGGAAAACAGTTGGGCAGTTTCTTAGACAGTTAATTATATATTCATCATGTAAAAAGAAATTCTGCTTGGGTCCGGCCTGGTGGCACAGCGGTTAAGTTCTCACATTCTCCTTTGGCAGCCCGGGATTTGCTGGGTCACATCCTGGGTGTAGACATGGTACCACTCATCAAGCCATGCTGTGGCAGGTGTCCCACATATAAAGTAGAGGAAGATGGGCACAGATGTTAGCTCAGGGCCAGTCTTCTCCCCTGAAAAAAAGTCAAAGTCAAAAGAAATACTGCTTCTGGATGTTTATAAAAAAAAAAATGAAAACATGCTGACACAGACTTGTCTATGAATGTTCACGGCAGCTTTATTCTTAATAGATAAAAACCGGAAGTGGCCCAAATGTTCATCAACAGGTGAATAAATAACCAAATTGTGGTGTATCCACATCAAAGAACACTATTCAGGAATTAAAATAAATTATGTTTTGCTATTTTTTAATTGAAATATATTGAACTTATAATGTTGTGGAAATTTGAAATACTGGCAACAACCTGGATGGATGTGAAATGACATACATTTAGTGAAAGGAACCAGATATAAAACAAATTCTAAGAAAGGCTGATCTAGTCAAAAGCGACGGAAAGCAGACTGCAGCTGCCTGTGCCTAGGTTTGCATTTGCAGAGAGCTGACCAAGAAGCAATGTAAAGGAATTCTGGGGAGTGATAAGATCCCACATTTCGATTGTGATGGTGGCTATACTCGTGTATGCTTTTGTCAAATACAACAAATGGGGCATCCACTGTATGTTAATTATATCTCAATAAATGATGCAAAGATGGCAGTAGCCATTTTATCTTGATTAATTCAGAAGTCTGGCCCTTGCCAATGCCAATATATCCTGGAGAATGAGAGTAAACTACAGCAAACCCAACTGAGTACCAGCCTCGACTCAGGCCCCCAAACCATTGCCAGAGCAGAGAACCACGTTTCAGGCACACACGTGATCTTGGGTTGGCAAATGCATCTTTTCTATTTCTATCCGATGCAAAGAGGATTAGAAACAGGTCCCACTTATGTGGAATGGGCAGCAGTAGACAGTCACAGGCCCCTGGACCAAGTCTGTGTTAACATCCCTACTTTCTGTTGTGAGACACTATGAGTGATCTGAACCATTCGGATCATGGAGAACATCACTTGGGTCCACCATATTGATGTCATCAAGCTAATTAGGTGAACAAGAAATGGTTGGCATGTTAGAAGATTTGGTAAGACACAGGTGGACCAGAGGGTTGGAGATAAACTCCATGAAGTTTCGGGAGCCTCCGCGACCGCACACTTTAAAAGGTGCAGTGCTCTAGGGTCAGCTGGGACATCGCATCTAAAATAGAGGACAACTTACTGCATCTTCGCCTTCCCCCACAAAATAGGAAGCACAATCCCTTATGGGCCTCCTCAGGTTCTTGAAGCAGCATTTTACTGATCTGAGGTTACTACTCCAAACCACATACTGAGTGACAGAGGCTCTGCAGTATGCTGGCTGTCGTGCAAGTAACTCACTCAGCAAATCCTCTGGTACTGGAGCCATCGGTAGAGAGAGAAGACGCCGTGTGCAGTTCATGGCCTTTTGGGGTAAGCACAACACCTAGGAACTGGGGCCGTCTGTGGCATGCCATCTGCGGTCGTAAGTAGAACACATTTGAAAGGCAACTCCTGACTTGCTAGTGGGCATTGGCAGAGCTGGAGGGCCACACCATGGGCCAGCAAGTGGCCATCACAAGCTCGGTTCTGTCAGACACAGCAAATTAGAATGTTGGAGGGCTCTCAACACTACATTTTAAGATGAAAGAGACACAAGTGGAGGGCATAGGGCAGCTTCCTGAACGGGTAGCGGAAGCTGTCATAACATCTACTACATTTGCGCCAGTGCCTAACCTTGAACTCCCATCTTTGGCAATATTGGGAATAATTTATGACCAGCTAACAAAGAAGGAAAAATTCTAGTCTGTTACATGGACCACCCCCTGTGGCCAAGCATGGGTCGCACGGTCACATATTTATTACATTGTGCTCCTTCCTCCCTGGAAGGGCCAGCAGTTTATTCAGACAGACACAGACTAGTCCAGAAACAGGCTTATTTTTTTTTTTTTTTTACCTGCAAGACCTCAATCAGCCTACTGTACCAGAGCTTGCAAAATCTTTGATCTGTCAGCATGGGATCTTATATAATCATTGTTCCTGCTATTCAGCAAAGAAGTCATGGAATTGGGACTATGATTGTGGTTTCATCTACTGGTGGCATTGAGGCTGAAACAACCAGGAGCTTCACCTAGTAGAATGTTGGAATGCCTCGTTAATGGTGCAAATGAGCTGCCAGCTCAGAGGCAAGACTGTGAAAGAATGAGAAAACCATCTTTCAGAATGCGATATACACTTTTAACCAAAGACCTGTGTGCACACCATGTCCCTAGCAGGAAGAGAACATGGATCTGGCAGTAGAAGCAAGGGTATTTCTGATAGCCATCACTCTCAGACACCCACTCTCGGGTTTAGGAGTTCCTGTGCCTTCTCTCTGGGCTCTGCATGTTTGAACATTCTGGTTCCCAAAGGGGAACACTTCCACCACGGCGCACAAAAAAGAGCCATGAGTTGTAAAATTGCCACCTGAGAACTTTGGGGTCCTCCAGCCAAGAGAAGATCAGGAAAAGGAAAAAGGCACCGTCTTTGTAGAGGCAGCTGACCTGGTCTCCAGGATGGGTTAGGCCTGCTGTTGCATCCTGGAGCAAGAAGGAATATGTTTGGCAACTCGATGATACACCTGGACACTTTTCACTTGTTTGCTCAATTATAGAGACAAGTACAGCAATGTTGACTTAGAAAAGGCAGAGAGACCAGGAACCCAGACTCCCAAAAGAGGGAGGTCAGGAAGGACACTGAGACTAACAGAAGGATGAAGGTCAAGGACATTTAGAAGTTGGGTAGCAAAGAAGAGCATGGCGAGTGTCCTTGAGAGCCTTGGAGCTACAGCAGTGGAGGCTGCAGCTCATCTCATCAACCTCATTACTCTATATTTCCCTCAAAAATCTAAAAAGACTTCTCCCAGGATGTATATGAAGAAATGGATCCAAGTAGCTTAAGATGGCTGTGGTGGACGCTATGATGTACAACCCGGATTCTCCCTCAAAGAAGGACATGAACATGGAGGCGACGGTCTTTATTCAACAGCAAACAGTTTTTGAGCACTTTTCTGTGATAGGCACCGTTCCATGTGTTGGGGATTTAGTTGTGACAAAACCAAAATCCCTTCACTTATAGAGTTTAGATTGCATTGGACTTAAAACCTAGTAAGCATGTGGGGATGTGTTTCATACACAAATAAATACAAGTTACAACAGGAAGTAAATGCTGCCATAGTCAGGGCAGAAGTGAGGGAAACGATTTCATCTTAGGGAAATCACAAAATGCTTTGTAAAGGATTTAAGAATTAATTGTTTGCAAAGAAATTAAATTAATGTTAGTTTTTTAATGTCACCGATGTTTCAAATAGAATATTTATGTAGTGTGTATATACCGCAATGATTCAAATGTCCATGAAAGAATAAAAAGTAATCTCTCTTCTTTACTGCCATAACCCAGGACTTATCAGAGTACTTAACACCCAGTAGTCCCTCCATAAACATTTATTATTTTAATAAATGAACGAATGGCTGAATGTCATTCTTACTTAGATTCCAACAAAGGGGGCATTCATAAAACTCACATTATCAGAAAACCTACCTAAAACCTTCACAGCAACACCCAGGTTCATTTTAGATCAAATAATTGGGGAAGATGTGTGTAGGCTGCAGCAAAACAGCTGCTGCTTCCTCTGATGCCTACTCCAATCAGAAACCTTTGTGGCCTGCTCTAACCTGAAACACTGTAGCCCATCCTAACCTGAAACACTGTAGCCCATCCTAACCTGAAACACTGTAGCCCATCCTAACCTGAAACACTGTAGCCTAGCCTAACCTGAAACACTGTAGCCCATCCTAACCTGAAACACTGTAGCCCATCCTAACCTGAAACACTGTAGCCCATCCTAACCTGAAACACTGTA
Organism: Equus asinus; assembly: GCF_041296235.1. Taxonomy (NCBI): domain Eukaryota; kingdom Metazoa; phylum Chordata; class Mammalia; order Perissodactyla; family Equidae; genus Equus; species Equus asinus. Next base: position 538,688 of record NC_091792.1, read on the forward strand.
GCCCATCCTAACCTGAAACACTGTAGCCCATCCTAACCTGAAACACTGTAGCCCAGCCTAACCTGAAACACTGTAGCCCATCCTAACCTGAAACACTGTAGCCCATCCTAACCTGAAACACTGTAGCCCATCCTAACCTGAAACACTGTAGCCCATCCTAACCTGAAACACTGTAGCCCATCCTAACCTGAAACACTGTAGCCCATCCTAACCTGAAACACTGTAGCCCATCCTAACCTGAAACACTGTAGCCCATCCTAACCTGAAACACTGTAGCCCATCCTAACCTGAAATACTGTAGCCCATTCTAACCTGAAACACTGTAGCCCATTCTAACCTGAAATACTGTAGCCCATTCTAACCTGAAATACTGTAGCCCATTCTAACCTGAAAGGAATTCTCAGGAGTGTGGTTCAGTCTGGACAATTTGACACATCACAAATCCAACACATTCACACGTGAATGAAATGAGTTCACTGATTTATATTCTGGAAGTCCAATAGAATAATCCTGGGAACATCAAACGGCAACATTCATGCTTTTATTTCCACCCAAATTGCCCTCTACAAACTTTAATGAAGTTTGATTACAGGATTATTTTTTATAATCTATGCGAAATTGTTTTCTTCAGGTTAGAATTTCTCCAACTCTAGCTTCTTGCTAAGGGGATTTGTACTTTAGCATGTCTGATTCCAAAATTAGGTCTCCTGGTTACAATACTTTTTCTTTTTTCTTTCAGGAGAAGACTATCCAATTATGAAGGCTAATTATATCCTTTGAGAAATTTTATTCAAGTTACAAGCGGATCGAATCTCATGGGTGGTTATGGGACTTAATGACGACAACACTCTTTTCTCCGGGGCTCGACTCCCTTACACCAGCAACTCTTAGCCTTCTTCTTTTTACTATTTCCCACACTTGCATCTGGACTGACCCTTAGCTCTATATGACATCTATATTAGATCTATGTTCCTACTTTAGAAAGAGAGAGTTATTTTTCACAACCCATAGCTTACCTCACTTATATGGCCACATTTCTGAGTTATAAATTTGAGCAGAGACCTGTATAAAGAAAGGAAACAAGTCATTGCACAGACTGGGCGACAATTCTCCAAAGGGACCTGCCTCTTGGAGGATGTGCTTGTCTGTCGCTGTTACTGGACAGCTGCACTATTGGCACTGAGAGGATGGCGGCCTGGCATGTGGTCATTCTGTGGTGTGTGGGCAGCCTGCACAATGAAGGGTTATGTCTGCATTTCCTATGACTTTCAAATGCCCCTGCAGGACATGCCTGTGTATGAAATATCTCTTCATAATTATCTGAGCCTAGAAGTAAATCCAAGCCAAGAACATAATGAGATTTTACATATAAACTCAAAGTATCTTTGGCATGGATTTAATATTTGTGGAAGTTTTACAAGAATGACACTGTCTTGTAAATCAAGGAAAATTATAGTTTATTTTATCGAGAAATATCAGTGACACATCGTTTTGAAGAACCACATCACTGTCAAGAGAGTTCTTCCTCCATCAGTGGTTCTCACTGTTAGACTCAACACTATCTTTTCATAACCAGCATTTTGGAACAATTTCATTATAATAAAAAAAAATTCACAGGTAGCCTAACGTATCTGCACATACCTAACCTAGTAGCACACCTACACGCAAAGGCTTCAAGTTGGAATACGTTTGGTGCGTTTGAAAATTTTTTTAAAAAGCCTGTATGGCAGAGCAATAGTAGAGAGATAAAGAGAGAGACGTGTGAGCATCAGTGTGTTTGCACGAGAGAGAGAGAGAGGATGATTTTGGGAACATAAGCAAGTATTAGATCATTTAGGACCTCTTGCACCATTGCTGGGAGTTTGTGGATTTTATTTTAAAACAATGTAAAGCTGTTGGAAGGTTATAAGCAAGAAAGTGTCTATATTCATTCATTCAGAAAATACTAAGTGACAATCACACTCCATACTTAGATCTAGTAGAAAAAATAAATTTATTCTTCAGGAAGCTTACATACTAGCAGAGAAAGGCAGACGGTCAATAATAATCATGCCTTTCTCTGCTAAAATGTAAGCTTTGTGATGGAAAGCATCTTTTTTCTTTCTGCTATAAGAACATGCATTTGTTAGGCCACTCCTTGCACTATTCAGATTCAGTCACGCTGAAATTAAGAGCATTTTGCTACTGACACTTCAAGGTGGTGGCTGGTTGAAATCTCTGAGAAAATCAAAAAGGCTTATGATGGGGAGGTTAGTAGGTAAAGTTATAGTCTCGATTACAGCAACTGGTCCTGAGGCCATACTGGTATTTATTACCCCCGCCCTCCACCTGCAGCCAGGCTTCCCGAAGGCTCCCCCAGCTCTCAGCAGGCCTGGGCTGCTTTCATGGTGCACCCAGCCAGATCTTCATTGCTGAAGGCCTGAGCTCCCGGTTGCCTTGACCTTATCAGGCCATGGGTGCTACGATTGCCCCTCCTGTGGTGATCACTGGGCACAGAAGCAACAATAGAGGCTGCTGTGAATTCCCAGAGATGCAGACGCATTCCTCTCCTCCATCATTCTAGCGGCTGCTTGTGATGGTGAGGACCAATCGCGCATTGAGGAGCCCGAAGCGAGCAGCAATACGTGGCGCCGTGGGTCAGTGGGACTCCAGCCTGACCCCTGTGATAGCTGGTTTGGTGCAAGCATCTTTTCTACTCCTGTCAAAAAAGGGAATAAGAAGCAGGTCACATTCACATGGAATGGACGGTGGAAGACACTCACGGCCCCCTCTAACAGAGTCTGTGTTAACACCACACTGCCTTCAAGAACCAGCAGAGCCCAAGGGAAAATCACCTAATTACTAAATCGATTATTATAAACTCTGTCCTGATCTTCACCTGCAGGTCTTCTGTGTGAAACTATTTTAATTCTCATGGACAATAAGCTCTGTAGGACGGTCCAAATCTTATGGTTGTGCTAGTGGTTTATTGCGTCCTGTGTTAAGTGTTGCTGGAATAATAAAGGCTGTTAACTACGGCTCTACTGAAATGTTCTTTTTATTAGTATATAATGTCTCATATAGTATATATTGTTTATTAGTGTATATTGTCATAAATCTCTTTCTTCATTTGTTTGTCTGACAAAGTTGTGAACATTGCAGACACACAGCTCCCTCAAAAGTGAAGCCCCCACACTCACATGGGCAGGAAGTGGGGGAGCTGCCCAGGCCGTCCGTCCCCCTCAGAGCCTCGAGCCCATGAACTGTGCTCCACCACGGTGGTAACTGCAGAGAGCAGGACGGTGGCACTTTCTGATCTGACGTTCCACCAGACCTTAGAGAGAAAGGAGGGAAAGGGTGGAGAAGGACCTGAAAATGCAGAATTGCTTCCTCTGGGAAGGAGAGGAACTTCTAAGTGAACATGGGCTGAATTCAGATTCCTAACAAAAATGGAAGAGAGCCCGCTTTCAGCTCTCAGTATCCAAACTTTGCATGGCTCCCATCTTTACTCATGTCATGCTGCAAGATGTCTATTCTGACATGTCTTGGTGTCTTCTGACTTAAAAACAAAATGAAGTCCTCTGAATTTTATATATTCTGTCATAGGAAATTTGGAAAAGAATATCTTCATCATATCTTGATTATGTTTAATTTGTTTGTACTATCAGCATCTAATTCTATAACTTATACAGTGTATGATGAAAGTAGATATTTCAAAAAAAGAATGAATAATTACGTTTATGACTTTAGTATGTACAGTATTATTCTAACCAATGTAAAAAGAGGCTAACTTTTTACTTTTTAAGCATTTAAGGACATTAATAAAAATAAAACAATTAGAAGTTTAGATTAATGTTGGTAAGTAATAAAAATTACCCTTTCAAGTGGATTTTAATAGACTTTTATATGTTAATATCTTTGAAGACTATATGAAAAAACATTGCAATGTATACTAATAAAAAGAACATTTCAGTAGAGCCGTAGTTAACAGCCCTTATTATTCCAGCAACACTTAACACAGGACGCAATAAACCACTAGCACAACCATAAGATTTGGACCGTCCTACAGAGCTTATTGTCCATGAGAATTAAAATAGTTTCACACAGAAGACCTGCAGGTGAAGATCAGGACAGAGTTTATAACAATCGATTTAGTAATTAGGGCAATTTTCCCTCAGGCTCTGCTGGTTCTTGAAAACGAGGACATGAAAGAATCTGGTTAACTCATTGGTGCAACAGAGACACACGAGAGAAGGTCCTTCCTTGTTTCACAATATACACAATATCGCGTCATTATGTGTACACCTGAAATTGGCATAATGTCATATATTAATTATGCCTCAATTAAAAAATTAAATTTAAAAAGTAACGGAAAAAAGAGAAGTTTCTTCTTTTAAGGAGTTTACAATATAGAGTTTGTAACAAGATACTCTGCATAATTTACATTGCTCATACTTGAAGATTTTTGAGAAAAGCTAAATGACAATTGCAAACTTTGCAACCCTTCCCATGGTCCCTAACAACACCTTGTCTGACATAGCACCCCATGGGTCCTCCCTATGGTTGACCACTTCCAGGACCTTACCAAGAAGTTACAAGTCTCTCTTCCTGAAATGCCTGTTGGCCACCTGAAAAATTCCTGCTAAATCTGCATTTTAAGGTCAATTTCAATGTTCATCTTCTCCAAGCAGAACAATATTTTAAATCTTAATGTAAGGCAAAATTTCCCCCAAATTATGATGTTGTAAAGAGGAAACCATCTGACACCAAAATCCTTACAAGTCCTTTAGTATTACAGGGTACTCTCTTTTCAACTTTATTTTGGAAATAAAGTCTTATTGATTGAAAACAAATTAGATGGAAAATTTTTCAATTAGTGACAGTGCTGGATGCTTATAGAGTCTCCCTGATGGAATCGGTTAAAAAAAAGAGAGAGGAGAGGAGAAAGAATAGGAATTTAATGTGAAGTTAATTATTGTTCATTTTATTCTTGAGCTATAACCTAAAATCATGAGCACTGGATACCTTTTTTAAAAAGGATGCAGTAAGTGATGTAATATGCGGTCAAGTTGCAGGAATCACAAATACAGGACAAGTGAAGTCAGCCACCTCAAAGCAACGCCTGGTGGGTGCCTGTGGCCTAGAATGGTTTCCAGCAATGAAAGCACAGACAAAGGCAGAGAACCCAAGAGAACCGGAGGCAGAGGTGAAGCACCCTGGCCAGGACGTCACCAAACGTGGCTTTGGGGATAAAAGAGACACTAGTTCAAAAACATTTGTGAAGGAGTGAATAAGATTGTTTAATAAAATGTAAAAGAGAACAAATGCAATTTTGGAAATAAAGATATTATTTTTGTAATTTGTGAAATCGCTTTCCATTTGAATAGCCCTAAATATCTGATAAATTCAAGTTGTCCCTCAGAAAATTGTGTTTGGCTTTTCTCAGTGGTCAATTATAGGGAGGAAGGGCTGGGGGGGGCACCTGACAAGTGTGCCTATATCATAGCAAACGCATGCATGTTGATAGTTGACTGCTATCTGCGCCTTCTCCAATAATTATTATTTATATGCATATTGACAACATAAAAATATTGTCATTTATAAGCACACTAACAAAAGCTTTATATTTATCCCTATGGTCAACCACGACCTCTGATGCGGCACCATATGCTATGTGTGGTGTCATCTGTGTACGAGGAAATTTGCTGGGTCTGGGGACACGGAGGTAAACTGCCTTCTTGCGGTTCAGTTCACCACTCAATTGTAAGTCCTTATAAATTACTCTCTTTTTCTTCTCATGAATATTAATAGAATTATACATAGGTGACTATATATTCACAGGTCCCCTGCTGCCTCCTACCCCCCAGATTGTGGATTTCCTGAAAACAGAGACTGTGTCTGGTATTTCAGCACATAACACAGTTCCTGGCACACAAGTTGCATTAAAAAAAAGTTCCCTAAATAAAAGAATAATAATATTCAAACTATGTCGAAAGATACACAGTTAAAATACATCAAGCCCAATTTTTTTAAATGTATCATTTAATGACTTAGAATCTGGGTCAATGAATGTTAGACTTCAAAAAGAAAAAGGATTCTATTTTATAAAATTTTACCATGGCTTTTTGTAAGTAAAGAGAACAGTATAACACTGTTAGGTTAAATCCAGTGCCTGTAATCCAGTTTTAAATGACATCATTAGGAATTGCAGATTCAAAAAGCAGATCTTCCTTGGTGCCTTCCAGTAACAATCTATCATCTTACTGCTTACTGATAAAAAAAAAAATTCTGATTAAAGATGATACAATGTTTGACCTGTCAAATTAGCAGAGACACACAATGACATTATATAATTCTGGCAAAGATGCTCTTCGTGATTGGCACTTTCTTTCCTACTAGAAGCTCTGTAAATTTCACAGAGCTTTTGGAAAGCAATTTGGCAGTATACACTAACTTTTAAAATCTTCATCTATTTTGACTCACAAATTTCAATTTTAGGAAAAACATACTAAATTGGTATTTAGAGATATAGCATAAATTGGCTATGCACTTGTATTATTCTTATTAACTGCAAAACTTGATTTCATGTACAAACACGGGAGAACATGTAAGGACATTTCAATAAATCCATTTGAATAATTTACAGATATTAAAAACATATTTTTAGAGAATATTTAAATACGTAAAATTTTCATTGCATAATTTTAAGTGGAAATAGCCAGGGTATAAGCCTAAGACTGGTATGAACGAACAAAAATTCTGGTACAGACGCTGATCCAGAAAAGAGTGTAAAAGCAGTTTAGTTTGGTTATGTCATCTTTGCTGGATATGATTCCAATTTTTAAAGACAGGGTTCATAATTTTTATTCAACCCAGACCTTAATGTAATGGCAGCAGGCCACAAATTTAACTTACAAGGCTCCTCAGCATTCACAGAAAACATAACTATTTTATTCTTTGCCAACAGCTAACCTGGACTTCCCTGGAAGCCCCCACATGGCTGGTTAGCAGGGGAGACAATGAAACGAATGTCTAATCCGCAGAGGATAATCTACACAGTCCTGTACGGGGCCTCCCAGAGGGATGTCTTTGGCCAGCTTCCTACTCCAGAAGATGAGGCGTTTGGAAGGAGAGAAGCACCACGGGGGTTTACGGCCTGAGGGCAGCATGCCCGTCCTGGAGCCTCTGCGCCTCTGTGGGCTGGTGCGGCTGCATCTTCTCCAGAACAGCAGCCCTGCTCCCTGCTGACGTCTGCCCGCTGCCCTTTGCTGCCGAACTTGTGCTTGGTTTCCCTCGGCTGGCGTGGTGCTTTCTCCCGTCCTCCTCGGCTCACTGGACTTCCCGTGGCTCGGGCAGCCCTACAGACCCCCAGGATCACCACCTCCCCCAGTTTTGCCCTGGCTTTGGCAACCCTTTCAGAAGCCTTTGAACGGATACCCTGCATCCGTGATGCTGCCTTTGACCAGCTGGCTCTGAGCTGCTCCTGGGTCCTACAGTCAGCGGTCCTGTGGTACAGTAGATTAGGAGCGCTAACCACAGGGCTTCCCTCCCTCTGCCTCCCTCTCACCTCAACTCACTTTAATGTGCCACAACCCAGATGATGCTGCCTTGGACCATCCAGAGGTAGGGGCTTTTCTTCTGTGTCTCCACAGCTTATCTTTTTTGTTCCCGACTCAATCTTACCTTAACGGCTTTCAAATCCAGTTTGTCACTGATATGCTAACAAAGGATGTTGAAAGGATTTAAAGCAATTGTGATAAAAAACCAGAACAGTGGTTGCTTCTGGTGGTGGTGGTGTTTGACTGGGAAGTTTCAGAAAGAAATTCTGAATAGAAATATCTGATATAAACATTATATAGTTTGATTGAGTGATGGTTACAGAATGCATGTTTTGTCAAAATTGCTCAGGCTGTGCAGTTAAAACGCCACAACGCAGTAAAAACGTACATGAGGAAAAGAGGACTAAAAATCTCTAGGTGAGCATCCTCTCTCCTTACGGTTTTGCCTTGATGAATATTCTGTATTCCACGTCAGAGGGTGAACTATCCTTCCAGTGGTCTTCTTAAAAGAATTTGCAAATCATATATCAGATAAGAGATTTGTATCTGGAATTTGTAAAGAATTCTAACTTGATATTAAAAGACAAATAGCTTGATTCAAAAATGGGCAAAGGTGGGCCGGTCTGGTGGTGTAGTGATTAAGTTCGTCCACTCTGCTTTGGCAGAGAGGGGTTCGCAGGTTCAGATCCTGGGTGCAGACCTACACACTGCTCATCACACCATATTGTGGTGGTGTCCTACATACAAAAAATAGAGGGCGACTGGCACAGGTGATAGCTCAGGGACAATCTTCCTCAAGTAAAAAGAAGAAGATTGGCAACAGATGTTAGGGCCAATCTTCCTCACCAAAAAAAAGGGGGCAAAGGCCCTGAATAGGCCTTCTCCAAAGAAGATATACAAATGGTCAGTAAGCACATGAGGTGTTGAACATCATTAGTGATGAGGAGAATGCAGAATGAAACCAGAATGAGATACTACTTCATACCACTAGGATGGACACAATAAAACAAAAAACAAAAAAGGGACAACAGCAAGTGTTGGTGAGGATGAGAAACTGGAACCCTCACATACTGCTGGTGGGGACGTAATTAGTGCAGCCACTTTGGAAAACAGTCTGGAAGTTCTTCAAAAGGTTAAACATAGAATTACCATATGACTCAGCAATTCCGCTCCTAGGTATATGCCCAAGAGAAATGGAAACAGGTCCACATAAAAACTTGTAGGTGAATGTTCATAGCAGCATTACTTATAGTCGCCAAAAGGTGGAAATAGCCCAAATACCCATCAATGGATGAGTGGATAAATAAAATGTGGCATGTCCACACAATGGACTATCATATGGCAATTCAAAAGATCCAAGCCATGACATGGATGAAGCTTGAAAAAATTACACTGAGTGAAAGAAGTCAGTGACAAATCCATTTATACGAAATGACCTAGAGTCTAGAAAATCTATAGAGTAGAAAAATCCATAGAGACAGAAAGTAGATTTGTGGTTGGCTGGGGCTGGGGTGGGAGGGTGGGGAGGGAAAGAAAGGAGGGGACTGCTGTTGGGATGTGGTTTCTGGGTGATGAAAATGATCTAAAACTGATTTTGGTGATGGTAACATAACTTTCTGAATATATTAAAAGCCACTGAATTTTATACTGAAAAAAATTGTTTTTAATGATATTGTGGTAAAGTATATATAACATAAAATTCGCCATTGTAACCATTTTTCAGTGTACAATATAATGATGTTAATTGCATTCACAATGCTGTGCAACCATGATCCGTAATTCCAAACCTTTCCATAGCTCCAAACAGAAACCCTGCTCATTAAGAGGTACACCCTTCCCCTCCTTCCCTAGTCCCTGGCAGCCTCTCGTCTACTCTGTGAACATAGATTGGCTTCTTGATGCCTCATGTAAGTGGAATCATCCCGTATGTGTCCTTTTGGATCTGTTTTTATTCACTCAGTACAATGTTTTCAAGGTTTGTCCAGGTTGTGCACATATCAGAACTTCATTTTTCTTTTTGCTGAGGAAAATTTGCCCTGAGCTAACATCTGTATCACTCTTCCTCTATTTTGTGTGTGAGCTCCTGCCATAGCATGGCCACTGACAGTGGTAGAGGTCCACGTCCAGGAACCAGACTCAGGCTGCCAAAGAAGTGCGCACCAAATTTAACCACTAGGCCACCAGGGCCAGCCCTCCCTTTTTTTCATAGATCTTATTATTTAGAGTAATTTTAAGTTTACAGCAAAATTGAGTGGGAGGTACAGAGATTTCCCATATACCCCCTGTCCTGACACATGTGCAGCCTCCCCACTATCAACATCCCACACCACAGTGGTAAATTGGTTACAACTGATGAACCTACATTGACACGTCTTTGTCACCCAAAGCCCATAGTTCACATTATGGTTGACTCTGGCTTCTGTATATTCCACAGGTTTGAAGAAATGTATGATAACATACATCCACCATCACAGTATCATCCAGAATAATTTCACTGCCCTAAAAGTCTTCTTTGCTCCACCCTTTCATCTCTCCCTCCCCCAACCCTGACAACCACTGATCTGCTCACTGTCCCCAGAGTTTTTCCTTTTCCAGGATGACATACAGTATGTAGCCTTTTCAGATTGTCTTTTTTCACTTAGTAATATGCATTTAAGTTTCCTTTTCATGTCTTGCTAGCTCATTTCTTTTTCATGTTGAATAATATTCCATTGTCTGGACGGAGCACAATTTACTTATCTATTCACCTGCTGAAGAACATCTTGCTTGCTTGCCGGTTCTGGAAATTATGAATTAAAATGCTATAAACATCCATGTGCAGGTTTCTGTGTGGACATAAGTTTTCAACTCATTTGCGTAAAACCAAGGAGTGTGATTGCCAGATTAAATGGGAAAACTATGTTTGGTTTCATAAGAAACTGCCAAATACTCTTCCAAGATGGCTGCACCATTTTACGTTCCCACCATCAGTGAACGAGAGGTCTTACCACTCCACATCCTTGCTAGCATTCGTTATGGTTGGTATTTTGGCTTTTGGCCATCCTAATAGGTGTGTAGTGGAACCTCCTTGTTGTTTTAATTTACAATTCCCTAATGACATATGATGTTCAGTACCTTTTCATATGCTTACTTGCCATCTGTAAATCTTTTTTGGTGAGGAGTCTGTTCAGGCATTTTGCTCATTTTTTAATTGGGTTTTCTTATTTTTGTTTTAAGTTCTTTGTATAACAGTCTCAGATGTGACTTTTGCAAATATTTTCTGCCAGTCTTACTGTACATTTAGGGTAAAAGAGGTGGATAAAAACACTAAGAATTGTAACCATTGGGGATGGCATAAGAGGATTGATTCTTATTTACCTTTCATTTATTTCTCTCCCCAAATTTCTACAGTGAGCCTGTATCGCTTATGTAATGAGTAAAATAAAAGCAATAATCATTGTCTGCCAAATGCAATTTCACCTAAAATTGCAATGATAGAAAAAAATGGTTAAAAAACACAGCACCTGGAAAACTAGGAACTAGAAATGACAGCCAGCCTACCGTCAGAACCTGGGAGAAATCTCCTTTTAGTAAATGCAACGCAAACAGGATTAGAGCAATCCCATTGCACTGTGTAGAGCGCCAAAACCAGAGAAAAATGTAACTTGAATTGTTTCCACCCTCACATGCAGCCGTAGTACTGATGAGGATTATTTTGCGCTGGTTACTTTTAAAAACTGCAGACGGGAAGGAGGCTGTGAGGAGAAGAATTTACTTACCCTTTGTTAAGAGACGTTTACATTGTAAAGGAAATCTCCATCTATAAAGGTGTCTCCCTCTCTGTACAGGAAGAAGGGGGGATGACCTTATCTCTAGAAACTTAATCAATGCCAAAGGCAAGGACTTAAATCTGCATCTTGTTTACTGCACTTGTGTGGTAATCTCCCAGGATAGATTCCCCCTCCACCCCCAACGTCCTCCTTTGTCTTTAGCTAAAAATATTTAAGGTGGTAGCTTCAGCCATTTACTTAATCTGGTTTGTTTTCCCATCTAAAAATTATAGGTCTACTCAATAACCAGACCCCACCTGCACTGATACCATTTTAATGACTTTTTTACATATTCTTTCCTTTGTCTTGTAAAGAGATAACTCACATACCTATGCCTTAAATTTAGCTCTAACCCTGAACACACTGCAGCAGCTCTGACTGCCCATGGGTCCTGTCCCTGTGCTGTTCCATACTATTCTCTGAATAAAAGAGCACTACTGCCAGACCTTGAGAGCCCAAGGAATCTTTCTTTCGACTCCTCAGCTCGCTGAGCCCACAGTATTTTGAGCAGAACTCAGGGTTGGTTCCCATCTCTATGGACTCAGTTACTCCGGTCCTTCCCCATACCTCCAGCTCGTGAACTGAGTTCTCGGGACGCACCACACCTCTCCTCAGGATTTGGAGGTATAACCACAGTCCACATTGCAGGCGGCATGTGCCAGCCCCGCCCCTGTGTCTGTGGCTCCTGGGCCACCTCGTCTCTTGCTGCCCAGACTGCGGTTGCGGCCACTCTACTGTGAATTCCGTCCTGTGCTCGCCGTCCAGGGTCCCCAGCTCCTCCGACAGCAGTGGGGCGTGATGCTCAGCACTGCAGATCCAGCGGAAAGGACCAGCGTAGTGTAGAAGCTGTACGGTAAAGAAAAAGGACTGTTATATTTGCATTTTGAACTTATTAATTTTTAACATTTATTCAACTAGTTTTGATTAAGCCACTGAGGTAAATAATTAAGGCAATACCAAAGTGAACCTCTTCATCCCAATTCATGCCTCGGTGGAGCTGATACGCTTTAGAAGAGAAATAAAAGCACCAGGGAAGCTCACAAAGGTAAGTAATCTAAACTGCAGGATTTCCTGAGAAAGAGCATTTAAGCAGAGGCCCGTATAACACACAGACACAGCTAAAAATCAGAAAACACCAACTCTAGGAGAGTCTTACTCTCAACAGATGGACCATCTTCACAAAGACCCCAAGACAACAGAAGAAGCAGCGTCTGTGCACTCAAGGAACTGAAGGAAGGCCAGTGTGGCTGGAGCACAGGAGATGGGGAGCCTGATGCATCTGAAAAGGTACACAAGATCCAGATTAGATGGGGCCTCAGGAATCTTGGCAAGGATTTGGATCTTTTTTCTAATTGGGTCAACTCCCTTGCGAGGTTGGAGTGACGGCATGTGGAGGGAGACTTCTGGGTATAGGGTGGAGAATAAGTGGTCAGGGAGCCAAGAGTGGACAGAGGAGGCCCTGCAGAAACATCCATGAGACAATGCCATGCTGTGCGTCTTAGTAAGAAACGTGTTTGGGTCTTCATCCCAGTGTGGGCAAAGAGCTCCTAAAACTCTTGGAATTTCCTGAGTGACCAGAGGGATAAAGACGTCTTTTGTTGTGTTAATGAGGTGACTTTTGGAAAGCCCCTAGGTCACCTAAGGCTGGGGCTGGTTGCCCGGGAAACTGACCCCATGATTAAAGGTTGGAACTTTGAGTCCCAGCCCTGACCTCTGGGCGGGGGAGAGGGGCTGGAGGTTGAATCAAGGGACAATGGCCACTGATTTAATCAGTCACGTCTCTGTAGTGAAGCCTCCATGAAGGCCCCATTCAGGGAGCTCAGGGCTGGCGCCCCCCACCCCTCCCCACACACACCCTGCCCTGTGCACCTCTGTCATTTGGCTCTTCAGAGTTATATCCTCTGTAGTAATCTGGTGATCTTGTAAGGAAGGTGTTTCTCTGAGTTCCATGAGCTGCTCCAGCAAATCAACTGAACACAAGGAGGGGTAGTGGGAACTTCTGATCAACAGCCAGTTGGTCAGAAGTACAAGTAACAACCTGGACTTGTGGCCGGCATCTGAAGTCCAAGGAGGGGATTGTTGGAACCCCTAATCTGTACCCCATTGGTCAGAAGCACAGGTGATAACCTCGGCTTGCAACTGGCCTCTGAAGTGGGGAGGGGGCAGCCCCAGGACTGACACGTAACCCATGGAATCTGATGCTGTCTCCGTAGGCTTGAACTGTAGGACTCTCAGCTGGTGTTCGAGAATTGCTTGGTGCTGTGTGGGAGCCCCCCTCACACACACATGGGAATTGGGGCCAGGAGCCCAAAAGAGATGTGAACGTAGCTTTCACTAGGAGAAGAAAGTAGGCATAGAAATAAATGGAAAGGTTCTGATAAAAACTTAGAGGCAGATTTGACAGGATGTAGTCATTGAATTTACGGTACAAGAGCAGCGAGTCCAGGCTGACTTCCACACTTGGGCTGAGTTAGAGGGAGAAAAACAGAGTTCGTGGCATTAGCAGGTTTCTCAGAGATTCAGAGAAATCATTTATCAGATTTTACTTGCAGTCCTTACTTTCTTATCCTCTAAAGACAACTGATCCGAGAGGCTAGGAGAACTGATCTGAGCCACAGGTGTCCTGCTGTGCTTGGGCCACCTCCTGCCCTGGTCCACGCCCCCCACCCCAGCCCCAGACTCCCCTTCCCTTAAGAGAAGTCCTCTCGCGGGGATTTTGTAAGAATATCTGCTATCAGAGTTCCCTCTGCTTCCAGCACAGGAGCCTCAGTCATTCCCAGCAGTGGAAACACTTGGGTCATTTCCAAAATTCTCTTTAGTTCCTGTACAAATAGACTTTCTTTGATTTCAATACTTTTTAAACAATCTCAGACTTACACAAAACTTGGAAGCACAGCACAAAAGGCTTTTTTCTCCCAAAGTATTTGAGAATGAGTTGATGATCTGATGCCCCATCACTCAAAATTTCTTAAGGGTTTATTTCTCATAATCTGTTTTTTTACATAACCAAAATAAAGCCATAAAAGTAAGGAAATTTGCCTAAATTTCTGGCATAATAAAATGTTCTAGGCTTATCTTCCACTTTTCTGCCCAAGATGTGAAATCAGCCCTCTCCAAGTGTCCTTGATCCCTTTGATGAGGAATGGTACTTGGAAGCCAATGTCTGGGCAACGTGCATGCTCCTCAGCCCTCTCAGTAGATGGAGCTTGGGAAATACGAGTGTGTGCACACGCACGTTACACCTGTTCTATCATCTGTCTATCACCTGTCTGTCTATCCATCCGTCCACAGAAACCATGGAAGCTGATGCTTCAATTCTTCCATTTCCAGTCCATCACCACCGGCTTCATTTTTCTCTCCCTCCAGATGTTTGTTCTCCTTTCTCTGGCGGCAGAGACGCTGGTCCCCATTCACCATTCTTTGCTTCTTTGGTTGATCCTCCTGTCTGTGACCCATCTCCCACGCAGCCTCTGTCCCCGCTCTGGGAACGCCCTCCGTGCACGGCTCGGGCTCTGCTCCACTTCGCAGCCTTAGGAACGAATGGTTCAGAGAGCAAAGGGAATGGAAACTCGAACGAGAAGAGGCAGAGGAAGGAGGCAGCCTCCCCTCCTGTGGGCTTTCAGCCTCTGTCTGTCTGCTGGGGACACACAGCAGTGGTTACGTCGATTGGTGCGCAATGTCAATCTACGGTTCAGGCTGAAATCTCCATTATCTAACTCTTTGGTGTAAAAGGAAATTCTAAAAACATCCAGTTCCTCACTATGTACTCTTAACTCAGACAAAACAAAGCAAAAACTACGGCCAAGGTTCCTTCACTATGTGAGGGCCGAGATATTGAGGGACTCACACAAGAATGCTCTCCCTTCTCCATCCTCATTCTTATATTAGATTTTCTTTTGACATGTAATTAGATGTTTCCACTCCCAGAAATAAAAGTGGAGAGCATAAAGGGATGCTGGTCAGGAGGTGGTAGTGGGGTGTGTGTGTGTGTGTGAGAGAGACAGACAGAGTGTCTGTGATCTGTGTGTGATGCACCAGGGCACACTAGGAGCTTCTGTTTCTGCACACGTTACCCCGGATGAAAGCACCCTGCTTCCCTCGGGCCCAGGGCCACTCACCCCAGCCCCAGAGTTCTGAGGGGGCTCATTTAAGCACCAGCTGAAGCCCTGCGTTCCTTGCCACGGGGCTGGCTTCAGAGATGGGCGGTCAGTCAGAGCCCGAGACCTAATTCTGAGACCTCTGCTGGAGCAAACAGGGAAGACGTGTTCTTTTTATTTTACTGGGGATGCTGGGAAGCAGGATACAAAGCTAGCGCTGAGGGCAACTCTTTTGTAATCACGGGAGAGAAAGAGTCACCACGCGGGAAAGCAAAGCCAGGAGACAGGGCTAGTGCAGACTTGACGCCTCTTAAAACTTCACATATGTATATATATACACATATATATCAGAAGCAAATTTCTTTAGTAGTTTTAATGTATTCCCTAAATGTTCACTTTCATTTTATAAGCAGAAAGAATATAAATTACTGAAAACATACAAACCTGAATTCATGTAACACAGTCACGTCAGTGGTGAAACCAAGCCTCATTTTAGCTTGACAATGATTAGAAGCACATTCTATGGAAATTTAACAAAGAAAATGATCCATAAATATATTACTTTACACCATGGTTCTACACATCTGAAGTCTCCAGAAACCAATATTTTCCACATGTAACAATCAAAAGATTTTGCTTTCCAGAACAATGAAAGTAAAACTTCTAATACGATTTTTCTCACACTGTTGTCATTAAAGAACTGTCTCAGTCTAGAAGTTATTGTGTGATTACAAACAGAAAAGTCACAAATTGGTGAGACATCAGCCTGAGCGGCCGCTGTGCCACAAATGGAGAATCCTCCAGCCTCTGCTCCCACGGCCCCCTCCCGCCTCCTGCCCTCGCTCCGCGTCTCCCCTCCAACAGCAGCTTCCTCACACACTCAGCCCAGCCCTCCACCTCGGCTTTGCTTTACTTCTTAGCATTTTTCATCCTCTAGAACACTACATAAATAATTATTTTTAATTGTCTATTTCTTCCCAATAGTAAATTTAATGAAATTAGAAGATTTTGTTCATATTTTATTTTCTCTTTCTCCAGTGCCTGAAAGAGTAACAGGCACATGATAGGTGAACAACAAATATTTGATGAACGATTGAGTAAGCAAAGATTGGGGTTAGTAGGGAGAAGGAAACTCCCCAGGACGCTCAGGCTATTCCGAGATGCTCTGCTGGGAGCTGACCGGTAGCCCCTGAGTCGCTTCCCTCTGGGTTCCACCTTCATCTTCTCAGGTGTCCTGCTGGCATCCTAGGTAATGAGCACGTAGATGACTATGTTGTCCTGTAAGGGCTGTGTCTCCTGGAGAAATGACCAGAGAACCAACCTTTTGGATCTGGTTAGGATTTGAGGCAAACAGCCCTAGTCGTCTCCTGTGCCCACGTCCACTGGCCACACACCTGTGTCCACTGACCTCTTCAGCACTCCTTCAACCCCAATGATGAACTGCCCTCATAACATGGCCTTTGCAAAATACAAGCTCTTCTCTCTGAGCTAAGGGAGCAGCTCTCGGGTGTCCTCAGCAATCTACTAATAAAATATGTCACCTCCGGCACCCACATGCCACGACTCCTCGAGCCTCACACACGGGATCTGGGCCTTCACTCTCCAGATCATTTGCTCTGCCCTTTGTTGTGACGTGTTCTAGTGGGTGAAAGGAGAACGGTGAGAGAGCAGGCTGATGCCCATTCCAATGACTGTCTCCACCAAAGACGGTCCCTGTAGCAATCCTGAAGGACTGTCTCACTCAGAAGAAAGAACTTTTCTAGGACTGAGCAGAGGGAAAGGCAGCCTTTTCCAGATTACATGGACCCTTATACTCAGTGGAGATAAAAGGAGGAGACTGGGAAGATATTTCAGCAAATACTGTATTTATTATTCAATAAACACTTATTGCATGACAACTAATGGCCAGGCAATAATAAAAAATCAAATGATTTGACAAAAAAATAATAGCTCTTGTGAGTTTATATTCTAGAAAGTATCTCACAAACATACACCATCCAGGCAGTGGTGAGTGCTACGATGGAAAACGAAGTGGTTGAGAAGAAACAACTAGCGGCGGTGGGTGGACAGAGAGTGACAGGACTGGGATGGGAGGCTGTTCCACATGGTGTGGTCAGGGGCAGTCTCTCTGTAGTCTGACAACAACATGGTGGAGATGGGGAGCTAGTGAGGATGGTAGCCAGAGGCATATGGGGAAGATTACTCCAGGCCGAGGCTACAGAAAGCACGGAGGAGAATGTTTGATGAGCACAGGGAACGGTGAGGCTGGAGAAGAACGAGTGGGGCCGAGTGGAAGAGGATGAGATCAGAGGGATGGAAACAGTGTAGACAGAGCAGGGCTTTGCTAGGGTTGCTCAGTTGCAGGTGATTTTCTTAGTGAGATGGGAAACTGCTGGGAGGTTTTAAGCAGAGGAATCACACACTGCCACTCACATTTTCAAGAACCACAGACAATGCTTACTGAGAATAGACTGAAAGGAATTGATGGTAAAAGAATTGAGGCTAATTAAAAATCGCTCCAACTGTCTGACTTGAAACAAGATGGGAGCAGTGGGTTTAATAATAAAAGTAAGATAGACTTTGAAGGTAGAGCTTGCAAAATTCGCTGATGGATTCAGCCTTGTATGTGAGAGAAAAAGGGAGATAAGGATGTTTATGAGTATTATGGCTTGAGCTAGTGGATGGAGGAACGTCCAGCTTTGGGATGTGGAAGACTGTAGAGAAGCAAGTTTGTCTGGGGGAGGAATCTGGAGCTCGGTTGGACAGCTCCAGTTTGAGATGCCTTTCCCCGTGGAGACGGAGAGCAAGGTCTCCAAGGCCCCTTCACTTTCTGTCTGTGGTACTTAGGTCAAACATTTGACTTTCTCAGTGCCTTCATTTTCTCATCTGTGATACGCTTCTGATGATAACGGCACATACTTCATAGGTTTGTTATAAGAATTAAATGAGGCGATTGCTGTAATAAAACATTTAGACAAGTGCCTGGCTCACAGTAAGGGCTCAATAAATATCAGCTATTATTATTAGAGAGGTGGCAGTACATGGTGAAAAATGGCCAAGTTTAGGATACATTTCAAAAATGGTTGATGAGATTGTCCAACAGATTGGATGAATAGTCTGAGAAAAGGAGGTGAGCCAAAGATAACTCCAAAAACTTTTCCTTGAGCATCAGGAAAATGGAGTTACTACTTAATGAGACGGTTGGGACTAAAAAGAAGCAGTTTGAAATAATCAAAGAGAGAATAAACATTTCATCTGTAGACACGTTAAGTTGGAGGTGCCCACTGCACATCCACGTGGAGACGTCAGGGAAGCAGTTGCATATACAAGTCTACAGCGTTGGTCAGGAGTCCCAGATATAAAGCTAAAGATACAAATCCAGGAGTCCTCATAATAAAGAAGGAGTCTCAAATCCTGGGAATGGACACTTCCACCAAAAAAGTGAGTACTGATTGGGAAAGGGAATGCAAACTTTAAGAGGTCTGACAGACGTGGCATAAACAGCAGAAGAGACTGAAAAGGAGTGGCTGTGAGGTAAGGAGAAAGCTGAGAGAGAAATGAGATGCAGGAGTCAAGTGCAGAAGCATTTCAAGAAAGTGGGATCAGTTAACTGGATCAAATGTTGACTATACTTTACAGAGAAAGAGGACTGAAATTTGACCATTGGGTTCAGCATTGTGGGGGTGACTGACTCTGATAGGAACATTTTTAGTGAAGCTACAGGGACAGAAGCTGGGTTGGAGTAGGTTCAAGAGACAACAAAAGAAGAGAAGAAAAGAAGAAACTGACCATTACTATTAACAATTCTATCAAGAGTCTGCTACAAAGGGGAGCAGTAGCTGAAATGGCATGTGGGGCTAAGGAGCTTTGTTTTATTTTGATTTTAAAGATGGAAAATATATATATATATATATATATATATAATACTACTTGTAAAGACATATGCAAATATAAATATATACTTATATACATAGATATATGTATATACTTATGAAATATATATATATACACACACCAATTATAAAGACTTAGAATGGGAAAAACCGAACACTCAGAAGAGAGACAATGGGGATGTAGAGAAGTAAGATCCTTAAATATGTGAAAGGGCTTCCAGTGCCTTTTATAGAAGCCCAGACAGTTCACCTCAAAACAGACAGGAACTGAGGTACGTGCACTCAGATGGAGATGGGTGTCACACTGGGTAATCCCAGCATGCAGAATTCCCCTCCTGACTGTTTCTAAGCAATCAGAAAACTAAGAGGCAAGGCTCTCCCGGAGAGAGAGGGATACGAAATGTGCTGGGAGTTTGAGCAGAGAGGAGGGTATAAAATATTCACCGGGGAGAGGAGACTTTCCTCTTCCAGAGAACTGTTGCGGGATGGTCCAGAAGCACCATGGGCCCGTGTGGAGTTCGTGGGGATGAATTTAAAATGAGGCGAGTCAGCACAGGTGGCTGATTTTATTGAGCAGATTTAGGTGTTTGGTGTCCTCTATTCCACGTTGCTGCCCTGGGCCACGGCTGCTTCTCCAGCATGGACACCGCCTCACTCTTCTCCCTCCTCCCCACTGACAGAAAAACGACTGTTCACACAGGTGACACTCGTAAGACCGAGGAAAGAAAAATATCCTGACAACACCAAAACTTGGCGAGGACGTGGGGCAACAGGAACTCGTGCTCGTTGCTGGTGAGAATGCAAATGGGACGGCCACTTTGTAAAAGAGTTTGATAGTTTCTTACAAAACTAGACATAGTCTTACCTGTGCTATGAGCCAGCACTCTCACTCTGGTATTTACTGAAATGAGTTGAAAACTTACGTCCACACAAAAGCCTGCACACAGATGTTCACAGCAGCTTCATTTGTAATTGCCAAAACCTGGAAGCAACCAAGATATTCTTCAGTGGGTGAATGGATAAACAAACGGCGATCCATCCAGACAATGGAATTCTACTCATGACTAAAAAGAAATGCGTTATCAAGCCACAAAAAGACATGGAGGAACCTTAAATATATCTCACTAAATAAAAAAAGCCGATCTGGAAAGGCTACATTTGTATGATTCCAACCACGGGACATTCTGGAAAAGGAGAAGCTCTGGTGACAGTAAAAGTCAGTGGTGGCCAGGGGCTGGGGAGGGAGGGAGAGTAGGCGGGCATGGGGGTCTTAGAGCAGTGACACTTCCCTGTGTGATACCGTAACGAGGGGTCCTGCCGTTACACGTGCCGAAACGCACCGCGGTACGACAGCAAGTGAGCCCTGATGGAAGTACACTGCGGACTGCGGGCGATGCTGTGTCAATGTGGGTGTATTGATTGGAACAAACGCACCACTCTGTGGGGCATGTTGGCAGTGGGCAGGCTGTGTGTGGGAAGGCAGGGGGATGTGGGAATGCCTGTACTTTCACTTAAGTTTGCTGTGAACCTGAACCTGCTCTGGAAATTAAAGTCTACTTAAAAATATACATATCCCTTCCATGAGAGTGTCTTCCTACTTAGCCCTTCACAGGATTCGTAATTTCACTATTATTATGTATTAAGGTTAAAGCGTAGCCTTTTCAGAAGCTCCCAAATGAAAGTAAATAACCATAGAGAAGTAAAAGAATAAATTCCAAGCAGGAAATTGTATGTGGATAAAATTACATACGTGCCAGTTATGGGCGCAAGGTTTCAACCCGTGTTTGTAGTCTACCTAAGATGGTTGGATTCTCAGCTCCTCACAGCCTGGATGTTGCCCTCCTTGTGGCCGGATGGCAGAACGCCCTTTCTCTACCAGCCTGTCCCACGTTCACTTCTTCTCACCTCTTCTTTTCCTCCCTCATCAAGTATCAGAAGGACTGAGAGGGCATTTCGTGTGGGAACCCAAACTTCACAGCGTACTGACAACAAGCAGTTCAAAAAACATTTTTTATGGCTTGATTTTTTTCCTTCATTCACAACAAAATTACAGCTCCCCTGATGACTGTTTGAGCATTTCTTATAGAATTTTTTAGTCACTGGGACGGTGCAGGGTACAAAATGAGAAAAACTTGTCTTATTGACTTGAAAGACAGAACATACTGAAGGTAGATACCCCTTCAAGAAAACTATGCAGACCTACATTTTATTATCCAGAAACAAAGAAGAAAGAAATTTCTCCTTGGAAAAATCCCTAATTTTTATTCATTTAAATATTTCCTCTCTACCTAATGAACAGATAAAAAAGCTAACAGAATAAAAGAAGGCAGGCAATCACCTAAAGAGAATAAATGTGAGTTGAAAGAAACGATGCTGAGAGAAAAAATAATTAGTAAGGGCATCCCGGGGACACGTAAAATAGAAGAGCCATTGCAGCGTTAACGGAAGACAGAAAGGGAACATGTCGGAGATGAGAATAGATTACACCCACAAAGGGGGACAGTGGCCCCCTGCTTTTCAGGGAGGAAGAAAAAGCAGAATGCCTCAAGGTGAGGGTGAATTTCTCAAGAGCTACTTTGCCTCAGTCATTGACAACAATTACAATAGGGACAGGATGCTCAGGGCAGTGAAGTTAATGAGAAAAACATGTAACTGGGCAAAATTCGAGTCAAATTTACTTTAAAAAATAAGTAACTTGGAATGTATTCACATCTGCAGAGTATGTGACGCCCATCATAGAATACTAATTCTTAAAAAGGTCAATCTAGAAATGGAACAATTATAACACATTCTGGAAAACTGCAGTTAGTTTTTTTAACTTTTCATTTTTCTTTTCAAATTACAAAACTCTTACATGAGCCTTGCACACAGCGCTGTAATACAGCGAAAGCAATAACTCTCCATCATCCAACGTTCTTCAGTCTTCACCCCTGAGCAACCCTCCTCTGATCTCAGTGGCCGTGGTGGCCCTCGGCATGACTAGTTGCAGACTGCCTGTGAGGTCTGAGACGCACAATCCTGGTACACATACATATCGGACGTAAGTCCACCAACAAGTTCAGGTGTAAAAGAAAAGCAACTTATTTTCTCTAGCTGGACTGAAGTCGCACAAGGTGCACGGTCAGCAGCCCAATCCCCGTCTGCCTCTGGTTCTCTGCCCATGTCTGGCTGTGTCGTGGGTCTGGGACTGCGCTGTGCCCGGGCATGGAGAGGGGACATGAGCGCATCCCCTGAGCCTGGAGGAGAGCCGTGACCCCCTCCTCCACGGACCCTCGGCTCGTGGGGGCTGCGCCTCCCTGCCCTCCTCTCGGTCGGGGCCTCTCCATCCCACTCGTGCTCCGCCTCACAGAGCCCACGTCCTGTCCAGAGCACACACCTCACCCGAGTAGACGCCATACTGTTAGCCTGTTTCCTGCTGCCTTCCTTTCCCAGAAGTCTGTCCTGTGTCACAGTGGTCATTAAAGTAAGAGCCACGTCCTTGGACCCTCTGCCGAACCTCCGCCAGTGGGTTCTTGCCCCACTGGGGTCAACCCAGGCCTCACATGACCCCCAGGGCCCTGTGACCCGGCCTCTCCTCTCTTCCTGTGCCACTGTCCTCTCCCACTCCCCACTGGCCCTCTCTGCCCCAGACATGCCAGTCTCCTCCGGGGTGGGGGTTGGTAAACCCAGCAGGCGTGCTTCCACCTAAGGCCTCTTTCTTCCTCTGCTTACAGAGCTCTTCACACGAGATCTTCCAAGTGTTCATTGCAGCTGCTCTCCCACTGGGGTGCTCCAAAGCTGCCCTACATGTGTCATACATCCTTTAGAAGTTTTCACTAATATAACCTAGGGGCAGGCCCTGCCCTCAGTCCCTCCTGGTGCAAACTTCAGAGGCGAGTCACCGGTGATGCCTGATTGTGCCCTGTGGGGTCTCTGGACCAAACCTAGACAGCAGCCCAGGACACATCACTGAGCACCAAATTTTGGCAGCCCACTGAGCCCTTTAGCCAGCCCTGTGGTCTAGTGGTTAAGGTTTCCCACTTATTGCTGCATCCCGGGTTAGTGTCCCCGTCAGGCAACCACACCACCTGTCTGTCGGTTGTTGTACTGTGGAGGCTGCATGTTGCTGGGACACTGAAAGCTGTGCCACCAGGATTTCAGATACCAGCAGGGTCACCCATGGCGGACAGGTCTCAGCGGAGCTTCCAGACTAGACAGACTAGGAGGAAGGACCTCCACTCACTTCAGAAAAATTTGGCTGTGAAAACCCTGTGAATAGCAGCAGAGCATCATCTGATACAGCGCCAGAAGGTGGGAGGGTGGAGCAGAAAGACCGGGCAGGGCTCCGCTCTGCTGCCCACAGGGTCACTGGGAGTTGGAATGCACTCCATGGCACTAACAGCAAACCAGACCCTTTTGCAGACACAGTTCTTAGCAGGCTCGCAGCCGTGCTGCTGCTCACACGAGCCCGGTCCCACCTCGGGTCAGGGATTCAGTGCAGCAGAGGATCGGCATGGCCACCGGGCTCTCGGTGTTAAAACAGAACTGCTACCTTCACGAAAGAGCTAAACCAGATGTCAGGGGTCTTTCCAGACTACAGGAGGACGTGGCTCCCCCAGGCCCAGACCCTTGCCCACTGACATTGAGGTACAGCTGGTGGCACCCCTCCTGCCAGCCCCTCCAGCGTCTTGGAGGCCCCTTGAGACCAACTGTCTGACACGGAAAGGGAGTGGGCATTCCCCAGGGAGGCGGAGCCACCGCTGCACAGCATGCATCCCTGTGGGAGGCAGCCACTCACCATCCTGTGAGCAGCATATCCCCAGGTGAAGAGGACTCTCCTGTCTCAGCCCGACTGGCAGAACAGCTGGCAGAGCTCCTGGCTCCATACAAGAGGCCACCAAAGTGAGACTCCCAAGGGCTCACATACAAGAGGCCACCAAAGTGAGACTCCCAAGGGCTCACATTTTTAGACTCCTGGGCAGTGGCCAGTGGTTTGCAGTGTGGTCTGGACAACGACAAAGGATGATTTCATGATGCAGGAGACCCTCTCTGGGGTGCCTCCATTTGGAAAGAAAGAGCCAACTCACCTATGCTAATTATGGTCACTCATGCTCAGCACACACACACCAGCAAACACGGGAAGCACACAGCAGTAACACTGAAGACTCCTTAACCAGATCACACACCTGTTCCAAGGCCCTGCCTGAGCCACCTCCCAGAGCACCAGACACAGCCCTGGACACAACTATTCCTCCAGAGATGCCACACCCGCGGGCAGAGTGGGCCCGTATTAGGCCACAGGGGAAAGAGAGCATCATTGGCTGGACCTACAGGTACGCATCCCCCTCATCCTGGCTCAGGTGGGCCCTGTTAGCAGGGCTTTGGCCAGCGCGCCGCCTGGCGTGGATTCTGACCCAGAGCTCACCTTTCTCTGCCTTAAACGGTGTCAATGGAAGCAGGACTTAAAGGAGCCGCTTATACCAGCCTCAAATTACATTCGGCCCTCCCAGTGTAACCAAGCCAGGCCCACCTGCCTTCCAGGTTTGTGAGGATGGACTTGACGAGGATTGTAAGGCTGCCGTCCACAAAACGTCCCTACACTCAGCCTGATCCATGTGCCCAGAAGCTACATACTTGGTTGATGGGGTGCTCGAACTTCGCCAGCCCCTGTGTCAGGTGCCCACGCTGCGATCGCTCAGCTCGACTCTGTGGGTCTCTCCCGAGCCAGGTCTCAGCAGGCGGACTCAGAACTTCCCCCAGCCAGCAGCTCCTGCCCCTCATAGATGGCCACCGGGGAAGGCCGCCTCCCCCAAGTCCGCCCACCTCCAGACACGCTGCCCCGGCCCAGGAGCCGCCTGGAGACGCCGCGCCGCGGGGCAGTGCCGCCCGCAGGAGAACCAGGAGGGGACCGTGCGCCCCCTCCCCGGGCCCGGGACCGCGGGACCCTCCGCGCCCGGAGGGAAAGGCCTGGCGACCTCTGCCTGGAGCACAGGCGCAGAAGCGCCTGCAGCTGAGGCCCCCGAGGACCCGGTGGACATCGCTTTTCCGAAACCCCGACTGCTGGCCGCTGGAGCCTCTGCAGCACCGAGGGAGGTCCCCGCGACCGCCTGGCAGCGCTAGGGGCCATTCCGCCCTTGTGGGAAAAGGCGTTTTCTAACCGACTGAGCCACAGCCAGGCCCCTCCCGCAGCGGCCAGGCTCGACCTGCTCAGGTCCCCGCGTCAGGGGACAGCCGCTGCGCCGCTGCCTGCTCCCACAGCTCCCACAAGTTAAAGTCTTGATTATCACTCACCTGTAGCATACGTGTTAGTTCTGTCTGTCTACACATGATCAAAGGATCAAAAAAGAAACTAGACAAGGAAATGGGAAAAAAAAACAAACATTTTTTAAAAGGCAACATAGTCGTAAGTTTTCCTTTTGCAGTTGGCTATTTATGCATCATTTAGGCGTAGACTTTTAAAAGTTCACAATTTAACTCAATAATAAGAATTTCCCCCAAACGTCACTGCACAAAACAACAGCAGAATTCACAGAATCCTGGAAAGCTGGGTCTAGAAGAGGTCTTAAAAGTAACCCTCCTAGTAACCATTTGATAAAACTTAAAACCCAGAGAGATTTAATGTATTGCTTCAGATTGATTCATTAATTTTTTTTCAACAAAAATGTAACTGTATGCCTATTAAGTGCTAGTCAAGGGTCTTAGCGTATGTAATATAAAGTCAATATGAGCCAGGTAGTTGGAGTTTCAGGACCAGAATCCATGTCTCCTGTGTCACAGTTTATTTTCTGTTACAAGAGCCTGGCTCCCACTGTTCTCACGGCATTCCATTCTTCTCAAAATATTGGAAGATTAGAGTGCCAAAGCTCAGCTCCCGCACAAAGATTCCCTCATTGCATCTGAAGGAAATCGGTGGAACACACTGGTAGGACTTGGAGAGTTGTCCAGGATTCTGCGCTTCCACTACAGCAAAGACAAAACCCCACTTGGGGACGTGGGCCAGTCTTCCTCTAGATCTGGGGCTGTGCTTTCAGAACCACGCGATTTAGCTCTTGTCTCCACCGCCCTGTGCGCTCTGCACGCTATGCCCAGTCGTCATCTCTGTCAGTGGAAAGCTCTGTTGTTTTCTAAATGAGTGAGGATAAGAAGAAAGTCCTTCTTATGATGAAAGACATGTGCATTCAGAACGCCCAGGGATCTTGCGAAAGCGCACGCTATGACTGAATCCGTCTGAGATGGGACCTGACACTCTGCGTTTGTAAAAAGTTCTTAGGTGATAACGATGCTGCTTGTCCTCGGGCCAAACTTAAAATATAAAGGTTCTAGAGAGAATTAGGTTAAAATCTGTGTTATCTGGACTGGATTCCCGCCAGTGGAACAATCAATGCTCTGAGAAAAAGGACCAGAAGGACGCAGAACCTCCACAGGCGTTCAAGGGAAGTCGCGCGATACCCCCTCTAGTTTAATACGCCATTGCAGAGTGCGCTAACTAGGGCGCACGCGTTACACTGTGGCTTCTCTATTTCTGCCTAAAGAGAAAATCAAAGTAGCCAACTATCCTTTCCTCATCAAGGACAATGAGAGGGATGGCAGAGCTTGACTGATGTAATGGTTACTTCTTAAGACATCACGAGGGCCATCTTCACATATCCTATGTAGAGGCTATTCGCTGATTTATACTGACTTAAATGTGCTAACTTCTACGTCAGGTGAGTCTTGTAATTCTTGTCCTTGTCACTTTTAAGTTTACTGATTCTCTCCATGTGAAAATCACTTCATGATTTTATGCCATCTTTTATTTTGGATATTTTTATAAGATGGAAAAAAACCCGGGTCAGTCAATTTGGTCATTTCATTTAAAAAACACTCCTGGGCCAAGAAAAAGATCAATATAATGTACTGTTTTGCTTGATTTCTAGGGCATTCTCCTAAGTTTACAAGTTGGGTAGTTAAATTCGTTAGATGGTCATCGGCCTGGTAGACTGATAACAGAACTTGCTGTTCTCTGGAGCAAGGTGTTCCTGAGAGGACTGGGGAGTTCACCTGAAGAGACTTCCTGAGACACCTGGCCTTTCCTCCTCCTCCCACTTGTTGATCATGTGTAATGATGTATAATGATGTACACATGTATCCTCATGTATAATAATATCAATAGGATATCTATTGAGGCAGAGACTTATTTTACTTTTAGTCATAAAAACTGCAATCTAAACTCATTCGGTGGAGATTGGAGTGACCTTGGAGAACACCCTTTTGTTATGGGAGAATCAGTGGAATTGTAACGAGACACTGCTTGGCTTTACAAGACCAGGGGCTTTGTGACCAGGCAGGGGACCCGGGCAGTCCCCTCGCAGACCTGATGGTGCGGATGCAGAAGCAGCTGCAGAAGAGCTAAGGAGGCGAACGGTGGAAAAGAACCTCTAATGCCTATTGCTCATCTCATGGCCGCTGTTGGGAATTTTTCAGATAAATAATTACAGAAACAGTTTTCAAAACAGAACCAAATTCTATGAAATGATCATACTTCAGTAATCCCTAAATTTCTCCCTAACCACCTAAAGATCATTTTATTTTAAGTCTGGATTGAATTTTATATATTCCAGACTAATCTCTTCCAAAGATTATACATTCCTGGGGATCAGCGCTATGGCTCCCATGCTTAACACAGTGTCTGGTCCTAGCACCTGCAGACAGACAAAATACATGGTTGTAGATGGATTAATAATTACATCACAATCTCTTTTGTCAATTTTATTGCCAGCTGAAAAGTTCAGGCTTGCCAGAGAAAGTATTTATGGCTCTGTTTTAATGTAGCAAGTCCAGAATATTTAGGCATAAAAGTAAAGTAGATCCAGGATTTCTAGGACAGTATTCCAAAAGTTGGAAAAAAGTCAAATGCAGTTGGCAGGCTGGGGAATTGGACAAATGGCTTTTTTTTCCTTCAATGCTATGTATTACAGGAAACCTTGATTCACATTCTTGGGTTCATTGCTGGTATAAAAGGGCCATTTTGGTAAGTATATCTTTTCCCTCATTATCTGTGCCAGCTTATTATAAGGATTATTGATAAGGAGAAACTGTCAGGTGTGGTACCTGGTTGTCATTATTCTCCACACTGTGCCTCCTCCACCACAATTCTGGAGACACCTGGTAACTCCACACACCAGCCTAATCTCGTCCATCTGTAGCTTTGGTAGAAACAGTTCCGTTGTCTATGTTAACACTGCTGTTGTCAGCACTAAGGCAT
Organism: Equus asinus; assembly: GCF_041296235.1. NCBI lineage: Eukaryota > Metazoa > Chordata > Mammalia > Perissodactyla > Equidae > Equus > Equus asinus. The sequence goes on from NC_091792.1 coordinate 567,248, forward strand.
CCTTGCTCTTTGTACCCAATGGCTGTGATGTCAGCCCTAATTCTTGCATTTTTACCTTGCTATGAGACAGAATGTAAATTTTTATACCTCAGGCCATTTGTTAAAAAATTTCCTTAAATTTATGTTTTCCTAATTACATTTGTAACACATGTTAATTATATGAAATATAAAAAATATATAAATGTATAAATAGAAAGTAAAAATCACTTGTAATTCTAGTGATTGTGCCCAGAACTTTCCCCTTGTGCTTGAATACGTCTTGCTAACTAGACGAATTCTCCAGCCATGTTAAGAATGGGTGATTGCCTACTTTTAGTGGCTGGGAATGGCTCTGTATTTAATCCAGTTCTTTGATCCCTAATCCTCATTAAAACACTTCTCTGAAGCTGCTTGCCTGTGTCTCTGAGTATGAACTGCTCCTAGATTCCCCATCTCCAGATTGTTTGTAGTATCTCTCTTAATTCTCATGACTTCTCAATATTGCCATCTTAGATGTCCACAACATTCTAGGAACGTTGTTTATTAACATACTCTTCTTCCTTTTGAGTTCTGCAGACCAGAGTGGACACCATCTCCCAAGCGCCTGCCCCACGCTTTGGCAGAACCCCCTGAACTACCCAGGGTCCCAGCACGAGATGGAATTTACGCCTTGATCTGAACAGGAGGTTGGAGTTGTGTGACCAGCTACAAAGCACTTTCTCGAGAACACAGGAACAGCAGTTACGTGGGGCAGCCACTCCCCCAGGGCTGTTGCAGAGCACCCAAGCGAGGAACTGTCCAGGGCTAAGATTCAGAACCCCTGCAGAGAGTGCAGCCGTGGCCTGCTGGACGGTGGAGAAGTCACTGGAGTGCCACATCTCCAGTGCTTGCTGGAAAGCTACTCATGGAGGAGTCTCACACCTCAGCACTCACTGTGCAGCCACCTGCATCGATGCCGGGGAGCCGTGCCCCAGGAGTTAGCACTGGGAGTGGAACCCACTCGGAAGCCACTCTCTGGGCTGGCAGAGCAGCCGACCACAGGGAGGCATGGGAGCCTGCCAAGAATATCACGCACCAGGGGCCTCCTAATGAGGAAGCTTAACATCACGCCAGCGGGGTAGGAGAAGGGCTCCAGTGTCTCCAGCGAGATAAGGGGTGAGTTTGGAGTTGAGAGCAAATAGATTGATAAATGAGACACCATTCAAATGCCAGACTCTCCCAATCTGTCCCTTTCTGCTTGCTATTCCTTAAGAGATGAAAAAGATAACTGAATAATTACAGATAGAAATCTGAGAACATATTATCTAAGCAACATTAGATATTGCTCTATATCTAATATCGATATTATTTATCAAGTATTTGTGGGATTTTTTGGCATGTATGTTTTATTTTCTCCTTACTTCTAGCTTTAGTTCACGAAGCTTCTTTTATTTTCTTTTCTCTTTGCATGCTTTGATGTACTATGATTTTAAATGCTTTATTAAATATAAAGGGATTGAAATAGATACATATCATAAATTATTTTAAATTAAATCTAAATGGATATCAGCTACTTTCAAATTAATCTTGAATATAGTTTTTCTAAAGCTCATAACATTTAATAAAAAATTAAGACATCAATTTTCCATATATAATGTTGGGAATATGTAGTTTTCATTCATGTTACTTTCCATTCCAAGTTTGAAGCTTATTCAAAAATTTGCAATAAATATGAAAAGTAACAGTTTGATTTTTTCCAATATTTGAACATTTCTTACAATTAATTAGGAAAGGAAATTGAGCAGGAATTTTGGGAACATGGTGGTGGCACAAACTAGATTCTTAATCTCTTTGTACATCCTCATAAAACCAGAAAAAACAACACAGGAAAACTAGAAACACATGGTCACAATTCTGCTCCCAGTTACAATATAAAAAAATCATATGGAACTGCTGTTTCTATCCTAACAACAAGAACAAGCTAGATGATATAGAAACCATTTAGCTCTTCGTTTTGTTTTACCATAACTGAGCAGAGTTGACAAAGACTCTAAAATAACTACATTCCAGAAGATGCAGAAAGTGTGTCTTTCCTAGGAGAGAAGAGACTCAGGACTGCCTCCAGACAGGAGGAGGAAGCATTCTCTAGAGAGGGGGTGTGGAGACACCAGCCCTCCTTTGGCACTGTTTAATGTCAGCATGTACCTGGCATGAAGGGTCTGCTCCTGAAGGAGCCCAGGAACATAGTAAGTCTGCATCCAACCAGCAACCCCCACAGGCCTTCACTGGATGAGCAAAGTTCAGGGAGAAGGCAAGAGAGTTGGAAAAAAATCTCTTCTCTTCAGTGCATTTCCCCAAGTCTATGCAGGGGACAGGTCAAGAGATGAAGGCAGTCTCTCTGGGGCACACAGTGCCGAGTAAAATGCAGCATACCTCTGAAGGCTGGGGACAAGCCAGGGCCACTGAGAGAAACCCCTCTGGGGCCACCAAGCCTTCACCAAGCACACGGAAATGGCCTCCGAAGGCGAGGGGCAGGGCAGCAGGGTGGAGAGAGTCCTAAATAAAAACCAGCCCCGGGGAGGTCTGGGGAGCAACAATAACCCCCCAGTGGCACAGAAAAGCTGGCAGCTAGGCTGTAACACAGAGGAAGGTCTCCCACCAGTTTGGGAGTTGGCTGCTGGGCTGTAAAGTACAAAGAGATGTGCGAGGTCTCTCAAGTGCTGAGACTGGAGAGCTGCTGAAAATAAAATCCTGATCCTGCCCTCAAGATTTGTGAAGCATGCAGTGGAGGGAATCTAGCTAGAGCTGTGAGGGAGCTCAGGCCCATTGCTGCAGCGGCCAGGGGCTCAGCTCCTGGTGGACAGCCTGCCAGAAAAGGAGCCATGCCCTTTTCCAGCCTGTCCTTTTTTGAAACATACAGTCTAGCATAATATCAAGTTATGATACACGTAAAGACAGAAGGATATATGGCTGCAAATTAAGAGAGAAGAAAGAGTTGACAGGAAGAGATCCAGAGAGCCCCAGGTGCTGAATAAATAGACAAAGGCTTTACTGTAACTGAGACATGCATGCTAAAGGACAGAGTGGAAAACTGGACTCCGTGTTTGAACAGATGGGGAAGTCCAGCAGCGGATGCCTGGGGTCCATGGGGGGGTGGAGGAAGAGAGTTCTGATGCTGTCTCAGGGCAGTGACTTCCAGAACCTTCCATAGGTAATTATGACTTCTGGAAAAATGCAAAAATCAATGACCCAAGAGCTCTGGAAAGCAATCAAGGCATGTAGACTTAAGAAAAGAGTTGAAGATGGAGTAAGTTAAAAGTGCACAGGAAGTTCTCTGTTCCCGTGACCCGTCTCAGACAGCAGCGGTGACAATGCAGAGGGAAACCAAAGCTACAGGAGAAAGGTCAGCATATGTCTGTGCGAGAGGTTTAGGAAAACATTGCCCAATGGGGGGAACACCGGAAAAGAGAATGCCAAAAAAGGGAAGCTCAAATTCTGTGCATAAACAATGCTCACGTCTCTCGCTGACTCCTGGACCACACGAGAGTGGAGCAGACCTAAGGCATCGTGCGCTGAGATATGGGACTCCACCAACAGTGAGCATGGTGGAACTTAAAGTTCAAGCTAAGTGAACTTCGGGCTAAAATAAAAATAACACTCAATGGAAGAATACTTATAAAATTCAGGGGCTGTTCAATTTATTACTGACAGTGTCAATCCAAAATTATCAACATGCAGAAAGTCAAGAAATGTGAGCCATTCCTAAAGAGAAAGATGATGAGATGCCAGCCCCAAGGTAGTCCAAATGCTGAAATGATCACTGACAGACTCTAAAGCAGCTAACAAAACTGTACTCCCTGAAGTTAGAGACAACATGCTCATAATGAATGAGAAGATAGGATATGTCAGCAAAGAAACAGAAAATATTTTTTTAAATGGAAATATTATTCAGAAAAATAATATCTGAAATAAAAAGTCCACTGGATAAAGCCAGCAAGAGTATTAAAATTACAAAGAAGTCAGTGAAACTGGTGATAGATTCAAAGACATTCAATATGAAGAAGAAAGAGAAAAAAAATTTTTTTTAATTAACAGAACTTCAGGGATTAAAAAACAATCTTAACAAAAAGTTACATATGAGTACTTGGAGCCACAGAAAGAGAGAAAAGACAGAATAAGAAAGAATTAATATTTGAAGAACTAATGGTAAAAAAAAACTTCCAAAATTTGATTACAGACTGAAACTTACAAATTCAAGAAACTCATTGAACCTCAAACAGTATAAACTCCACTTGAACATTGCCTCTCACTCACTGCACACCAGAGTACAGAACACATTGAACCTCAAACAGTATAAACTCCACTTGAACACTGCCTAGGTACAGCATCTCACCCACTGCACACCAGAGTACAGAACACATTGAAAGCACCCGAGAGAACGGCACATCGCATGGAGGGGGCAGCGACCTGAGGGACTGGAAACTTCCCATCAGAGCTGCACAGGCTGGGATCAGCAGAGCAGGATCTGCAAGGTGCTGAAGAACCCCCAACTTAAGTCGTTCCCTGTACAAGAGCCCAGAACCACCACCCCACCGTGACTTTCTTAGGAGCTCAGCCTGTATGCCATGCTTCTGAATGCAGCAAATGTATTAAGATAAACTTCCACAATAACTAGAATCAGTTTTCCAACTTCTACTCTTTTGTCTGCACATTTTCCCTCTGGTTCCATGAGACTTACTAACTACTTCTCATTTCTTTATCCTTTTTTTATTAGCTGTTTTCCTGGATTTCTCAGAAAATGTTGGCTTATCTTACGCCATAGTTCTTCCTTTTCAGAATTTGCTCCCTTAACCCCTGGTAGCTCTCCAATATCTACATATTTTTTTAAACTTATATCACCAGTTTTCTAGTTGTTCTCAATGGAAGCATTGAACAGTTTGAGTTAGTTCACCATTCTTTTTGTCATGAAATCATAAAATTGTATTGAGTGAAATTTTTTAAAAAACTAACTAAAGATATATACTATAATCATAGAGTGAAGAATTCAATACTGTAAAGATATCAGCTCTCCCCAAATTCATTTAGATTTCTAAAATACATACAGAAGATCAGAGGCCAAGATCCTGTTGATGAAATAGGACCAGAGGAAAGACAGCAGGGACCAAGTGACAACATGGCGTCAGCTGTCCTTATTATGACAGTGTAGTATTTGGAAAGAGACCCATGAAACTAGATACTGACTGTGAACACCCTCTTAAACATATATGGGAACTTCATTTATGACGGAGGCCTGACTGCAAGATCAGTCAGAAAGAGTGGGCTGTTCTGTAAATACTGTCAACAGAACTGGATGTCTGCTGTGAAATAATGAGATTGCAGTCTTGTGTCCTGCCATATATGAAAAGCAAGTTCAGGTAAAGTACAGTCCTGACATGAACGTCAAAATTACTCAACTTTTAGAAAATGATACAGAATGATATCTTAACAGCCTATGTCTAGGTACGTTTTCTTAAAAAGAAAATGAACGGAGCTGGCACAGTGGTGTAGTGGTTAAATTCACAGTTCAGATCCTGGGCACCAACCTACACACCACTCATTAAGCAGTGCTGTGGCAGCATCCCACATACAAAACAGAGGAAGACAAGCAAGAATGTTAGCTCAAGGCCAATCTTCCCCAGCAAAAAAGAGGAGGATTGGTAGCAGATGTTAGCTCAGGGCTAATCTTCCTCAAAAAACACACACACACAAAGTTCCTAATTAAGATTTTTTCATCAATATATATCATAATGAGAGATAAAAGGCAAGCTACACATAGAAGATATTTGAGACACATATAACACATGCAGGACTAGCACCTATGTCTGTGAAAAAAGACAACTCTGAAAAATTGGGCAAAATACTCTGGTAGCTATTTACAGAAGAGATTCAAATGTTTGCTAACACTTGAAAAGGCAAGTACTCAGCGTCATCATAAATTCTTGGAATACCAACTAAACCATCAGTAGGAGCTATTTCACACCTGTGAGGACGGGATGTAGCCAGGTTGTGACCCCACTGAGTGAACACTTGTTCCGGGGAGCCCCGGGGCGTCCGGTGGTGAGCTGGGTTCCACGAAAGACCACAGGGAATTGAAGGAAAGTCCGTGACTCGCCCGAGGGACCACGCGCGGCGTCAAGGCGGGTGCCTGCGAGAGAGGCAGGCCCCGGGGCGCGCTGGTGGAAGGCCTGGGCTCCCTGGGTCAAGGCTGGGTTGGTTAACTAAACCCCAGAAGAGCTGAGCTTTGGTAAGCTTGGGGGAGGGGCACACAAGGGGCAGGCCTGGAGGGGGCAGCCCTCACCACCAGGGAGGTGGGGAGTCTCAGCAGGAACCCACATACACTCGGGACTCTGTGGCCCATGACCAGGACGCGCTCCAGGGGGGCCGCCGGCCGCACGACGAGGCGGAGCCGCAGTGCCGTGAGTAGTTCGCTCCCGGCGTCCGCGCCGCGGGCCTCAGCTTCTGGACAGAACGACGCCCGGCAGACACGTTGACGGACGAGGCCGCTGTCTGCTGCAGCCGTGATCAACACGGTTAGCCAAGGCAGTAACACGGCGAACAGACTCCCACCGTGAGCCCGGCTGCCCGGCGCACGGCCCGAGCCCAGAGCCCCGAGCCCCGAGCCCCGGTCCGCGGCCGGGAAGGGGCCTGGGGGACAGCGCTCGCGGGCAGCGGTTCAGCAGTTTATTTTGTTGCTGATTTTGGGAATAGGGGATAGTTGAGCCTTGAAGAAAATCCAAGTTCAGAGCATCTCATGGATGCTTCTCCGGTGGAACGATACTCCTCCATCAACGGCCTCTTTAAGGGATCACAAGCAAATATCAAGGGATTGGCTACCGCCTCACCTCATGCCTTTAGCAGGACCTGGGGAGACTCTACTTACACCCATTCAGTTTCTGCTGTTTTATTAAAAGGCAATAATTAAGATAAATTGTCATACACAGCAAAGCGCTACTATCCTACTTTGCCTTCTGTTGCTTTGGCCTCAGTGAAAGGCTGCGTTTGGGTTGTAGCACACACTTCAGAAGAGAGGTAGACGGAACAGGGAGGTCACGGGGGGAGCCACAAAGATGACAGAGGGCTTGGAAAAGTGAGACCTCGGTGGAGATGGTGTGGGAAGTGGGCATGTTCTGCCTGGAGAAGAGGAGACCAGGGGAAATATAACCGTCTGCAGATTTGTTCAGGGATGTTATAAAGAGGAGAGGGGCCAATTCTCATTAGTCAATGAGGACAGAACAAGAAGTACTAGGCCTCAACCCCACAAGGGAAAATTTAGGTTAAATACAAGGACTAACTTTATAACAATGTGAATAGTTAGGAGTGGCATCAGCTGCCAGAGGAGGCTCGGCATCACCATTGTTGGAGAGATTCAAGGCCGAAACCCAACCCCCACTGATCAGGAATGACTTAGTAATAATAAACCCATCCAGCTGTGAGTCACCAGGATAGATTAGTGCCCCAGCATAGGTCCTACCAACCCCAATGATTATATGATTAAGATACCAGCACCCAAGGGGAATCCATCTGTGTATAAGGGAGGGAAGAGAAACTCTTTACAAGCCACAGCTGTAAATCTGAAAATTAAGCAATCCGGGATCTCTAGCTAAGGGAGATACCGAGTCGGCTCAGGGGATGGTGGGGAGACTGAATTAAAGAGCACAGCCTTTATCCTAAAATATTAATCTGGCTTTTGTCAATGTTTCAAATAGAAAAATTGAGACCTATAGCAGTATTAATTTTCCTGACCAGTATTCAACTCATATGCTGCAACAATATTTTAACTTAACAGTCAGAACTCAGAATTTTCTCATGGTCTGAAAAACTAAAAATAAGGTGATTTTAGAAAAATAATTTTTTCAAGTCAGGTTTAGAGTCTTTTATTTTTACAAAGGGTTTAAGTGCTATTTTTGCTTCCTACACACCCGAGGGTTTTACTTGAAGGGCGTGCAGCTCTAATTAAGATCCACGATCCACATAATTCAATCACAGCGTGGGTCAGAAATTACCAATTCAATTTTTTAATCTTAAAATTGATTTCTCTGTCTGTGATTCCCAGAGTGAGTCAGTATTATCCACAGCATTCTGCTTCTCCGTGCTCTCTGCCTCCTCGCCCTGCCTCCTGCCAACCCTGCAGCCGTTGTTCGGAGCCTTTGAAGAGGCAGTATTTAATTTTTCAGTTCTCTTTTCCCCTCTCCACCTTTCCAGTTTTCCTTTAAGAAAAAAAAAAACAAAACACTGCCTCTTGCTCCCTGAGTGTGCCGCGTGGTTACTGCCCCCGCATCCGCGGCGGTGCATCCTGCCGCTGCTGTCGTGGTGATGACGCAGGAGGAGAAGCCATCCAGCCATCCATCCACTGCGGCGCGCAGGGCCCAGGGCGGGCAGGAGGCGCACGCACGGCCTGGGCATTCCCAAATAAAGGCGATGACTCTGTAAACCCAGACTCCTTCGATGGGAAGGAAAAGCCCCAGTAGATGATTTTTTTTTCTGCGAAGAGACCTTTTATGTCTCCCAACACATTAAAAAATAATGGGTTCTTGAATTAAAAACCTTTCAAAGCTGCTCGCTGCCATTTCCTCCTTGTATTTTCCCTCTGTCTCTCGTCTATATTTTTCTCTATTCCCTCTGCTGCGCGGCGCGCAGACCCCAGGATCCTTCTCCAGCCCGAGGCAGCGCTCTCCTCCCTCCCAATCCGCCTTCTGCGCACGCGCCTTAACCGCGACTGGACTCACGAGACCCGCGTTCACGCATCGCTCGCTCATCGCGGTTGTTGATCGCTCCACATTCCCTCGAGTGTGGGTCACAGCCCTTGCCCGGCGCTCGAGGCTCCAGGATGTGGCCTCCACGTGCTGTCCTAGCTGTGAGGCCCCCTCGCCGCCGCCACCCTGGGCTCTCACCTGCTTCCCGACCACGCTCCGCTCTGACCCACAGGACGCCCGGCCTTCCGGGACCGGCGTGGGCCCTCCACGTCTGTTCCCTGCTGGACCCCCGCCTGAGATGCCAGCTTCATTCCAGACGCACCGGAATCCCAGCGTGCTGGTTCCGGCCCAGGACAAACCGCTGTCTCTCTGACCCTCAGTCTCTTCGTCGGGGAGTGGAGAACGCAGCACTATGTCAAGGAACCCTGTGGGGAGTGAATGAGGAAATGTGCGTAGGGCGCGTCGTGGCCCGAGACAGTCAGCAGAGGCCGCTTCGTCTAGACTTGATCAACATTTCAGTCCTGTCTTCACAGGTGGTTCCCACGCCGCCTCTCCGCCAGGCCTCTCCCCGCCTTGTCCGTTTGGGTAGAGCGTTCCCTCTTCTGAGGATGCTGCGCTCCACGTGGCGTCTGTCACATCCCGCCGTCTGCATTTTACGTGCAGGAGTGTGGGTCCCCCACGTGTCTTGGGGTGGACGCTGTGTCTTTTATCCATCTCCACACCACCTGGAGGCGATCAACATACCATACGCGTTCGACATAGTTTTTTTTTTTTAAGTTTTTATTTTTCCTTTTTCTCCCCAAAGCCCCCTCCCCCCCGCCCATACACATAGTTGTATACTTTGGTTGTGGGTCCTTCTAGTCGTCGCACGTGGGACGCCGCCTCAGCCTGGCTCGGTGGGTGGGGCCGGGTCGGTGCCGGGATCCGAATGGTGAAACCCTGGGCCGCCCAACCGCGTGGGAACTTAGCCACTCGGCCACCGGGCGGCCCCTCGAGGTAGTTTTTGGATTAGTCGGTGTTTTTGTGTTCCTCGTCTTACCCGCCAAGCTCACGGAGCTTGGGTTCACCTGGAACTACACCTAACGAGACGGAATAAAAGGCAAGCGCGTTCGATCGGAAGGACGATTCGTGGGATTGGCTGTAGGCTCAGGACGAAAGTACAGTCAAAGCCAGCTTTCCGGTAAGATTCGTTTTCCACCTTCATCATTTAAACATTCTTTAATGGAAAAAAAACACTAAAATCTTAAAGTCTACTGGTGCGTCCTAATTTAAGTAACTGCATTTCTTCAAGCTGCTCTGCGCTGAGTGGTACTATTTCTAAACCCAGGCAACTGGCGTTCGTGATCTCGTCCTCGTTTCAGGTTTCAGCCCTTTAATTTATCCCTTTTGCCGTGAGAAAGATGCCTACAATTCTACGGCACGGAAAGTGCAACATTTTCAAGCTTCCTTCAAGCACTTTATATAAATTGACTCCTACAAAAACACAACAGAGTTAGCAACTAAATTTCTTTTTTCTGTTTTGAGTTCAACACTGGTTTGATTAACAGTAAAATTAAAGTGGGGCTAGAAGGAAAATAATTTTTTCTTGCAATCAGTTAACAGTGCCTATGCTTTTAAGATGGCTGCCCCCCGCCCCCAGGGCTCTGTAGATCAAAGATCAGCCTCTTTTCCCTCTTGCACTCCTGGAGGTCCTGTGAGGAGGGGGCCACGCTGTTGGCCCAGCCGCCTCCAGCGTCACCGCCCCTGCTTTCTGCGCTCCGGCAGCCCCAGCCCTGTGGCCTCCTGCCCATCCTCCTGGCCTTTGCACAGCTCCTTCCTCAGACCATGGCTGCTCCCCGCCTCTTCTGCTCTAGATCCTTATCCTCCATAGTTTTACATAAACATTTCTTCCATAGTGAAGCCTCGCCTGGCTTAGGTTACGCCCCGCTCCGCTGATGGGTCCGGATCGGTCTCCAGTGCTGGAAACACGTAGCCTTCTTTGTTACGTGTACTTCGACTGTTATAGAAATAATTTGCAGGCACACTTGCTTGACATCTATCTCCCTGAATGGAAGCCACACTCAGTGACTGCAGAGACTGCGTTCCCGCCTCAGCTCTGCATCTCCCAGGTCCAGCAGACGAAAAGGCCCCCGTGAAATTTCCGTGAGTGAAGGAGAAAGTGTGTCACCTGACCGTTTCTTTCCCAGTGAAACGTCAGGGAGCGAACATTCGCTCACCTCTCCCCAGCTGATGAAAAAGTTCTTTCTGAAGAGACAAGCTGAAAGTCTTGCTGAGACTTTGTTTACTGTGCTGAAACGAACAAGATAAATCCAATGAAAAGGAAAAAATAACCCTTCCAAAAAGCAAAGAATACCCCAACCTTGCTTAGATTCAAAATGGGGGAATGAGTCATCACTTAAATGGCACTAACATTTCGTAGGTAATTTAATATAATTTTGAACCAGGAAATACAGTGAAAACAGATAACTTTTCTTACTCAGGGGGACATTTATGCTGTAAAGTTCTCCCTGATTGGGAGTGTTAATGGCTTGGTCTTCCTGGAAGATGGCCTGAGAGTTATCTAACCTTTCAACCAATTTGAGCTGTTTGTTTCATGGTTGTAAATTCCATCATCTAAATAAGAGCTTTCGTAATTCCTCATTCCCAGAAAAAGGCTGCTGCGTGCGATCTGTGGACTGCGAATATGAGAGGGACTCAACCCTCCCAGGTGGCAGAGACTGTCTGCATCCAACTGCTCTCTCTCTCCTGTGTCCGGAGGCTGGGGATGGGGAGCAGATCACCAGCGGGCTGTGCATACCGGTGTGGGCTCTATTTCTGTGACCAAATTAGAAGATTTTCTTCCTGGACTTTTAGAATCAACAGTTTTAGTATAGTCTTCTCAAACTTGGGGATGCAACAAAGAGTATTTGCCTAAGTCACATCCAATGACGAGGCCGTCGATTTGCTGTATAGAGAGCATTATCAATAATTAAATTCACTATGGGTTTATTGCTGCCTCTCCTGAGCCCCCACAGGGAGGCTTTCTCACCCTTTTTGGAGAGGGATGGCTGTAAGTGAATGACCAGTGCTCCTTAGGTGGAGACAGACAGGGCCCTTGTCTTACTGTCTTGATTATGTTATGCTTTGCTGTTTTTTCCTCCTCTTTCTGGGAGTGTGATACAGTCCATGCTCACTAGTTACAGACAGGGTCTCGGGTTAGACACCTGGGGCGATCTCCTTATGAGAGTTCAGCATCGGGCAGATTACCTCTGCACTGTGTGTCTTATTGGACCACTGAGAGTACCCACTTCACAGAACTGAACAAGACAACCTGGGGGTCCTCAGCGCTGGGCTGTGGTCACTGTGAGCTGTGGATTCTGGTTTTACGTCCTTGTCGCCAAGCCTCCATACACTTACATCTCCTTTCCGTACATTATTTTCAAAATTCCTCTGCAATTTCTCTCTCCACTCATTCCACCCCCTGAGTCCAGACCAGGAGCTGCCGCCATTGTTCTCTGTGTGAACTGCCCTTTAAGATTCTCTCCTATCCTGGGGTTTATTCTTTGCAATGCAGTGCGTAGTTTCCCTCTGCTCACTGAGAGTCCCTCCTCCACCTCCCGTGCGGTCCATGGCCACTGATGGTCTTCACCAGCCGGTCTCCCAGACCTGCCATCCTGGCTCTGCTTGGCTCCCACTCCTAAACCAATCACACCCTCCCTCCCACAGGGCGAGCGACTATTTGTTTCCTGCAGAAAAATCTCAGTTCTGACACTGCTGGAAGGAAGGCAGTTACTCCCTGGAAAATGTGGGTACATGTGTCAGTAAACCTATCCCACCAAATAACGTGCCGGCCTCGAAGTCCTTCTTAAGTTCTGCTCTTCAAGCATCCCAACACAACTGTGAGGGAGAATCCAGGTTCTTTATCCCTTTGCCCTGCTGCTGTTTGAGGGACTAGCTGAGATTATTTCACTTTCAGTTGTATATTATCCACTTCATGTTTGTGAGATTTGTGGTCCCTATGGCTGCAGTCTACCCATCCTCTCAATTATTCCTAGATACGTTAGTACCTGTATGTAGGGGTTCTGTGATGACTGGATGAGCTAACCCATGAGTAGTAAATCTCCCAGTGGCTGGAACACGGTCCTCACTCAGCGTGTTACTACTCTTGGAGGCAGGTGCAGGTGCTGGTGCTGATGCTGGCAATAGCAGTGATGATTTTGTTGTCATTAAACGAGAAAATCACAGAAACATTTTTCAAATTCTATTTGATTCTTGAGAAAGGCATCCATACTTGACTTGTAACCCACTAGCAACAAATCCTCCGATCCAGGCTCCTGAGTGAAATGAAAAAGACAATGAAAGTCACAGTCGGTTGATATTAACACACTAATTAATAAACACATTTACCCAGGAGTTGTTTCCACACTAGCATATAGATTCTTAGGGATTGTGGGAATTTTTAAATGTTTGCGGAGTAGACATGACTTCACCAGTCCTCCTCCAATGTTGCTTACTAACCATGGTTTTATTGTAGAGACAAAAGATGATTTAAGGAGATTGAGGTCAGAGAAGTACAAGAAGACGTGGGTGTAGACCACCGTATCCTAATCTGTCTTCATTTCCTTTCCAATGTGTTACTGGGTCAGTAGATTCTGCTTACTCATTTCTTAAAATTACTTTTTACTTCATTTGTTAGCACCACGTCTTGAAGATTTTGTTCATTGATAAAAACATTTCTGAATATTCTTTGCCTCAAAATGTACACCCAACATTAGTGTGTAAATCGAAAGAAAATTAATTCTTGCTTTATGAGAAACAATTTCAAGCTTTTCTCATATAATATATATCATAAAACTGATGAAGTATGTGGTACAAAGTTTCAAATAATTCCCTTTTTAAACCTAGATTATTAAGAAACTAGAAATTGGCTCCTTGGAGTAGATGCATATTAGACTGATTCTTATCTTCACCAGAGCACCTCACGCCACCTCTCTCGGAACTCTGCAGAAGAAAACAGAAGTAAGTTATTATTGTTCTAGGAAATCAAGGGAATTCCAGATGAAACTGACAGAGTGACTTTTGCTGAGTAATACACTCTTATTTAATGAGAGATAGATGTGAATAACAATTTATATTTGAAATTATATAGGATAAGATGCAAGAGAGAACATTCATTTTCTTCCTGACACTTCAACTCTAAAATAGGGAAGACCTACATTAACCTCGTTCCTGAGAACCATCTGTGAAGCCATTAACACATACTAATCAACAACAGTTTTCCTCGTACTGAGCATTTGCACATGTGTATGCTGCAGAGAGAGGGAAAAGGACCTTCCGTTCTCTCCTCCATTTTCTTCCCAGCTAGATAATTCCACTTCTGCTGGAGAAATGGAGCCCGGAATGGGAATCAGCTCTACACCCCCAATGTGAACCCAGGCAAAAGTCCACAAACGAACACCTCTCAAAGGCTGGAGAGTCCTCGAAGAGCAGTGAAGGAAGGCAGATTTGACACACCCACATGTTGCTCAAGTTCCTAGGGCTCCACAGGATGCTGGTGCTAAGAGCTGTGTCTCTCCTGAATCACGTGGGAAAACCTTTGCTCCTGCCCCAAAACAAAGCTGTTTTTTTGATCTGGCTCCTTTTGACTCCAGGAAATTAGTAAGAAACTTATAAGGAGCCATAAAATCTGACATAAAATAATAGAATCCACATTGGTTGGTCTGAGTACTTTTTCATCCATTTTTTGGAGAAGGCATATCAGTATTTTGAGGAAAAAAATCAGAACACTATGAAAGTGGAATTTCAGTGTGCTCAAGGGCACCAATAAATTAAGAGCTGACCTACTAAAGCACTTTATCTCCAGTTTGTGAAAGAATTTGGCGTAAAACTCATCTTTTAGCCCCAGAATTAAATAACTGTTAAATACTTGAATATTTAGAAACAGAATTCACTGGTTGGAGATTGCTTTTAATAATGGTTAGACTTGTCAAATAAATAAATAAATACAAAGAAAAGTAGGAAGAAAAATGGAACAAAAACAGAAAAAGAGAAATAAATAAAAATGAAAGAAAAAGAGAAAAAAAGACAGTTATAAATATTAAAAAGAGAGCTTAAAATGTTTATTTCTTTGGGCCATAGAACACACTTTAACAAATTTAAAAGGATAGAAATCATACAATGTCTGCTGTCAGATGACAGAAATTAAACTAGAGGGGCCGGCCCCATGGCCTAGTGGTTAAGTTTGCGTGCTCCACTATGGTGGCTGAGGGTTTCACTGGTTTGGATCCTGGGCGCGGACATGACACCACTCATCAGGCCACGTTGAGGCAGCGTCCCACATGCCACAACTAGAAGGACCCACAACTAAAATATACAACTATGTACTGGGGGAGGATTGGGGAGAAAAAGCACAAAGAAAAAAAAAAGAAGAGTGGTAACAGTTGTTAGCTTGGGCGCCAATCTTTAAAAAAAAAAAAAAGGAAGCATTTATTTAAAAAAAAGAAATTAAACTAGAAATCAATAACAGAAAGATCACTAGAAAATCCCCAAATACATTGAGAGTAAACAACCACACTTCTAAATAAAACATGGATCAGAGAAGAAATCTCAAGAGAAATTAAAAATATTTTGAACTAAATTAAAATGAAAATAAATGTGTCGAAATTTGTGAGACGGAGTGAAAGAGAGCTGAGGGAGATAAAGTGCATTGAATGCACGTATGAGGAAAGAGGAAAGACCTGAAATCAGAGCTCGAAAACTTCATCTTAGGAAATGAGAAAAAAAGAGCAAATGAAGTCGAAGGTAAGCGGAAGAAAATAAACAATAAAAATTAGAGCAGAAATTTACAGCACAAAATTAATAGAGAAAATCAATGAAACCAAAATCAAGAGATTTTCTATATACCACCAATATCCAATTAGAAAATAAGATAGAAGAAATATTTTATTCGTAATAGATACAAAATTGTGAATTTTTCAGTACTAAATATACAAAATGTGCAGAAACAATATGATACAGCTACAAAATGTACTAAACTAGATTAAAATAAAATTTTTGTATTTATATTTTAATTCTCTAAAATGAATAAAATAATTTAAAATTTCATCATGAAATGAGATTAATCCAAACGTTTTGAGAAAAGTAATAATTAGAAGATATTCTTACTATTAAATATTTAAATATAATATAAAATTAATGTGAAGTGCGAAAATAGATATTAAAATCAATAAACCTCAGAAGTTGGTTTAATTATTGCCGTTAATTTGATACACGATGGAGATATGATTTTAAATCAGTGGAGAAAGGAAAGAATATTTTATCAGTTAATCTGGAAATATTTGTTATTAGAGGAAAAGGCAGGTTCAGATTACTTTATATAAAACCAGAACAAATTTAAGATCACTCTTTTAAGGAATAAGTTATACAATAGTATGTGTAATATCCTCCTGATTTTATGTAGCCAGACTAGCAGAAGGTATATACATGTTTGTGTGTGTGCGTGTGTACGACTGTATACACTTGGATTTTAAGATCACAGGTGGTTTTAAGTTTTATTTATTTTTCTGTCAAAATTTTCTACTTTGGAAAAATTGACTTGAATGATAAAACTTGAATTTTGACCTAAATTAAATAAAAACAAAGTAAATAAAAAGACTTGGTCTGTGACACAGATTAAAAATAAGAGGCAGCATAATGCAGTCGATAGTATTTCTAAAGAGGAACACAGTTTAAAGCTCCATGGAATGCTGCCTTTAAAAATACAAGACGTTTAGAATGAAATGTTAAAGGGAGGGTAGCTTCACTAAGACTACTTTACCAAAGTTAGCACTATCAAGTGTCGTCCCCCAAAATGCAGTGATTGACAGTTTCAAACTGTTTTAGTTTGGTCAACTCAAGAATACTGAGAGCAATTCCCTAAGGCAGCTGCTGAAGCATAAAGCATAGGTTGTCTTGCCATGACCAGGGAACATTCCATTTCCCAAACCAGTTTCGGCTGCTCCTGCCTTACAGGACAAAGGTGAAGGAAGACACAGGCGTCGATCAGCGTCAGCGTGAAAGTGCTGAACAACAGCTCCAGTGTCCATGGATGTCAGCCCCGAAGGTGGGTGTTTATGAGAAGTGTGCAGAGGACAAAAGGAAGACTTGGAATTGGACAACCCCCCGTCGGTAACTCACGTCCTGAAACAAGAGGCTTGATTACCTTCAGCATTATCTCCGCCTGCTGAGCAGGGCTCCCAAAGCTGTTAGAGGCTGTGAAATCACCCAGCTGTTCTTTAAACTCAGCCGTGATATTTGACTCAGTGACCTCTGTGGTCAATGAATTTCACAGCTTGGCTATCCACATTCATAAGGCATTATTTACCTCGATTTGTTCTGAATTTACTGCCCCTGTTTTATCAATTATCTCCTTGTCCTCATCTTGTTATGGGACAAGGTTAAACAGAAAAGTGTCCTTTGTAATTTTGAGTGCTTCCATCAAGGACTTTTCCAAAATATACCAGATTTTAGAATCTTCTATTAGGAAAATGAAAAATCTAGCTATATTCCATCTAGCGTCTATTAATATTTTATTCTCACCATGGCTTCTTTTTACTTGGCTGTGAATTCAATTCCTATTATACCTCATCATTCTATTTCTTTCATATTATTAACAGCACAAGGACAATCATGAATACACAATTTTTTCCAATAAGAAAATTCAAGTTTGCAAAGATATGAAAAGATGCAATTCTTACTAATCCCACGATTTTCTCTTAATTGAAGTGTTTTTCTTGGTAAAACCAATTCACTCAAAATAGTTAAACTTCAAACTGAACCAGAGTAGAGTAGAATGCTGTTCAATGAGAGCACTTGGGGCATTATCTTTTTTTCTTTTAATCTTTTAAAGTAGATTCTTTCTACCAGATTGTTTAGGTCCACCACAATTAGAGGAGTGGATAAGTTGATCGTCTCATCACGTGATTCTACTGTAATTCATTTGAATAAGCGATTTTGTGCTTTATCACAAAGCTGCTCTTAGTGAACTGGGCACACATTTCTCACCAAAATCCTCAGAGATATACTCGTGACTCAGAGAAATAATTTCCGCCTGTGGACTTTATGTGTTTTGCAGTGTTGTTTTTTGGAAACACAAGGAAACAAGAGTGGTCCCTCCCTGTTATGTGTCCTCTCTTACGTACAGCCCAGAGAACATCTGCTTGATGAAAACTCGTTTCTGGGTTTCAGCCCAGACCTGCTCAGTGAAGCTCTCTGTGGCCTGGGACCCAGGAGCCAGCCCTCACAACATCTGCTCTCGTCCCGGTCCCCTCAGGCTCTTCTCAGGTGTAACGTTTCTCTGGAAAAGCTCTTCCACATCCATGGCTTCTGCTGTACACCTGCCCCCTGAAATTTCATCTCCAGCGCAGAGTTCATCTTTGAGACCAGACATCAGCTGCTGGTTCATCTCAGAGGTTTTCACAGTCAAACTGAAGTGACGACTTCCCGCTGGAGTCTCACCTCCGTCTGGTTCATCTCGTTCCTCGCAGTGAGAGGCCACATCACTAACTGAAGTGCCAAAATCAGAAACGTTGATTATCTCTCCCTCATCTCTCCTCCCTTTATATTTTTAAGTAGTAAAACCTGTTGTCTTATCTATTATTGTATTTCTCTTGGGTTTTATGTTTAGAAAATATGCTCATGCCTGAGTGCAGATAAAACACACTTCTTATTAAATAACGGAGCATGATTGCTAAGTTAAGGGTCAGGTTAGAGATCCAGAAGGAGATCACGCGGCTGAAAAGTGGCCCTATCGAGGAAAAAGCCCAAGAGTGTTTTTAGCAAGCTTACATAATTCAAATAATGTTTAAAATCAGCAGAAGTTTAACTGAGCCCTTTGTGAACATAAAAATTGTAAGACTTTGAGAAGGAATCTATTCTAAAGGACTGTGGGAGTCTGTAAATGAAAAATAAGAAAGTTAAAAACAGTTGGAAGCCTGAGGGCCTGATCTTATAATTGTTACATCTTAGTATTGTTCACAGTTTTCCATTTATGAAAATCTGAGTTAACAGCTTTGGAATAAAACAATATTTACATTTATCTTTTTCTTACATTTAAATTAGAACTAAGTTGCTTTCAGACATTATCACAGAAAATAATTACAGTGTTCTAGACATCAAAATATGTCATTTTGAAAGCCCTGGTTCACTCTGCTCTTCTGAGATGCTGGGAGACGTGGGAATCTTGAGAGAGCAACCTCACGTCAGCAACATCACAGAGATTTTCTCTTCCACTTTCTCAGGGTAAGCTTTCTTATTGATTTGATGGTACTAATTACCAAGGTGTTCGTCTCAGAAGACAACATTTGACGTAGTAACATGTTATTACCTCAAAAATTTAAAATTTTATTATCAGTACTTGAAGATGAAATTTCCTTCCCAAAACAATACAGAAAGGCAGTTTATTTTTATCTCCAAGTTGGAAGGAACATATAACAGTCTGTGTGTTGAATATGTACAGTAGTTAAGAATTTGTTCTATGTCAGATCACTTCATTTTTGTCCTTATGTGCAGCTTTGATGAATTCTCTAAAACAGCCTTAATTATGTAACCTTTGGTACATACTAATGCAGGTTATAAAGCAAGATAAAAAGGACAGTTGTAAGTCCACCAGTCTACTTACGGAACCGAGCATCTTCACTACGGTGGCCACAGTGGGTATCTGTCTCTTCCATCCCACCCTTCCACCTTCCCAACACAGGTAACACCACCTGAAGCTGGTGTTCACCATTTCTTTGCTTATAAAAGGTAGTTTGGTGATGTATCACTCCATAGGTTTTAAAATCCATTCATGTGGTTTCATAAGGTTGTAGTTCACTATTTCCCTGTAATCTAACATTCCACTTTATGATTCTTCCTCATTTTATTTTTCCATTCTCCTGTCAGTAGAAGTTTGGGTTGTCTTAAGGTTTTGCTATTAAGAAGGATGGTTCTCTGAATATTCTCTCAGGGATCTGTGGTGCAACGCACAAGTGTCCCCTATGGTATAGATCTAGAAGTGGTGTTGCTGATTTGGAGGGAATAAGAATGTTCATACTTAAAAGATAATGCCAAATTATTTTCCAATAGGATTGTACTAATTTACATGCGTGCTAGCAACCTATGAAGGTTCTCATCCATCCATATCTTTACTGTAATGTATTTTCAATCATAAGTTTTGTCAGTCTGGTGGATATGACATGGTGGATCACTGTAACATTTATTACTAATTCTATGATTACTAAGGATGGTGAGCATATCTTCATATCTTTATTTGCTTTTCAGGTTTTATAAATATTGTTCTTTGTATAGTTTACCCTTTTTTTGTGGAGAGGAAGATTGTCCCTGAGCTAATATCTGTGCCAGTTTTCCTCTGTTTTGTATGTGGAACACCGCCACAGCACGGCTTGATTGGTGGTGTGTAGGTCTGCGTCCAGGATCCAAACCCAGAAACTCTGGGCCACCAAAGTGGAGCATACAAACTCAACCACTATGCCACTGGGCCGGCCCCTGTAGTTTACCCATTTCTATATTGGGTTGTTTATCTTTTTCTTATTGATTTATGAGACTTCCTTATATGCTCTGTAATTATTTCTCTCAATTGTATGTGCTTCAAATATTTTCTCCAATTTACAGCTTGTTGGCTTGTCATATGGTTTTTGATGAACAGAATATCTTAATTTCAATATGTTTAAATGTTTCATTTTTAAACTTAGAACATTTTATATCTTGTTTAAAAATATTCCTTAGGATCATGACTGTGCTTTCCCACTTTTTTAAATCAAAATTGCAACATTTTCTTTTCACATTTAAATATCTAATGCATCTTGATTTTATTTTTGTATAATAATTGGTAAGGAGTCCATTATACAGAAGTCAACAATCATCCCAGAATCCTTCATGGAATCATTGTGTCTCTCTCACAGCTTCGGCAGTGCTGCATATGCCACAGATCTGCAAACTCCACTCAACAAGCAGCTACTGAGCGCCTCTCCGTGTCAGGCACACTTCCAGGGCATAGAAACAGAGCAGGGAGAAATCAGAGAAAAACGCCTGTCTCCATGGCCAGGTCGGATTCGAGTCTCTCTAGCCTGCTATAATTGTCAGTAGTTTTAGCTGAATCGACTCCACCATACCTCATTTATTTAATCTGTATGACAAGCTTTATAATGCTGTGGTCTCAGTGTCCTTGTGCCCCTAAATTCATGTGTTGAATCGTAACCTAATACCAAAGGTGATGGTATTACGATGGGGGGCCTTTGGGGGTGATTAGCTCGTGAGGGTGGAGCCCTCGTGAATGAGATTAATATTCTTATAAAAGGGACCCCACAGAGCTCGTGAGCCCGTTTTAACATGAGGGTCTGCCACCCAGAAGAGGGGCCTTACCTGACTGTGTTGGCATCTTGATCTCAGACTTCCAGCCTCCAGATCTGGGAGCAATGAACTTTCGCTGTTTATGAGCCACTCAGTCCGAGGTATTTCGTTCCTGCAGATGTTGTAGAGGGCAAGTTTTGCTCTTGGACTAGTTTGGCTGTTATTGATCTCTTGCCCTTGTACTCGTCCACATAAATGTCAGAGGTAGCTTGTTAAGTCACACACACACGCGGTAGGAAGGTTAATAAAATTGCATTGAATATATAGATCAATTAGAGGAGAATTAACTTTTTACAATATTACCTCTTCCTATCCACAGACATGATATATCTCTCCTTTTATGTAGGTCTTTTAAAAATCTCTTTCGATAAGGTTTTACAAAGTTTTGTATGTTTTCTTTTAAATCTTGTGTTGGGTTTGTTTGTCGATGTTTGCCATCATCGTTATTACTGTTAGCAGTACTAATGTTTTCTTATTAGTGGTTGATAGTGTGTAAAATGTAACCAATTGCTGTATATTTATCTTATTTCCAACCACTTTGCTAAACCCTCTCTTACTACTTCCAATAATTTACCTGTAGGTCCTCTTTGGTTTTCTGTGTAAACAGTCACCTCATTCATTTCGTTCTGTTCAGTTATGAACACATTTTATGTCTTTTTCCCTTTTTTTAGTCTTCCTGAGACTCATATACTTCCTGTGCCCTGTGGACAGAGGATAACAAAACAGCCTTGTGCAGCTCTTGATTTCAAAGGAAACACTCCACATTTCACCAACACGTGACGGTTTCTGCAGTTTGGGCAGATATGCTTTTTCCCTGGTAAGAAACCTCCCGAATATTTGCATTTTATAAATAGTTTGAATTATGAGTAGGTTTTGAGTTATGTCAAATGTATCTTATGATATCTGGTAAGATGACTGCAATTTCCACCATTCTATAATGTAGTAAAATAAATCTATCAATTTACTGTTATCGTACTACTCTTGAACTTCTGAAATAAATTCAACTTGGTCATAATATACCAATACATAGAAATTACTGGATTCTGTTTGCTAATATTTTTAAACATATTTACATCTAGTTTCATGAGTTAGTTAGGTATTAAATTTTCCATTCTTTTACTGTCCTTGTGTAGTTTTGTTACTAAAGTTCAAATAAATTAACTTTAACTTCAAAGAAATTAACCCTATAACTGTTCAGGCTTGATGTTTCTTCACATTCAAATTAGATGTTATATTTTACCAGGAATTTATCTAATTTGTCTAGGTTTTCACATTTATTTTTAGCACAAAATTTCTCGTGTTATTCTCTTACATTTTTTGTCCTTATAGAAATTGTTATTATGTCTATTTCTTCTTTCTGTTTTGTGTCTATATTAATTTTTCTTGATTTATATAATATTATATTTGCATTGTTTAGTAATCTCTGCAAAGAAATTATGGTTCTTTGTTTACTATTTCAATAATTTCAGCTCTTTGTGATCACATTCTTTCCAATTTTTTTGTATTAGTCCCTTCCCTTTTCCAATACCTGAGTTAGTCTCTGTGTTCATTAATTTGTAGCCTTTCTTATATTCTAATAAGAACATATAATGATTTAAATTTCCACCAATTTGTCATGTTTGTTGATTTTAAAAGTTGGATATGTATCATTATATTATTCTTTAGTTTTAATTATTTTTAATCTTGACTATGATTTATTTTTACCCTAAAATTATTAGAATAACAGTTTTTAATCTACTAGTTTAGAGAATTTTAATTTAGATTTTGTCAGTAACTTCTAACTTTATTTCATTGTACTGGACAACATAGTGTACAGGATAACAATTCTTTAAAATTTGTTGAGACACATTTTGTCCTCTTATAGGATCAATATTTGCAAGTGGTCCATATGTTCCATACTACCAAATATTTATTTTCAAATTGTAGGAATTAGAGTTCTATATAATGCTTATTAAATTTCTTGTTCTACTTTTTTATACCCATTCTATCTTGACCTTATATTAATAGAGAAAGTTGAATGTAAATTTCCCATCATAGCGGTGGATTAGTGTATTTGTAGTTGTATTGTAGTTGTATTAATATTTGCTTGATATATAATGAACCAATTTTATTTGTGCTGACAAAATGTGAATTTATATATATTAATACATACATATATTGTACATGTATTCACGATGACTTGAACCTTATTATCAGTGTATAACAGTGCTTTTCCCTTTAATCCTATTTACTCTGACATTAATATAGGCATCCCTGTTTTCATTTTATTAAAATTTGCCCAATAAAAGTTTTCCCAGAGTTTTACTTTCACTAATCCATGCTCTGAAGTTTTAGGTAATTAGGTATTTAGCTATCATAAAAAAGAATAGAGTTAGAATTTTTCAGTCAAATATGACATTTTTGCAGCCATATTAATTGCATATATGTTTATTCTGATATTTGTTATATTTGTACTTATTTCTACCATATTACTTTTGCTGTCCATTTGTTTCACATTTGTTATGCTTTCTTTTTTTGCTTTGTTTGGATTGATTAACGTTTTTTTGGTTTGTTTTGTCTTTCAGATTATTCCATTTTGTTCTCCATTGTTTTAAAAATTAGAAAATATTTTTAGTTTTAGTGTATAGTTTTAAACGTTTTTTAGAGTTTACCTATAAAATTATCTTTGGGTTTAGCCTTGACCTTATTTTAGTTAATATCTGAAATTCCTCCCTGAATAATTCAAGGACCCTTCCACTGACTTAACTGAACTCTCATCATCTCAGCTGGAACTCATATGTTGTCAGTGAATAGACTTTAATTCTGTCCCTTTAAAGAAAATTCATTATTATGCTTACTCTTTTACCCAACAGCGTGTTCATTGAATAGCCTGCTTGTGACTGTATTTGTTCTCCATTTCTTCTTGCCTTTCAAACATTCCTTCTGGAATCCTCCTCCTCCTTATTAAGGTGTTCTTTATACATTGTTGTATAAACTCTGTGTTGAAAAAGATCTCTAAATTGTTTTTAATGTTTTCTTTTCTCCCTATTTTTTAAAATATCATTTTGCTGAGTATGTTTTTCTAAACTGGAGTTATTTTCTCTTTGTAGTATGATGATGTTAACCTTTGCTGGTTTCTATTGTTCTGTGATCCGTCAGTTCTCAGTCTAGTTTCTCTTTCTTAGTTTGACAAATGATTTTCTATTTTCAATGCTATTTTAATCTTTTCACTGTGCTTTTTGATCTTCAGTTTCACGTCACTATTCCTAAGGATGGAGCTAGTTCATTAGTTTTTTATGTCTTAATATATGTTTGGCTGCCTCTATGCATGCCTCCATTTGTGGCATCTTCTTAACTTAACTGAACATTGCTTCTCTTCTCTTACCCCTATGATCTCCTTTCTTAACTTTAGTTAGATATATACCAGACATCTCCCTTCTATCCTAAATATATATCAATCTTTCATTTTATAAGTTCCCATCTTGTCTCTCTGTATTTCATTTTGGATAATTTCTCTCTACGTATCTTCTATTTCTTAAATTCTCTCCTTAGTTGTCTCTAACCTGTACAAGAAGACATTCGATGAATTTACAACTCAATGATTATATTTTTAATTATAAATTCCTATTTTGCCTTTCCCCCCCCAATCTGGCTTTATAAAATTGCGTTTCATAATCAGGTTTTTCTTTTTCACTTTATGATTCCTTCTTTGTTTTTCTTTTGGCATTTCACACATTTTTGTCTTATATTGTGTATGATCTAATACTTCCAATGTCTGAAATCCTTGGATCCTAATCTCGTTTGTTTCTATGTGTGTTTGTGATATTTGATTGTAAGTTTATTTTGGGTGATCATAAGTGATAGCAATCTTAAGAGCTATAATACATTCATTCTTCAAAAAAAGGGCTCATATTTGCTTATTCAAAGAGCCAAAAGACTCTATCAATCTGGGATAATTTGAGCTCTCTCCCATCTCCAGAATCAATGCTAGAGTTTTAGTTCCTACACTGCCCCAAAGGGCAAAGGCTTAGCAATACAATCTTTTGCCTCAAGCCTGTCTCTTTTGAGTTTGTCTAAGGTGCAATGCTTCCACAAAGACAGTAGTTCAAATATCTGTTTTATTAAATAATTTATTTTTTATTCATGAATCTTGGAGATTCTCCATACTTTTTTATGACCCCAGAAATGCATTATAAAGCATGTTTTATACAGAATATGGTTTCTTTTCAGTGTGAGAGATTTCCAGGGTTTTGGGTTCTCCAGATTTCCTGAAAAGAGAGGCTACATCTTCAGCATACAGCTCTCTGCAAAATCTACTAAGTCGTGTAAGTTCAACATGGGCATATGAAAGGGGTCTAGAGTCTCTGGAAACACATTTTTAATAAGAGTACCTCTGCAATCTATATTATTAAAAATGAGAGGAAAAGTAGAAAAACACTGTGAATTTAGTTAATATTTTTAAAAATCTTTAATTAAACCTTTCAAATAAGAGAAAATATGATACTTATTCATTTTTCTCTCACAGTTATGGAGATGCTAATAAGAAAAATAAATAAAATAATTAAATTTAAAAAACTAAAATAAGAAAGACTGGAGTTGAATGGAAAATTAATAAATCAAATTGGTTTGTTAATTTAAAATCTGTGTAATGATATTCTGATTCAGTAAATGTGACATTTCTGATATCCCAACAGCATAGAATTACTCTCTCAAGTGTGTAATTTAAAATGTAGAACTTTCAGGGGTATTTTCCCCCAGAGATAAGGATTCAGAATGTGACTTAAGAATGGAGAATGGTGTGTATTCAGGATGGTGTGTGTATGTGTTTGTGTGTCCATGTGACACAGTGGTTCCCATGCCTTCTTTAACTCATGAATTTCAAGATAATGGTCAGAAGCTATTTTAGACTTAATATTAATGTATATAATACCTGGCCATGAACAGTTAATAAACATTAGCACTATAATCATGGAGGAACTACACAGACAAGAAAGAGACAGGAAGACTGTGAGGGTCATATCTGCACTGTAGGTGATGTTCAATTTATAATAACTTTAATTTCACATTATTAACGTTACCTAGAAATATACCAAAGTTGTTAAGTAAAAGAGATTTGATAATTATTATTTAAGGTGTTATTATAGTTCTAATAAAATACTCTTTGGCAGGTACAAATCCCAATAAAATCTTTGGGAATTTTAGGATCATAAACAAGATAGAATAATATCCTAATTAATTATACTGTAATTATATTAATATATTTGATGGGATGAAAAACTCCATAAAGAAATAGTATATGTTTCCTGTATTAAGTATATTACTCCATGGCAATTATTTTACTGTATATATTATCAAAGAATTCATTTCTCAATAATTTTGGTGGAATTTTTAAGTTTAAAACTTATCTTTTCAATATTGCTGCGCAATGGATAGGTAGCAAAGAGTGACTAAGACATGTTGTAATTTAAGTTATTAGCTGCAGAATTCAGGCATTCAGAATTCTTGATACTTAAACGAGAGGTGCTGTCTGTGACATTGTTAAGCCTAGTTGCCAATCTGCAAAAGAAGACAATTACTACAAACCAGTCTTAGCCATGGCCATATTGAACATGAGAGATGAAAGCAAGGTTTGTGGCTCTCTCTGTTCTCTGAATTACCGCATTACAGAAATCTCTGTTGCGAAATACTGGCCGTTTTGCAAATAAAAAAAAAAAGCAAGTGTGTCATTACTTTCTGGCCGTTATATTAGTGACTGCTCTGAATTTTAAGAATTTAAAGTGATCATTTTTGCCCTCAATATACAGGCAGTTTCACTTTAACATTTTGTGGGGGTCCTTCACTGTAGAATTCTTGGTTTTTCTTGGTTTTTCTAGTATGATTATCATTCCCAGGCACTTTATTTCCAATTAGCAACTCTTCTGCAGGAATATTCTTAATGCTTTGAGCCTATCAAGACCATTACACATTTCAAAAAAAGACAAGATTTGGGGAAAAACTTTTTATTTTTTTGGAAAGCTACTTCTTTCAAGCTCTTTTCTTTCTTGCATCTGCTACTTCTTTCAGGTCTTTACAAGTTCTTTCTCCAGTTCCTTTTGTATTTTTCATTCCAAGACTGGTTTTACAAGTTCTTAGAAAAAAGAGTTGAGTGTTGTGTTATTTCCAGGGGCGACATTATACAAAGAATTGAGCAAATTCACAGACAATTTCACCAGTTTGTCCCACATCTTAGGACTTGGGTCATGTAGGAGTCAGGCTGTCACTACTCACACAAACTTTTTTATGTTGTTTTTTTTTTTTGCTGAAGGAAGATTAGCCCTGAGCTAACGTCTGTGCCAAACTGCCTCCACTTTATATGTGGGTCACCAGCACAGCATGGTGTAGGTCCACACCTGGGATCTGAAACTGTGAACTTGTGCCACTGACTCAGAACACACTGACCTTAACAGTATGGGCCGGCCCCTTACACAAAATTTTCAAAAGGAAACCTTTACCAAAGAAGCATCTTTGGACCCTGTTTTCAAAATTTTCTGAGCTATAACTTGGAGTCAGCAGAGTGGGCTGTGGCCATGGACTTCAGCACAACCATCAACACTGCTGTTCAAGAAACTACAATCTGTGTTCATCCAAAGTTGTAGGTGCTGGTCTTTTTTTTGCAATAAAAGCCCTTTATATACATGGCGAGTGGTGGGGCTGTTACCCAGAGAGGACACTCCCTTGGCCACACTGACTGTGCTAGGGCAGTGACAAGCCCCCTGCTGTCCACAGCATGACTGGAATTGCCTCTCTTTCTCAGAGGCCTTAGGCTCCACTGCAGGAGATTTGATCCATCCTCCTAGGCTTGGCCATGAGGCCATGTGAATGTCCTCCTGTTACAGCTCAAAATTTCCTCTAATCGCCTGGGATCGCATTGCACATAAGATATTTAACCCTCAGAACAGGAAGCGTTTGTGAAGGGGTGCATACATTGAAAATAGGAAACACAGCCTTAGCTTTTGAGTGGATACAGAAAGGGAAGCTAAGCCACTTGGCTTTAAATCATTAAAACCTTGTCAGAAAAGCAGAGTGAGCCTCTCGAGTCCTTTCTTTCGTGGGGCAGACACAACAGAGCAATCTGCCTGTGTCCCTGGGAAGTGGGAAATGACAATATTTAGAAAGCCTTCAGAAAACAGACTGAATTGTTTAAATTTTTGCAAGAAGAAATATCCAAAGAAGTGGGAAAAAATTCAGAAGGGGGCGAGAAGGAGACGGAGAAAGGGAAAGACAGAGAGAGAAAATCATAGATCACATGGAATGCTTAAAAAGGAAAACCAGTATTTCCAAAATAATAGAAAAAACACAGAAGACCTTTGAAAGTTTCCCTTTATTAAGTAAGCAAATAAACTCCATTTTGAGCAGAAGAATAGGAAAGGAAAAAAGAGATGTAAATCCAAACCTAGGAGTGCGAAAGAAACTGGAATATTGATGTATAGATCCTCTTCAAAAGTGTACAACTCATCTACACTTCGCAAGGTCTCCATCCACTAGCTTGGTGTGGGAGGTGATTCTGAGGTAGTAATATTTATATATGAGATTATATTGGTGCTCTTACTTGAGAAATAAGAGCCAATTTTCTCACCTTGTTTGGTTTTATTTTTTTAAACATGTTTGGCTGGGCACCATCCAGTTATCAACAGCCCGAGGGTTTCTCATTGGTTCTGGGGAGGTGTTCTTCACGGCTGGCAGGTCGTCTGTGATTATTTCCTGAAGAGTTCCACAGACGTAGAGGATCATTTATTATTTGCTGCTATGTCTCAAATACCATTTTAAGTGCATTAGAAATACTAACATGCTTTATCCCCATAACAATCTATGCTATAGCTAGTGTAATTATGAGGCACAAATTGGCTAATTCATCTGCCCAAATCACCCAGCTGTGGGAAAACCCAGCTTCCAACCCATGGCTCGGCCTCCAGTCTTCTGATTAAACACCACATGAGGTCAGCCAGAGAGAGCAATGGGGAGAACCTATATTTTATTTTACATTCTTATTTCAGCTTTACCTGAACAGGAAAACAATTATAAATAAATAAAGCAAATGAACGAAAAATATTTGGATGTCCTAACTAGTAACGCCGGACAAGTAATCTAGCAGCTGATCTTATAATGATTATCCGGCTTCAAATGATCTGAACTTTGCATAAACACTCCAAAACAAGCATGATCCAGCTTAGTGCTGAACTCTTTAACACTAGAGCTGCAATATTCACAGACTGTGGGTGACCACAGGGCCCCCAACTTTATTCCATGAAAAGTGATCTCAAGGAATTAATAGCCATTTTCTGCTACTGATTTCAGTGTATTTTGATGTATCAAGAGATGGATGTAAATAAAACAAGTTGGTATCTAACTTGATCCTAGAATTAGCTTACCCCTCCCACATCTTCAATTTCCAAAGAAAAAGAAGTCTTTAAATTTGTCTATGTGTATATATATTTCTTAAAAATATCTTATGATTCTAATCCTAAAGTTGTCTGGAAGCTAAGAAAACAAAGGAAATTAAATATAGTGGAAAGAGAACATTCTATAAAATTTTTCAAACCACTCATTGAGATGAAATTGAAGGCCCTTTGGGGACGAAGGCTGAGAATGCACTCCCTCTCGTCTCAAGACGGACAGTTACCTGAGCTGTTCCTCCTGGGGCTCGATGTCTATACTTCAGTCATCTCCGAGACCCTCCTGTTTATATTCCCAGACACGCCTCTTTATGTTTGCAGGTTGAAGACTTGTGACTTCCTTGTCAGAGGCCTCTTCTGATTTCCTATGCAAACCATGTGAAAACTTCTACTCTTTCAGGAAAAACTCCCTATACAAAACTTCTTACATCTCTTCATTCTGAAGTTTTGCTAAAACCCAGATTTTATATCTATTTCACTAATATACATTCAATGTTTCTTTGTAGTTTGCTTAGTTTTAGTTTTTTCATATGTTGATCACTCATATTCTATAACATGCACCTGGAAAATGTCACCATTTATTTGCAAACAACACTTTTTAGTAAAAAATTAAATGATAATTATATAATATAACCCAAATATATATAAAATAACCCAACATGAATGATAAAAATTCAAAAACTCAGTAACAATAAGTCCCCGACTCCTCTCTCCTCTGACACACACACATATAAACAGATATTATGTAGCTAACATATTCTGAAATCTTTAGGGAACACCAAATCATTTGCTAAGTTTGTTCATGTGTTTTTTGTTACTACTGTTTCATTATGTTTCTATGTAAATTTTAGTCTAATACAAAACACAGTCGTCTGCTTTCTTTCACTAATTCCTCAAATCTCTGTTGAGAGCCTGCTGTGTGGCATGTGTTGGTTTAGGCTCTGTGAGTACAGTGGGAAGCAAAGTGAATTTTAGTTTGGAAAAGTGGTGGTTGGTTAGGAAAAAAAGTGAAATTGGATCCTTACTTTGGTTCTCACCTCCGCCTCCTGCTGAAATTGGAACTGGTCAAATTTTAACTATAAAAAATAAATGCATAAAAGTGCTAAAAGAAAGGATATTTAAATTAAACATAATTTCTGAAAGAAAACATCTTTTCAGCAAGAACAAATGAGGAAGAAGATTAATAATTTGGAAAGTATATATATATATAATTTTTTTTTTATAACAAAACCTTATTTGGGGCCGGCCCTGTGGCATAGTGGTTAAGTTTGCTTGCTCTACTTCAGTGGCCTGGGGTTCACGGGTTCAGGTCCCAGATGTGGACTTACACACCACTCATCAAGCCATGCTGTGGTGGCGACCCACATACAAAAAGAGGAAGATTGGCAACAGATGTTACCTCAGTGACAATCTTCCTCACACACACACCCACAAGCCTTATGCATTTTTGCCAGTTTACTAAGGGAAAAGAATTTGGAATAGATATGATAGACAAGATGATAATGTCTATAATATACAGAGATATCTTAAACTTATGTAAGAAAAAGTCCACTTAATTCAGAATGAGCATAGCACATAAGCAGGAGATTTACAGAAATACACAAGGCAAAGGTATATTTTAAAATGTGTATTGGAAACGGACAAAAGGAATTTAGACCTTGACGAAATACTAGCACACCAAATCTGCAACATATGGAAAGGATTACATACTATAGC
This sequence comes from Equus asinus, assembly GCF_041296235.1. Classification (NCBI taxonomy): domain Eukaryota; kingdom Metazoa; phylum Chordata; class Mammalia; order Perissodactyla; family Equidae; genus Equus; species Equus asinus. The sequence goes on from NC_091792.1 coordinate 598,431, forward strand.
CAATTGAGATTTATCCCAGGAATGAAAGGTTGGTTTAACATGTGAAAATGAATTAATATAATATACTGTATCAATAGAATAAAGGGCAATGTAACACAAGATCATCTGAACAGAAGCAAAAAAGCATTTAAAAAAATATGACCCCCTGTCATGGTCAAGGCACTCAGCAGATCAGGATTAGAAGGGAACTCCCTCAATCCAGTAAACGACATCTACAAAAAACACACACAAAACACAGCAGCTGTCATACTTAACGGTGAAAGACTGAATGTCGTCCCCCTAAAGTCGGGAGTAAGCAAGGATGTCCACTTTCCCCACTTTTATTTAACGTGGAGGTTCTGGCCAGGGTAGTTAGGAGAAAAAGAAAGAAAGAAAAAAGGAAGAAGGAAAAGGAGAGAGAGAGGGGGAGGAAAACAAGAAGAAAGGAGGAAAGAGAAACAACGTTCAGATTGGAAAGGAAGCAGTAAAATTCTATCTGAGATAACATGATTTTATTTATAGAAAACCCTGAGGAATCCACAAAAAAATAACTATTAGAGCTAATCAGCAAGTTCAGCAGTATTTCAGACTATAAAACCAATGTACAAATGCCAATTAACAACCTCAAAATGAAATTCAGAAAATAAGTCCATTTACAATATTGTATAAAAAGAATAAAACTTAAACATAAGTTTAACAGAAAAAGTACAAAACTTATACTCTGAAACTACAAAATATTGTTGAGAGGAAATAAAAATGGCATAAATAAATGGAAACATATCCCATGTTCATGGGCTGGAAGACTTTTAGTATTTTTAAGATGGTAATATTCTCCCAAACTTATTTACAGGTTAAATGCAATCACTTTCAAATTCTCAGGTGGGTTTTTGCAGAAATTGACAAGCTGATTGTAAAATTCATATGGCTATGCAAGTTGTGCCAAATAGTCAAAATAATCTTGAAAAAGTTCAAGGATGCACACTTCTCAATTTCAAAACTTAATTCAAAGCTAAAGTAAGACAGTGTGGTGCTGGCATAAGGATAGACATATGGATCAATGGAATAGAATCGGGAGTTCAGAAATAAACCCTTACATTTATGGTCAAATGATTTTTAACAAGAGTGCCAAGACAATTCAATGGGAAAAGAATAGTCTTTTCAACAAATGGTGCTGAGACAACTAGTTAGCCACATGCAAAAGAATTAATTTGGACTCCTTTTTTACACCCTATACAAAAGTAACTCAAAATGGATCATATACCTAAATGAAGGAGCTACAACTATTAAACTCTTAGAAAAAAATATGAGAGTAGATCTTTTTGACTTTGGGTTAGGCAAGCCTTCTTTATATGACACCAAAAGTACAAGCAATGAAAAAAAATAGATAAATTGGACTCATAGAAATTAAAAACTTTTGTGCATTAAAAGCCATTATCAAGAATGTAAAAAGACAGCATACAGAAGGGATGAAAATATTTGCAAATTATATAAATTAAATCTAGAATATGTAGAGAACTCATAACTCATTAATAGAAAGACAACCCAATCAAAAAATGAGCAAAGATTTTGAATAGACATTTCTCCAAAGATACGAATGGCTAATTAGCAAATGAAAGGCTGCTCAGTGTTATCAGCCATTAGAGACAGCAAACTAAAACCTCAATGAAATATACTTCACACTTACTAGAATGGTTATAAGAAAAAAGACAGATAGTCACCAGCCTGGCAAGAGTGTGGAGAAACCAGACCACTCCTACGCTGCTGACGGGAATGCCAGACAGTGCAGCTGCTTTGGAAAGCAGTTTGGCAGTTCCTCAAAGCGTCAAACATCGAATTGCCGGGGGACCCAGCTATTGCACTCCTAGATGGCCAAAGAAACGAAAACATATGTCTACACACAAATATTCTCAGTAGCATTATTCACAACAATCCCAAAGTGGAAACAACCTAAATGTCTACCAAGTGAGGAACAGACAAATAAAATGTGGTATATCCATACTATGGAATAATATTCAGCCATAAAAATAAACCAAATAAAGGTACATGCTACAACATAGATGAGCCTGCAAACATTACACTAAATGAAGTAAACCAGTCATGGAAGGCCACATGTTGTGTGATACAATTTATATAAAACGTCCAGAATAGGCAAATCTATAGAGACGGAAAGTATAGTAGGCTTTTCCTAGGCTGTGGGGTTTGGGGACAGATGGAGAGTGACTGCTCATGGGAATGGTTCTCTTCTGAGGTGACGAAAAATTCTGAAATTGATCGTGGTGATTGGTTACACAAGTCTGTGAATATATTAAACTTAATTGAGTTTTAAATGAGTGAATTATTGGTTGTGTCATTCTATCTACGTAAATCTGATTTGTCTGGGATTTTTTAAGAAATGAGATTTTTTTACATATCAGATTAGCAAAGGTCAATTAATTTTAGAAAATCTTTAGAGGCTATGGTGAAATAGGCAATATTCAAAAAACTCTTGGGAGATCAATTTGAAAAAAAAACATTACCAAAATTCAAAGAAACGCGTATTTTGAATTAGCAATTGCTCTCCTTGTTTTCATTCGGGTACAGACTATGTAAGTTGTTATGCATTTATACAAGGTATTCTATGCAACCATTAATGAAGAAAGGAGAGGTCTGGGGACTAATCAGTCATCACACCCTGCCACAAATTCCTCCTATTTGTAGCAGCCAGGTACACCTTCTGTGTGACCCCAAATATCCCTTGAATATGTTAACACAGAGGCTTCTCTCCCCTCCCTTCTTCCCTGTCTCCCCTTTCCTCACTCCTTCTTTTTCTTCCTCTCTCTCCAATACTTCTGTCATAATTCTTGATAGTTTCAATGTCCACAGTGATGTCCTTTCCTGTAACCCATTTCACTAACTTTTTCTCATCATCCTTAGACCTTCACTTCCAATAACCTCACACCCCTTTGTAGTCACAATGTCAAGCTTCCCACTTTCAAATTTCCTAGCCTTCCAGATCAATTCTCTAATCCTCTCACTTCAAAATTTCTTTGCCACTCTGGCATCTCCCTTCCACTGACCTGCTACACTTTTCTGTCCTTCATCCGTTTCATGTGGTTCTTTCCAAAATTTCCCAGTCTGGATTCCAGGATCTGTCATTAGAATTGCTCCTTTGCTTTCATCCTCTACTCCCTTGACACACTCTTTTTGGAAAAACTTCAAATCTAGGGAAATTCAATTCTCTGCTCACTCAGCCCCTGCAACCTGCAGTGTGACTGAAACAGAGTTCAGAACGGCGCCAGCTCGCCATGCTCGTGTTCAATATCACAAACCTCAGGGGGACCCTCGGGGCTGTCAGATGATGCTCTCCTATTTCCTTTCCCAGGCTTCCCCCAATTGTACCTGTTCTCTCCTCGCCTCTCAGACCTCCGACGTCTCTTCCTCTTCTCTCACTCTTGAGTAATGCCCTTATTTCTCGTTTTGCTTGAAAAGGTGGTAAAAATCTTAGGGTAAACTGCCCCCCACACACTCGCCAATATCCACAAACCTACCAGGTCTGTACCATTTTGTTCTTTCCTCCAAGACTTTGTTCCTTTCTTATGCCAAAGCCTTCACTCATGCAATGGATTACATTGTCTTTGTTACTGAGACATTGTCCTCCTTTCTGTCTTCTTGCATGATCAACTTTTCCATTTAAACCAAATCATTCCAATCATGCTATATTATACTCAATCCTTTAAAAAAAATTACTCATGAGGGACTGGCCCCATGGCACAGCAGTTAAGTTTGCGTGCTCGGCTTCAGAGGCCTGGGGTTCACCGGTTCGGATCCCAGGTGCGCTCCTAGCAATGTTTGTCAAGCCATGCTGTGGGGGGCATCCCACATATAAAGTAGAGGAAGATGGGCACGGATGTTAGCTCAGGGCTAATCTTCCTCAAAAAAAAATTACTCATGAAATTTATTGCTCCGCAGTAACCATCTCTTTTTATGCTTTTTTTCTAAATACGAAAATATCTTGAAAAATTTTGTCCAGTCTTCATGCCTCCATTTCCTCTCATCCTTTTCTCTCTGGAAGCCACTAAAACTGCTTATGACAAGGTCACCTATGACCATCACTTCGTCCAAAGCTGCAGCCAGGTTTCAGTCTGGATCTTAGTCAGCCCGTCAGTGGCATCTGGTACTCTGGATCACTCCCTTCTTGAAACACTGGCTTCCCTTATCTTCCAGGTTTCTCCCGCTATGCAAATGGACGCTCTTTCTCGTCTCCTTTTTTCCCCAGCTTCTACTATTGGTATCTCCTGAATTCAGTCCTTGGACATCTTCCTGTTTCTATCTGTCGTTATTACCTAGGGAATCTCATTTTATAAGTCTTAAATTCACTTCTCAGCCAAACCCCATGTACCCCAGACTCACATAGTCTCAACATCTCAAATGCGTATCTCCAAAATTGGTTCTTTGACTGCCAACCACCTCCTGTAGAATCCTGCTCCTCTCCTTTCTTTTCCTTCTCAATAACAATAACTCCTTCCTCTAACCCTTGGGTCCATAACTTGGGAGTCAGACTCCTTTTCTTCTCTTAATCTATATTCATTTCATCAGCAAATTCTCTCACAATTTCCTTAAAATTTTTTTCAGAATTCAACCCTTTCTCAACACTTCCACCATCTCTCTTGCCTTGACTATGGCAATAGCCTCCCAGTTGGTTTCCATCTTGCATGTGGCTCTCCTCTGGCCTGTTTTCTTTACAGCTGCCTTAGTGCTCTTTTAAATTCCTAAGTTAGATCATTTCAGACATCTGCTCCAAACACTCTGGGTTCTTCCCGTGACCTGAGCGAGCCTCCACGGCCTCTTTGACCCTGACTCACCACTTTCTGTTGCATTTGGTCAGCTAGAGCTGTTCCCAGTACTCCAGGCAAACTCAGTTCAGAGCTTTGCTCTGGCCACTCCAACTGCACTTTCCTTGATCTCTCTGTGGCTGGATCCCTTGTTTCTGGACCACCCCAAAATAGCGTTTCCCCAGGTCTAATTATAATCTAAGTTCCTTGAGTAGAGTGCTTTTTCCTATTTTGTCCATGGCAGTAAACCCAACTTGGCCAGCCCCACATGAAATATGGAATAAACAAACAAGTCTAATGGAAAGAGGATTTGCTCTCAAGTGGAAATTAAGTTGCACAACAACAAACAGTACGTAAAATATGCGATATGCAGATAGCAAGTGTATATATGGATGGAAATTTTCTTGAACAATAAACAAGGAAATGTTATGATGACTTACCACTTATGAGCATGGCTAGAAGTAAATTAATTAAAAGTCATTTTGGGGGCAGGCCCTGTGGCTGAGTGGTTAAGTTCACACACTCCGCTGCGGCGGCCCAGGGTTCGGATCCTGGGCGGGAACATGGCACTGCTCGTCAGGTCACGTTGAGGTGGTGTCCCACATACCACAACTGGAAAGACCCACAACTAAGATATACAACTATGTGGGGGTGGAGTGGGGAGATAAAGCAGAAAAAAAAAAAGAAGATTGGCAAGAGTTGTTAGCTCAGGTGCCAATCTTTAAAAAAAAAAAACTCATTTACTAAAAAAGAAGTCATTTTGAATTACAGTGACATAAATCTAAGCCAAACTAAGAGAAAAGAAGAGTGCAACTCCTGTGCTGTACAAATCTATCAGGAGAAAGGCAAGTGTGGTGCTTGGCCCAGAGGAGTTTGGAATCCTGAAGATGCAAGTGGACGTGGAATGTCTTCCATCTGCCTCTCTCACAAACCCCAAATGTCCCCTCATATTAACATAAATATGTGAAACTAACTTTACGCACAAGGCAGGGTGACGTCATCACATGAAGCTCTGGGTCTACTCCCTTATGACTCATGAACATACGGTGCAGGATGGTGTGCTCAGCCCCTGAGGTTGTCATCGTGACAAGGAAGGAAAGCACCACCTTAGACTTGTCTGACAGAAGAGGGAGACGAGTGTGAGCAGATAAAAATAATACGTGATCTAAAGATGGTGCAAAGAGAGATAATGGAAGCTTTTTGGTACTATTTTAGAGTTCTCCTGTGCTTAATAGAATACCTTAATAGAAAACAATAAGGAACAGCATGTAAGTGGGAATATATACATATTTGCATGCTAAACAGGCAGGATGTGGATCTAATGCCCTTGCTACTCTTGCTTATATCAAATTCAATAGGAAATGGCAAATAAGTGAATGATTTCCTTGGGCACTGCTGCCAGGCACATGTTTATTGGTGTCACCCAACGGGATGACATTGCAACTTGCCTCCCAATGTCCATTCTCCTCCACTTCCTCGGTCAGCATTGAGGAAGCTCCTCCACACGGCCCCGCACGCCAGGTCCAGCTGTGTCTGCTGTTGGCCCTGCGTCATGTGAAATGAGAAGACAAGGTGTGGGCTCTTCCAGACACATTCGAAATACACCAAGTGGAGCAAGAACACAACACTGATAAACTCAACTGGGAACAAGACCACAGGAGACGACGGCCAACACTGTGAAGGCCCAGACCCGGAGGAGGGGAGACTTTATTAGTCCACAGTTCTGCTCTCCAGGAACTCTTCTGTCCTTGGAGTTCCTTGGCTCCTAGAGTCTCTTCCCGGAAGTTTTTTGCTTTCCACTATCTTTCTTGACTCCTCTAGAAGCTTGAGTTGTTGATTGTGCTGTTGCCCAGGGGACACACAGCTTCTAAGTCCACTTTCAGCTTGAGAAAGATCAAAGGCCTAAGGGTTGTTTTAAGTCTTAAGTACTCAAGTTCACTTTATCAGTGTCATTTTGTTCAAACATTAGGTTTTGAATCTATTTTTCTCCCAGTCAGTTTGACGTGTCCGTGTCCATACTTCAAATTCTTTGGGACGTCTGTGTCGGATCTGCTCCCTTTCACTTTCTCATCCTCACACCTACACATTGATGATGGCCACCTTGAGGTTACCAGGCTTGAAAGGAAAGACCACACCCTTAATTGGATCCTTGTTCTGCATCAACCGAGAAAGCCCATTGGGCCGTTATTGCTCAAATGCTCTTTTATGCCATTTTTAGAAAGATTTTCCAGTTGCTCGAGCCTCTGAGTTTGAACGAGTCTCTCCGTGTCTTTCTATTCTTGTTCACAACTTGGTTAAATCTTTCTTGATGATATTTATTTTTAATACCTTGTCAAGCATGGGGAATAGTACTCAACACACGAAGCAGTCTGGTGGTGCCCAAGTTACATCGGGCAGAGTGTCATTACCTTGCCTGGTGTAATGTGGACGCCATATTCTGTGCTCCTCATTGGTTTCTCCACTGCTTTTGCCAATTGCTGCCTCAGTGCCACATATTAAAAAAAAGCAGGGGGGCATTTAACTTCAAGTTAGCAAGGATAGGATAGGCTCTGCAGAAAGAACAAATAATCCTCAAAATTTTGGTAGCTTAAAATAAAAAAGACTTTTCTCTCTCTTACCTCATGGTCTAACGCAAGTCACTATGTGAGTCCACCTTAAGGTTTTGCCATCTGGAGTAAGACGGCTCCAAGCTCACCACAGAGAAGAGAGTGAGATGAAGGAGGGACGTGGGCCTTCCACCTCCTCTGTGTAGAAATGACATTCTTCACTTCTGCTTACATTTCCTTTACCAAACTAGTCAAATGGCCCTTATAAAGAAATATAAGTATTTTTAATGGTTACAAATAATTTTTTCATATCTCTAATAACAATACACATTTTTTAAGAAACTTTCCACTCTGTTTCTTCCCAAGCATTTCCATGTTCTTACTAAATTTTATTGAATAGTTTCTATTCTCAGTGTTCCTGTAAAACAATATCCTTTGTCTAATCATAACCCCATACTCAGTGGCTCCTCTTTACGTCAGTGCCAGGAACATAGAAACCAAACAATAAATTGCTAGTGACTCCCCATTCCACACCATCCTCATTTTCTCTGGAGATGGTAGTTAAGACTAACGCAGTCCTTGCTGGAATCTTGGCTCCTCCCGTTTCATTCAGATCCGTGTGTGTCGCTCTCAGCAAGTCTTCAAGGCGTCGTCTGTAGTCTCAGGAAAGACCGTGCGACCCAACCTGAGAAGAATCCCAAATACGTAGCTCACTAGATCTGTTAGCACTGGACAAATCATTCAATTTCTCTAAGTCTTAAAGTCCTTTTCCTTAAAATTAGACAATTATTTCATTAAAAGGGTTATTGTGGGTTAAAGAAAGATGAGGTGTATTAAAAGTACTGTATATTCTGTAAAATACTGTATAAAAGTGGGCCATTTTTAAAATAAGCAATAGTACTAAATATGTATAGTTCAGTTAGTCAGTTAAAGACAATGTTAAAACTATTGCCTGCATACCCAAAATTTATCACACTGATTTTTATAACTGTTTCATTGAGATGTAATGCACATGTCATAAAACTCACCTTTTTTAAGTGTACAATTCGGTTGTTTTGTTTTTAGTATATTCATAGAGTTGTGCAACCATTCACTATCTGGTTTGGAACGTTTTCATCTCCCCAGAAGAAATCCCGTTCTCATTAGCAGTCATTTCTAGCTCCTCCCTGGCAACTACTAATCCATTTTCTGTCCCTGTGGGTTTGCCTGTTCTGCAGATTTCATATAAATGGAATCATACAATCTGTGCTTTTCTGTGACTGGCTTCTTTCATTTAGCATCGTCGTTATGAATCTGCCAGATTAACACTTGTTAAGTGGAGCACAGGGTGCCGGACGCTAAGTCGTGTTTCAACAACAGACCACAAGACAAAGTGAAAGAGAGAAGTCTGTTTCTCACAGGTCCTGAGGGAAGTACCCGGCATGCCTCTAGGGGCCACATGGGGAGGTCAAGGCAGGCTGCAGACAGAGAGATAGGACCTGGGGCATGTGCTTTATTAGGGTCCAAGGGTGGCATCCTCTGGGGCTCCTAGGCAAAGGGCCAACTGGTCAGTTCAAACCGAAACCAGCAGAGTTTTGGGAAGCTCCACGGGGGTCTTATCTGAGGTACGCACAAGGGGCGAGCCCCAGGAGTCAGGGGAGACTGTTAATCACAGGGCTGTTGGGGAACTCACGTCAGGAACCCACATTTGCTGTGACTCCAGAGCTGTTGTCTAGGACATGTGCTTGCCTTAGGGGCAGGTGTCAGTTTAAGGTCCCTGCAGGCTACCTGGCCAGACAAAATGGGTGCCAGGGCAGCAGCACCATGGAGCCCTTAGCTAAGCTCTCAACAACTATGTTTGCAAGGTCCGCCTGTGCTTGGCATGCACGGACAGCTGTGGAGGGAGGTACCAGAGGCTGGAGAGGGTCATTCTGTAAACCAGGGATGTGAATGCATAGCTCGTTCTGCATCTTCAATGTCATCCAGCTTCTCGGATTTCTCCCATGATGCTTCAGGTTCTTACATCGTCGTTCATGTGACATTGGGAACGGCCGACTGTCAAGGGCAGTGTGACCAGCGGCGGGGGGTGGGGGGGTGCTGCAACCCACTGACGTCTATCAGGATGGACGTGAAAGAGAAAGCTTCAATGTCTATTACTTATTCCAAGAGGTACGATCTTTAATCATTCACGTTTTAAGTTATTTGTTATAATTTTAAGAGATTTGAGGAGGAAACAAATATTTTCAAGGAAATAAAGTAAATGAATAGTTATACAAATAAAAGGCTGAGAATTTTTAAAGGGCCTGAAAATTCAAAATTTTGATTTTATGATAGGTAAAAAATAAACCTGTGTTTTTTTTCTGACATCTTGCTCACACCATCCGTTAAGCTGCCCATTAAACAGAAGAATCTTCCTTTGCTGATTCAATCCCATTTACCACCAAAAGCTCAGAGACGTTCCTGTGGGGTTCAGGCAGAGGACGTGCTGCCCGTGGCTGTGGGATGCGGCCCCTCTGTTTGTGGTAATCTTCTTCCAAAGACAGTCTGGAAATTTTATATGGATTAGAGTTCATTCCTTTCCTTTATTTCCGTGACTCATTATTCAACTTGTGCCGTTCTCTTATCTGACTCCCTGCTTTGTTAATTTAGTGTACAATACAATTTAATTGTACAGTATACATCTTAAGGGTTTAAAAACATGAGATAGCAAGAATCAAGATTCTGTATTATGTCACAGGATGCACATAAATGTTGTTTTAATAAAATGTCATGAAGGCAGTTTGGAAACTGATAGAAAATGGAGGCAGATTTGCCATTTGTCTCAGGAGGCTTGTATGTTTGAATGGGTATCCCCCCAAAAGCCCCAAACCTGTGAGATTGGTTTCAGATGAAATAAAATGCGCACACTAGGCAAGGGTAGCATGGAATCCTTTTCTTTCTGTAATTAGTGAAAAGCTAGCTTAGTTCACGGAAAGGCCAGATCCAAATTTAAAGTAGATGCAACCTTTTCAACGAGTCAGAGAGTTTTCCCCCCACCATACAAGGGTAGAGTCATGCATCTTTGTTTCAGTAAGAGACACAACTGGGAATAATTTGAACACCATGAGTAAGGCAGTTTCTGAGACATTTATAACTTAACCCAAACCTAGAAGTATTATAACTCCTACGGGAAAAGTCTGATCTTTTACAATTTTCTCCAAAATGGAACACAGAAATATTTCAATTTAAATCATCTTCTGTGGGGGAGGGCAGGAAGGGGGAAACTGTGGGGTTTTTTTTCTAACTTTCAAGAGCAGTTTTCATATTTCAATGCCTAAAATAATCAATTGCTGATAAAAGACCATGCTGACAAAGCATTCGCCTGTTTAACACAAGTTCTCAAAATTTAAGCTCAGCATTCAGTGCCTGTAATGTCATTTGACTGTAAGGAGGGTCAGTAATAAGTGCCGTGGAGAATTTGTAGGATCTAGTTTCAAGTTAGATTTGGAGAGATTTGTTTGTACATAACCAGTGGTAAACACAGCAGCTGGAATACGGGCTGGATCTATCACTTCAGCGTGTTGAAGGTTCAGTTTTGTGTTGTTTTTCCCATTATTCCATGAAGCAATGCCAAACATCTATTCAGTGTGCGTTCATCAAGAGTCACCAAGAGTAAGCACCCTGGAAGGTATTTTCAGGAACACGGGGAAAAGGAAGGCCTGAGCCCGGTTTCCCACAGGCCAGGTGAGGCCATAAGATAACTTGCCACACACAGCAACACGAGGACGACACAATCTTTCCAGCTAAAGGATCCCTTTTGGCTGGATAGTCAACTTTTCAGAAGACTTCTGGAAGAAGTGAAATATTGAGTAATGCCTTAAATTTCTGTGGCTAATATTTCTATGAGTGGAGCTGACCAAGAAAGTGTTTTTAAGGACAAGACAGGTCACTAAAATATGAAAATACACAGTATGTGTTCAAAAGTGTTATAACAGTCAGTCCATTAAAAGGAGATGGTTTAAGGACCATGGGCAGTTTTAAATAAAGCCATTAACAGTTTATGACAATGATACTGAGCAATTAATATTCTTTTTAATATATGAAGAATTGTGCTTTAAGAGAAATTATTAAATTGTCATTCTTAGATGCCGGATGCTATTTGAGTCTATTATGTCTTATGTCTTCTTCTGCTTATGACTCCCCAATCTGAATGTGCAGCTCTGAGCTCTCCAGATGGCATCTCAGTGTCATCCACTGTGTAGGTGCTCAATAAGCGTTTCTTGGGAATTAGTAAGTAAATACGCAAATGACTGCCATGGTGAATAAATGCACTTGAACTGGGAATTAAGTGTCGGGCTGTGTTTCAGGACGAGAGTGGAGCAAGAAAAGTAAGTGTAAATCATTCACTTTGTTATTGCAGAGTTATTTTGTTGACAAGGAAAACACATCACAACAATTTGTCCCCCACTTTCATTCTTCCCCTCCGCAAAATTGATCAACACAATGATGTGAAGTCACTGCCGGCACCTCCCAGTCTCTCTGTTTACCTTCAACGCTTCAGCTGGGCTCCCATCCCCATCACTTCATGAGACTTTTTCGAGATTCCTACTTGGCTCCACGCTGCCAAATCCAATGGTCTTAACTCACCTGATTAACCTGAGCAGCACCTGAGTCCTCTTCTCCTAGAAACACTTAGTTTTGGCTCCTGTGATACGAGGTAACTGACCGCCTTCCTATGTCCCCAACTACTCCTTCAAGGTTCCTCATTTTCTTGTCTTCTCTCTTACCCTTAATTTATGCACTGCCCCATTGCTGCCTCACTTCTCGTTTTCTCTTGATATGGTTTCCCTCTTGATGACTGAATCTAGACCAGTGACCTTAGACAACATCTCTATCCTTATGATTCCTAAATCTAAACCTGCATATCTGCACTTTCCCCGGAAATTCAGATTTGTATTTCCAACTGATTACTTGACACACCATGAGGGTGTAAAACAGCATTTGGGCTCAAAAGTCCTCATTTATCTCACAACTTGCCTTTGCACTGTTCTTCTCCAGCTCTGTGAGTGATATCACAATCAGCCCAGTTGTGCAAGAATAAAATTTATGTGTTTTCCTTGATAGCCATTTTTATTTCACTCCCTGAATCCAAGCAATGTGTAACTTTTCTAAATTCTTATTCCAAAATGTGCCCCGAGTCCATTCACTTCTCTGTATATCTATTACTACTCTTTCCCAGCCTACCAACATCTTTCTCTTAAATTACTGTGGCCAACTCCTAAGTGACGTCTTTGCCTGTATGTTCTTGCTCCATGACCTATGGTCCACGCAGAGCCACAAGTGGAGTTTTAAAGCCGTGTCGTTATCGCAATCCCCTTGCTTGCTAACACCCAGCCTCACGTGTATGAGTCTGCTACTGCTGCTGTGATAAATATCACGAACTTAGTGGATTAAAACAACACAAATGCATCATTTTGCAGTTCTACGTGAGGAGTCCAACGCAAGTCTCCCTGGACAAAAGTTGAGATGGCAGGGCTGCCTTCTTTCCTGGAGCCTCTGAAGAAGCTCCACTCCTTGCCTCTCTGGATGCTACAGACACCCACGTTCCTCGGCTCAGGGCTCCTTTCTCCATCTTTAAAACCAGCAACAATGCACCTCTCTGTGCCTTTCTTTCGTCTCTTCCTCTCCTCTGTCCTTCTTCCTCCCTCTTCTACTTTCAGGGATGCTTGTGACTACGTTGGACCCACTAGATAATGCAGGGTAAGCTCCTCGTCTTGGAGTCAGCTGACTAGGAACCGTAATTCCATCTGCAACCGTAATTCCCTTTGCCTTGTAATGGGACATACTCACAGTTTCCAGGGACTAGGATGTGGACCTCTTTGGGGGTCCATTATCCTGCCTCACACAGCATTGAGTTCAAATAAAATATAAACATTTTGCTGTGGCTTCTAAAACCCTGCTTTTCCTTCTGTCTCCAAGTTTATCTCTTATTACTCCCTTTGTACCCACTATCCCAGCCACATTGTCTTTCTTTCTATTCTCCGTTCAGGACAAACGAAATCCACCATGGGCCCTCCACAGCACCTGTTTTCCTTGGTTAAATGTCTCACTCTCTCTTCACGTAGCTGGCTCCCTCTTATCATGTAAATCTCAGCTTAAAGTCTGCTTTTTAAGAGACGGTTTACTAAGCCAACACATCTAAAGAAATTATCCATATATTATCATATCATCAAATATAAATTCTCTATCAATCTCTGCTATTTTTCTGATTTAGGAATTTATTAACTTCTCTCGACCTCACACACTACTACTCACACACACTAGTCTCTACTCTAACACAGGTGTTAGCAAGCTCCTTCACTTACTCAAAATTCCTCAATGGCGCTCCATGCCTAAGAATAGATTTCCAGGAGCCAGCCTGCAAGGAATGGTCTGTCCCTCGCTTGGCTCTCCCACACACTTTTTCTTTTCCTTCTGTCTAAGTTCCAAACGCAGTAAGCTTCTTGTAATTCCCTACACATGCATGCTATTTTTAACTGCTATGAAAACTGTTCATCCTCTCTTCCTAAAATACACCCCTCTTTACCTCTACTCCGTGCCAGTTAGCACGCATTTAGTGTGAAAACTGAGTCCAGAGGTCATCTCTTTTATTGAGTCTTCTCGGTCACTTCCGGACCTTAATGTGTCTTTCACATTTATGCCAACAATACACTATTTATATTTTAGTCATTACTTTTACATTGCATTAGAATTTAATAATTATAGGTTTACTCCCATAACGGTATGCAAATACTTTAAGGTCATGAATGATACTTTACTTATTTTTGTGTCTGGCACCTAGCCTGTTCCTAGCTTATAGCAGATATTCAATAAATGTCTGTTGAACGCTGTGGCCTTCTTCTCTGAGCCATGTTTCCTTGGGTCTTCTCTGTGGAGGTTTATCAATCATTGGTGTAACCAGGACAAGAGGTTGTGTCAGGCATCTTCTCTAGCTCATTTGCACTTTACATTGTTTTACTTCCGTCCACATGTGTAAATGTGCATTATCTAACCCTCCTCACTGAAGTCACCTCTGACTTTTGGTTTATCTGTTGCTTCTATCCGCCCACTCTTGGCATCATTGTAAGGAACCGCAGGATCTATATAAATGTCATAGTGTGGGTAGAAAAAGTAGAACCCAGCGTAAAAATTTGAGTTTAAAGTAGCAAGTTAGAGGGACTGGCCCCGTGGCTGAGTGGTTAAGTTCATTCCCTCTGCTTCAGTGGCCCAGGGTTTCGCCGGTTCAGATCCTGGGAGCAGGCATGGCACCACTCACCAGGCCATGCTAAGGCAGCGTCTCACATAGCACAACCAGAAGAGTCTCACAACTAGAATATACAACTATGTACTCAGAGGCTTTGGGGAGAAGAAGAAGAAGAAGAAAAGAAGAAGATTGGCAACAGATGGCAGCTCAGGTGCCATCTTTAAATAAATAAATAAAGTAACAAGTTAGATAAGGAAGAGAATGGACCTAGTAAAGGATATATTTTCAAGCTAGCTACCACTGGATACCGAAACTTATTTCCACTGGAGGAATTTCGTGAAGCAGGGCAAAATACACACTCATGTTATCCCTTCCAAGAGGTGAGGAAGCTGGTCCCTCACTGGTTAAGAGCTTGAGGGAGAAGGAAGGGCATTAATTTCACAACACTTCCATCCTACCTCATAGATAGCAGAGCAGGCTCCAAAACCTAGGGAAACTCTCAGGCAAAAAGTGTGCAGGCGCTGGTTGGTAATGGGTACGGCTGAAGGAGTAGGGCAGGCGTTGCAGGTCAGCTACAGTGGACAGCAATTGTAACACCCTTGCCTCACATTTTCCTGACATCATGAGTTCTCTTTATCTGTACCTGCACTTTACCTCAGCCTAATTGTAGTTACAGTTTGGTCCTTGTTGCCTAGAACTTTTCTGCTTTTGAAGTATAAATTCCAGTATCTGATTTCTGACCTTAATGTCTTATCCTACTGACATCCTCACTCATTTCCAAAAGACCTATCCCTAACTTCATAGTGATCTGCAGTCCCTGATGTCCATTTTTACCTGCTGCCATGTAGCTTTGATCCCATCACCATAACACCGGCCATTCCAGGGACACCATTCCAACTACTATTTATTGACAACCCCTTCTTTCCTTTATGTATTGCTCTTTGATTTCACATACTTTCCAAATGCCCAATCGTGCATAATTTTTAACATCTAATTTCTCAGCATGTGTACATTGCTGCTGAATATTGAAAAAGGAAATCCCTTAACAGTGCAGATTTGTGCCATTAGAGATTTATGATTTTCTCATGGCCGTACCCTCCACAGTATTCTGCAATACTATTACATATGCATAATGATCAGCACCTCCCATTTCCCTCAAAAGCTATTTGTGAAACTTGTATTTCTTTAAGCTCCAAGTTTTTCCTTTCTGTCTCCTTTTCATTGGACTTTATTATTTTTTCCCACATGAAAAAGTCAAGACGATTTTCTTTCAGCTTCTTCTTTGCCTACAACGTATTTCTCTTTACCTCTATTCTTACCTTCTTCTGATAGTTGCAGATGAAGATGTGTCTCTTTTGCTCTCTTAGGCCAACTCTGCTCTAGCTATTTTCCCCATTCTCTGTTTAGAGAGCTTTGTCCATCATTTCTCCCTAGTTTTTCTTGAATCTTCAACTTATTCTTATATATTGATTCCTTCTAACTATTTAGACGAGTACAATGTTTTCCATTTTAAAGAAACTCATAAATAAGCAAGATGAACATTAGAAAAGTCTTCCATGATATGACATGCCCAAGAAATAAATTTACGAAATTTAATAAAAATAGAAAGCATACAAAGTACTTCTTAAACCACACTGGAATTAAACTGAAAATCAATAACAGAAAGATAGAAGGAAAATCCTTAGATGCTTGGAAATTAAATAATACTCTTCTGAAATACACATGGATCAAAGAAGTAGTCAAGAGAAATTTAGAAATACTTTGAACTAAATAAAATTGGAAAGTAACTTACCAAAATGGGTAAAATGCAGTGAAAACAATGCTTAAATGAAAATTTATAGCACTAAATATATTAGGAAATCAATATCTTAGGAAAGAAGAAAGATCTAGAATCAATAAGCAAAGCTTTTATCTTAGAAAACTAAAAAAATAAATTCAAATAAAGCTTAAAACAAGCAGAAGAAAAAAGTAATAAATATCAAAACAAATAAATTTACAGCAAGAAAGCAATAGTGAAAATCAATAAAATAAAAAAGAAATGGATCTATGGAAAGATCAACATAATTGATACATTTCTAGCCAAGATAATAAAGAAAAAAGAGAGAAGACACAAGTTAACAATATCAGAAATGAAATGGGGTCATCACTACTAATCCCATGGAGATTAAAAGAATAACAGGTACTATGAAAAACTCTATGCCAAATATTTGATAACTCAGATGGGTTGGACCAATTTGTTGCAAGACACAAACTACAAAAGTCAAACAAGGGGAAAGAGATAGCTGAATAATCCATGTCCATCTACTGAAGAAATTAGCAAATAATTAACAGTCTTCCAAAGACAGAAAGCACCAGGCCCGGATGTTTTCACTGGTGGATTCTATCAAACATTTAAGGAAGAAATTATACCAAGTGACACAGAAGCCAGAGAGGACACTTTCTAACTCACTTACTGAGGTTATCACTGCTCTAAAACCAAAACCAGATAAAGACACTACAAAAAAGGAAAATTATAGGCCAATGTCTCTCATGAACATAGATGCAAAATTCTCAAAAAAAAAAAAAAATTAGCAAACTGAATCCATCAATGTATAACAAGAATTTTCCACCACAATGTACAATAAAGTGAGATTTATTCCAGCAATGTAAAGTTGGTCATCAGTTGGAAATCCAGTAATGTAATCCGTAAAACCAATAGAGCAAAGGAGAAAAATCATATAATCATATCAATTGGTGCAAAAAGAATTGACAAAATCTCACCCCCATTTTATGATAAAAATTCTCAACATACTAGTAATTTTTGAGGGAAACTTCACCAACTTGATAGACATCTACAAAACACCTACAGCTAACCTTGTACTCAACAGTGGAAAATTAGACACTTTCCAACTAAAACTGGAACCAAGGCAGAATGTTCTCTCTCATCACTCTTATTTAACATCAGACTGGCAGTCCCAGCTAATGCAATAAGACAAGACCAGAAAAAAAAAAAGATATACAGTTTGGGGAGGAAGAAATAAAATTGTCTCTATTCATAGATGATATAATTGTCTATATAGAAAATCCCAAAGAATCAAGAAAAAACATTTTCTGGAAGTAATAAGTGAGTATAGCAAGGCCAGAGGGAATAAGGTTAATACATAAAAGTGAATTACTTTCTTATGTACCAGCAATAAACACTTGGCACTCCAACTTTTTAAATAATACAATTTATAATAACACCCAAAATAATGAAATACTTAGGTTTAAATCTAACAAAATCTGTACAGAATATATATGCAGAAAACTATCAAACACCAATGAAATAAATAAAAGATTCTACATAAATGGAGAGATATGTTGTGTTCATGGATTGAAAGACTCAGTATTGTTAAGATGTCAGTTCTTCCTAATTTGAAATATAGATTCAACACAAACCCACCCAAAATGCCAGCAAGCTATTTTGTAGATATGAACGTAACAATTCTAAAGTTAATATGGAAAGGCAAAACACCTAAAAGAGCCAGCACAACATGGAAGAAAAAGAACAAAATTGGAGGTCTTACACAACTCAGTTTCAAGACGTACTATAAAGTTACATTAATCAAGACAGGGTGGTATTGATGAAAGAACAGACACATTGGTCAATGAAACAGAATAGAACAGCTAGAAATAGACTCAGTATCATCAACTGACCTGTAACAATGGAACAATGACATTGATTTCAATGAAAAAAGGCGAGTCTTTTCAACAAATTATGTTGAAACAAATTGATGCCCATATGCCAAAAAAAATGAACCTACACACAAACCTTACTCCTTAACCAAAAATTAACTCAAAATGTATCATAGTCCATGGGGCCGGCTCTGTGGCCGAGTGGTTAACTTCGCGTGCTCCACTGCAGCGGCCCAGGGTTCCGATCCTGGGCGCGGACATGGCACGGCTCGTCAGGCCACGTTGAGGCAGCATCCCACATCCCACAACTAGATATACAACTATGTACAGAGGGGGTTGGTGGAGATAAAGCAGGAAAAAAAAAATGATTGGCAGCAGTTGTTAGCCCAGGTGCCAATCTTTTAAAAAAAAAAAAGTGTCATTGTCCTATAGATAAAATGCAAAACTATAAAAATTCATAGAGAAAATGAAGTAGAAAAATCTATGTAATTTTGAGTTTGTTGATGAATTTTTCAATACAACTCTAATAGCATGATCCAGGAAAGAAAAAATCGCTAAGTTGAGCTTTATTAAAATTAAAAATGTTTGGTCTATGAAAGATGCTGCCCATAAAAAGACATGCCACAGACTGGAAGAAAACACTGGCAAAACACATATGTGATAAAGAACTTGTATACAAAATGGACAAAGAACTCATAAAACTCAGCAGTAAGAAATCAACAATCCAAATAAAAAACCCACATACAAATGTTTGGAGCAGTTTTACCTATAATTGGTGAGCAAGGAGAGCAGCTAGAAGGATCTAGGTCATAATGAATTAGAGTTGGAGACATCAGAATGAACTCATTTTTAGTTTAATGCAGAGACAGATGGTAACGTATAGAAATATCCATAGATACATGGATCCAGATGGGTTAGTACACACATATTTTCTCTTTGCTCTGTCACTTGACAGGGCCTGGAAGCATACACCCTAGTAGCATCAAGCACACAAGCACCCAGAACTTGGTTGCTAATACCATTCCCCAATAAAAGGAACCAAGATTCCTTGGAGAAATGCTGATTCTTTGAGAGGAAACATACAAGATGTGCCTGGAACATTTTATAATGCCAGAAAGTACAAAAAAATCCAAAAAGCCTGCAATGGTGAGTACGTCAAAGGGACACGTGGCCCAGTAGAAAGAGCTCCAATGGCTACAGCTGGAAAAATTTGAGCAGTGAACTAAATTGGACCATTAACTCAAAGTATAAAATATATACCCATGAGTCCATACTAACAGAAAGAAATGATCACGTAAATAAATGAGAAGAGAGAATTGACAAATGTCTCATGGAGAATTCCAAATAATTTGTGTGGATATTCCACACTTGAAGCATAGGTTTCCCCCCCTTAAGTGTGAGCTGTATGCAGTGATTTCCTTCCAGAGAGTAAAGCATGGATAAGGGAAAAAAGGTTAACTGTACAGTGCAGACAGATGCGACCTCCGCTCGGTGATCAGAGTTCCCGTCAACAGCACTGTGGCATCTACAGCATGTGCCCGTGATGCGATGTGATGAGACTGGCCTTCCACTCTGTGGTCTTCCTCCCAAAGGCACACAACCCCCATCGAACCATGAGAAAAACATCAGACAAACCCCAGCTGAGAGCCACTCTAGAAAACACTGTCCAGGACTCCTGAAAAACGGCGGGGTCATCAAAAAGAGGAAGAGTCTGAGAAACTGTCTCAGACAAGAAGGGACGAAGATGGCAATGGACTAAATGTAATGTGGTATATTGCATGGGATCCTGGGGCAGAAAAGGACATTAGGAACAAGTTACAGAATTCTAAATACAGCGTGAAGCAGTTGATAATAGCATATCAATATTGGTTCATTAGTTCTGACACATATGCTCTACTAACATAAAACAGTAGCAGCAGGTAAAACTTGCTGTGTGGTAATGTGGGAATTCTTTGTACTACCTTCACAGTTTTTCTGTAAATCTAAAACTATTCTAAATTTAAAAGTTTATTTTTAAAATAACATGGATTGTTGGAGTTTGGGGTATTAGCAGAGTGAGCTGGAAAAGTCAGGGGATACTGTGCTCAGAAAGGGATAAAATTTTGCAGAACTTGTAATGACAAGTTGTGGGCTGCAGGACATGATGTGTATGGCAATTTTTTAATTCAGTTATATGTAAGGGATGCAGCATAATATAAACCTAACAACGTGACCCAGAGCCCAAGTTCAAGACCGCTCCCCCGTACTACCATCTGCTAGAACTTCAGCACTTAGTGTCTACTTTTCCTGTTTACTCTTCCTCATCCCATTATGTAATAATATATAATAAAGTCATTGTATATTAATTACTACAATTTTTCTGTTAGAGCATGAGGTTGTTCAAGTGAAAAGCAGCTTGATCCAATACGGCTGCAGTGTGTATCTTTGTAACTTTTGATTTGAAATTCCCATGATCTCTTTTCTAAAATAGTTCTTTATTTCTTCCTTCCTTTTTTTCTCTTTCCCCTCTGTCCCTCTCTCAGTCTCTTCCTCCCTTCCTCCCTCCCTTCCTTTCTTCCTTCCTTATTTCTTTCAATATGGAATCTTTCTCCTGGGTGGCAATAACATTCTTCTTTGGTGTCTCAATCTTACCTGCCCCAGCGTGTACTTGCTTATTATTTTGAGGAATCCCCTAGGTCTCTCCAAAGCAAACTTTGCATATATTCCATGGCCTGTATCTTAAGTTAGATCAGAGACTGGCAAACATTTTCTGTAAAGGGACAGGAAATACGTTGGGCTTTATAGACCCCATCCCCTCTGCCTCAGCTATTCCGCTCTGTCATGCCAGTGCGTCTTCATCTACTAAGGTTTTTATAAAAATGCCAGATATTATTTGAAAGCAGGTAGGAAAATAATTGGTAATGCTCAGAAGTGAGGAAAGGTATAAAAAGTGCAAGTTACCACAAAACGAACGCACTTTCTCCAGGTTTTTTTTAACTTTAGCATTTGAATTTAACGTTGTTTGAAGTCCTGGTGCTCAGACCCCGAGTGTGGAAACGCTTGGGACTGAGCGATGCTTTCACCCCACAGTGTGAGGCTGTGGGAAACTCCGCGGCCCCACAGGATTCTCAGGTGTGGCGAACTTTCAGAGACGCGGGACCAGAGGGCCAGGCGTGCGCTCCTTCTCATTCTCCAGTCACTAGACACGGACTCCTGGGGAGGGGCGACCCTCTGGAGACAAGCCCTCAGCTGAGAGGAAATCCAGGGGGAGATTACCTAGGAATCGTCTGAACCCACATCCCTGGCACTGGAAACGAGCGCCCTGGTTCTGATGAGGACATCTGCATAACGAACTACAGGCCCACTGCAAGTATAACACACATTTTCGAAACACATAAATCAGACGTCACCAGAAGTGTCGAGTAGGTGGCTCCAAGGGCCCAACTCACCAGAGAGAGATAAAAAACTCAAGGAGAAGCTATCAGGACCAATTGTGTCAGAACTCTGGAAAACAGGCAAAAGTTTATAACAACCCAGAGAACTCTTAATCAAGAAAAAGACAACTTTCAAGCACTGGGAAAGCTTTGTGACCTTTTCACTTGCCCTTGCCGGCCCCCTCCCTGGTGCTCTGGCACCCCTGTGACCAGGGCATGGCCTGGTACCTGAGGCCATCGGGAGACCACACCATTGTCTCAAAGAACTGCCTTTATCTGTTCAAACCTGTCTGGGGGCCACCTGAAGGCTGATGCAAGTCACTCCCCCTTTTCTGCCTAACTCAGCACTGCTGAGGGCAGAAAAGCAGTGGCATTCCTCAAAAACAATGCAAGGCAAAGAAATATTCAGCAGCTGCCTGGGGCAAAAGAACACAATTGTGGCAAACAATAGAGTGTTGAAATCCTAGGAGGAAAAGCTGGGAGAAGTTTCTTTTGGAAACTATGGCATTCAGAAGCCAGGCACCTGCTGGGGAGCTGAGGGAGCAGCACACAGGCCGGGGCAGGAGGAGTGCTGAAGAGGGCCAGAACCCCGCCTTGCCTCTGGCTTGTCTCCAGGGGGCCTCGCAGTGGGAGGGGAAGGCTGGAGCAGAGCTGTAAGCCCTCTGGGAGGAATTGAAGGAGCCACCAGGCACAGAGCTTGTCCGCAGAGACTGGAGAGCAGGCCTTCTCTCTCGCTCTCTCTCTCTCTCTCAGCTTGGGGAGGCTGACGGAGTTCAGGGCAGGCCACCTCAAGATGCCCCACTCTGGTATGTGGATTATTTAGAGCTGAAGACAGTAAAGGCTCAGACTCAGCAAGAATATTTGACCTTTCCCCCCTAACTTCCTGAAGGAAATTTAGAATAAAGGCCTGTCTCCAGGGCAGGCCATCACCATAGATAACTTTGGGTTCCATGGACTGGGAGGATCCTTCCTAGGCCCACTCTTATCAAAGTTCTATTTACCAAACATTTGCTTGTCCATTTCTAT